>NW_027397073.1:36895973-36955681 GCF_003265705.2 Callorhinus ursinus
GATCCTCTGATGTAGGATAAGAGCTGAGCACTGACTGAAAGCCTTTCCACACTCAGGACATTTATATGGTTTTTCCCCAGTGTGGATTCTCTGGTGTTTGATAAGGTCTGAGTTCTGGCTGAAACTTTTGCTGCACTGTGTACATGGATATGGTTTTTCTCCAGTGTGAATTCTCTGATGAAGAATAAGGTCAGAACTCTGACTGAAAGCTTTCTCACAATGATCACAATGATAGGGTTTTTCCCCAGAGTGCACTCTCTGATGTTTAGTGAGGTCTGAGCTTTGACTGAAACTTTTATTGCATTGGTTACATGCATACGGCTTCTCTCCAGTGTGTATTCTTTGATGTTTAACGAGGTCTGAACGACGACTAAAACTTTTAGTACAATCACTACATGGATAGGGTTTCTCTCCAGTGTGGATTCTCTGATGGAGAATAAGATTTGAGCTCTGACTAAAGGTTTTCCCACACTCATCACATTCATAGGGCTTCTCACCTGTATGAATTCTATTATGTTTAACAAGGTCTGATCTTCGACTAAACATTTTACTGCACTGGCTACATGGGTAAGGTTTCTCTCCAGTGTGAATTCTTTGATGATTCATGAGATCTGAAAGTCTACTGAAGGTTTTGCTACACTGATTACATGGATAGGGTTTCTCTCCAGTGTGAATTCTCTGATGCAGAATAAGGACTGAGCTCTGATTAAAAGCTTTACCACATTCATTACATTTATAGGGTTTCTCTCCAGTGTGGATCCTTCGATGTTTAATAAGGTCTGAGTTCTGACTGAAACTTTTGCTACACTGATTACATGGATATGGTTTCTCCCCAGTGTGAATTCTCTGATGCAGAATGAGATCTGAGCTCTGACTGAAGGCTTTTCCACACACATCACATTTATATGGTTTCTCCCCAGTGTGGATTCTTTGATGTTTTATAACATCAGAACTCTGACTAAAATGCTTGTTACACTGGTTACATGTATAAGGCTTCTCTCCAGTATGGATTCTCTGATGCTTAACCAGGTCTGAGCGCTGGCTAAAGCTTTTACTACAATGACTGCATTGATAGGGTTTTTCTCCTGTATGGATTCTCTGATGGATAATGAGATCAGAACTCTGACTGAAGGCTTTCCCACATTCATCACATTTATAAGGTTTTTCACCAGTGTGGACTCTTTGATGTTTAATAAGGTCTGAGCTCCGACTGAAACTTTTAATGCACCAAGTACAAGGATAGGGTTTCTCCCCTGTATGAATTCTCTGATGCAGAACCAGAGCTGAGCTCACACTAAAGGCCTTTCCACACTTATCACATTCATAGGGTTTCTCCCAGTGGGTTCTTCGGTGCCTAATAAGGCCTGTACTCCAAGCAAAGCTTTGCCCACATTCATCACAGTTATTCTGTTTTCTTTTAAGGAGATTTTGATTCTTTTCATTTAATTTATCCCCCAATTCATAGAATCCTCTGCATTCAGAATCCTGGAGAACATCATCTCTGGGGTTGCCAGACTCTTCAGGCAATGGTTCAATTTTTGTTGTAATTTCCTCCTCTGAAGTCACCTCTCCAATCTTGGTCTTAGTCTCACCATCTAGAATAATAAAAAATCCAAATGGAATGTATTCTCCATACCATAAGAAAGCTGGAGGTGAAAGAGATCAGTATTTACTTATAAAATGCTGTCACAATATCAGAGTGCTCCAAAACACTGAAAATTATCCTCTGAAAGAGCAATTAGGAAGAATCAATAAGTAATGGATCATAATAATCATTTATTGAAGCAGTTTATCAGGTATGTTCTATATATGTTTGTCACAGGAGATCTGGGAATACTGAAACCTACTCATAGTAATTATGAAAGTGAGACTAAATTAAAGCCGATCCACAAGCAACTTATTAACGTAAGTAAGGTAAGCAATATGAAAGAGTACTTCAGGGACGGGGGAGAAGGAGGAAGCAGTGGGAGCCTGGCTGTCCCTGGGAGGACCACCAACCAGGCTGATCAGAGGCTACTTTAGGGGAAAGAAAGAAACAAGTATCAATGTCCAGGAATGGTAAGGACAGAAACCTGAATTTTCCAAAAATAGGTCTATATAATCCCCCAACTCTTTTGTCCTGATTATTACAAGGAAGTGGTTAAGAAAATATGATCCCATTTTAGGAAGAGCCATATTCAGTAACCAGACTTCCTTAGCAAAGTGTATGAACCAGGAAAAGGTTAGGGAGGTGGGATCAGAAATCTCTTCTGAGTTGAGTTTTGAGGAGGCCATTCCAATGCTTAATAATACCAGATGCCTGTGATGGTAGGGAATATGGGGGCTCCGCTGAAATTCTTGACTATCAGCTCACTGTTAAATGGTATTTACTATAAAAGGCATACTATGGTCAGACTGCAAATGGTCTAGAGAGCTGAAAACATGACACATTAATTTCAAAGGGAAAAGGAAAAAAAATATGGCTCCAGCTGGAGGCTTCTTCCCTTTGCCAGAGGCAAAGGCACTGGAAAAAGTAAAGTACATGGGTAAATCTACATGTGTACTGACTGACTTACACAGTATCAGTGTCTTATGGGGTTTACAATAGAGAGAGAATTAAAGTACATGGCAAAGATAGCACAAGAGGATGGAGGTAAACAGAACCAAAACATTGTAAGATCTTTGAATTGTCCTATAAATAACAAATTAAGATAAACTGTAATGAATCAAACATATATGCTGTAATTTCTTAGGCAGTCTTTTTCAACCAGGGTTCCACAAGGGAATAAAACAAAATGATCTGAATGACCATTTTCTTAATTCTCCCCAAAGATGGTACACAGCTAATGCTACAATAGATGTACAGGAGAAAAATTAATACATTAATTATAAGTAATACCTTAGAACATCGGGGCTTAATTTCTCACAGAATCACATCTGAAAAAGGCTACGAGGTAACGATTAAATAATAAAAGGGTGTATAAAAAATAAGCTAATAGAGAAAAAAATAGAAAAACAAAAGAAACTGATAATGTAAAATTAGGGATTAAAGGAGAAAGAAAAGAAACAAACGATGGGATTAATAAAAAGAAATACAAAGACAGTACATTTAAATCCAAATATCAACTATGTTATATGACATTTTTTTTTTTAAAGATTTTATTTATTTGTCAGAGAAAGAGAGAGAGCACACAAGCAAGGGGAACGGCAGGCAGAGGGAGAAGCAGACTCCTTGCTGAATAAGGAGCCCAATGCGGGACTTGAGATCATGACCTGAGCTGAAGGCAGACACTTAAACCTACTGAGCCACCCAGGCGTCCCTGTTATATGTAAATTAACTACTCCTATAAAAAGCAAAAGCTAACATCATACTTAATGGTTAAACATTGAATGCTTTTCTCCTAGGAACAAGGGAGCAAAACAAGGATGCTCTCTCTTACTACTTCTATTCAATACTATACAAACTCTATTTAGTTTACTAGCCAATGCAACAAGACATGAAAAATAAATGAGAGATACAAATAAGAAAAAAGTCAAACGGTCTTCACTTATAGACTACACAATCATGTATATAGAAAATTCTAAAGTATCTCAAAAAAGTTATTAGACCTTGTACATGAGTTTATTAGAATATACAAAATCCAACTGTATTTCAGTATACTAGCCATGAAAAATTAGAGCCTAATTTTCTTTTTTGTCAGAGAAAGACAGAGAAAGAGCACAAGCAGGGGGAGAAGCAGGCTCCCTGCTGAGCAAGGAGCCCAACACAGGACTCGATTCCAGGACCCTGGGATCATGACCTGAGCTGAAGGCAGCAGCTTAACCACTGAGCCACCGAGGCGTCCCTAGAGCCTAAAATTAAAAATATTTTTTAATTACACCAAAAATGAAATATTTAAAAACAAATTCAACAAAATATGTGTAATATGTTTATTAATGAAAACTGCAAAACACTGCTAAAAGAAGTTAAAGAAGAACTAATAAACAGAAATATATGCCATCACTTGTGGAGAAGAAGATTTAATATTGTTAAGATGATGGAATTCTTCCTAAACTTCTCTATAGGTTCAATGCAACCCCAATCAAAACCTCAGCAGGCCTTTTCATAGAAATTGACAAACTGATTCTAAACTTTATGTAGAAAGGCACAGAAGAGTCTAAACAATTTTGAAAAAGAAGAACAAAATTGAGAGAAGTTACACTACCAGATTTTAAGCTTTATTATAAGGCTACAGTAATCAAGGTAGTGTGGGATTGCATAAGGACAGGCTATATATTAATGAAATATGACTGAGTACATAAATAGATCAAACATATACATAAAACTGACCATCAGCAAAGTTGCCAAGACAATCAATGGTGAAAGGACAGTCTTTTTTCAACAAAGTGTTAGAACTGGATATAACAATAACACAAATTAAGCCTCTTTCCTCATGCTATGCACAAAAATTAACTAGAAATGTAATATAAATCTAACCATAAAAACTAAAACTATAAAATTTCTAGAAGAAAGCAAAGCACAGATGACAAAAGTCAATACACAGAACTGTGAGAATATAAATTTGTGTTGTTTAAGCCACCCAATCTGTGATACTTTGTTATGGTAGCCCTAGCAGGCAAACAGAGCATGTTTTTGAACTATATACATTTATGGAATTATATCACATATATTCTATGATCTGCTTTTTTTTTGCTCAACATTGTGTTTGGAAGATTCATCTATATTCATGTGTGTAACTGCAGTCTATTCATGTTCACCACTATAGTGTGACATATAACACAATTTATTTACCCATTCTCTTTCAATGGACAATAACATTTTATTTCAAATAATGCTGATATCAATCTGCTAGTACATTTATCTTTATGCACATATGCAAGTGTTTCTCCAGGTTACATAAACTTAGGACCAGAACTGTTGGGTCTTACTGTTAAGTGTATGAGTTCACATTGCCCTATAGGCTAACCAATATTAAGTCTATTCTCTTTTTAACCCACTGCAACCAGGCTTTTATTTCCTTAACTCCATCAAAACTGCACTTATCAGAATCCCTAATAAGCTCTACCTTGACAAATCCAGTAGTCAATTCTCAATCTTATTCTGTATTTATCTGACATAGTTGATTACTCTCTTCTTAAAACATTTGTTTTCTTCTTGCTAACTTACCTTTCTCCTATTCTCCATAAAACAGAGTGATCTTTTTTTAAAAAATATTTTATTTACTCATTTGTCAGAGACAGAGAGAGAAAGGGAGAGAGCATGAGCACGCACAAGCAGGGGAGTGGCAGGCAGAGGGAGAAGCAGGCTCCCTGCTGAACAAGGAGCCCAATGCAGGACTCAATCCCAGGACCCTGGAATCATGACCTGAGCCAAAGGCAGACGCTTAACCCGACTGAGCCACCCAGGCATCCCTCGAGCGATCTTTATATGTTATTATCATGCATAAAATGCTCCAGTGGTTTCCTATTACACTGGGAATAAATTCCGTGTCCTAACTATGGCTTAGAAGGTTCCATCTGGTCCCTTCTCTCTCTGCTCTCATTTCATTCCACCACCAGCCCTATTTCCTGTCTACCCCTGACTGACTCTGCTCCTGCTACATTAAAGGGCCTCTGGCATTTGCTATTCCCTCTGCCTGAAACACTCTTCTCTCAGATAGTCATATGGTTTGTTGTCTCACTTCCCTTATATCTCTAACCAACTGTTACTACCTCAGAAAGGCACAATACTTGGTGAGCCCTGAATTTTTGAGACAACAGATACCATAGTCGAATGCGCTGAAATGACCAATATTAATAACTTGTAAGACTGTTATCTTTGAGTGAGACTCAAAATTTAAAAAAGGCTTTGCAGAGGTCCAGGTTGCAATGCAAGCTGTCCTGTCACATGACTTTATTAACCAGGATAACCAATGGTTAGAAGTGTCTGCAGGAGTCAGGGATGCTGTATTAAGCCTCTGGCAAGCCTCCAGAAGAGAACGTCAGTGAAGTAAGGCCATACTCTCTTCTGCCAACAATTTTCTAAGTGAAAAACAGACATTGGCTTGCTCTTGGGCACTAACAGAGACTTAATGCTTGACCACAGAGCACCAAATGACTATTATAAGCTAACCATTGTGAACTAGCTATTTGATTCATCAAATCATAAAACTGGACATACAAACCAGCATTCCATTATAAAAGCAAGTGTGGAAGACAAATAAATTCCATGTGCTCGTGATGTGGGTTGCCATAATACCTTTTCCTATTGCTCCACTAATCCCTTCCCCATAAGCTGATATTCATGGCCTAATGGGAATGCCCTTTTACCAGTTAACAGAGGAGGAAAAAGTACAGAACTGATTTATAGATGGGTCTGCTCAGTGTGTGGACACTAGCAGAAAATGAATCTTTTACTTAAACCCTGACTCTGAGGTGACCTGAAACATACTGGTAAAGGCAAATCTTTCCAGTAGGCAGAATTTCAGATATACACCTGGCTGTCCACTTTCATGGAAGGCAACAGAGCCTAAGATACACATCTATATTGATTCATGGATAATGACTAATGGGTTATCTGATTAGTTAGGTACCTCAAAGAACAAACTTGGAAGACTAGAAATAAGGATTCTAGAAGAAAATTATGATAGACCTCCTAGGATGGGCAAAGAATGAATATATTTGTGTCCTATGTGAATACTAACCAAACGGAATCCACTGTAAAGAAGCCTCTCAATCAGATGGACATGGTGATCCATGTTATGAATGTCAATCAGCCTTTTTACTAATGCTTGCCCAATGGACTCATGTATAAAGTGGTCATGGCAACAGGAATGGAGGCTATATGCGGGGTCAACAATATAGGTATCTGCTTATCAAGGCTGATATGCCTATCATCGCAGCTATGTACGCATGCAGCCAATTGCTGGGACCAACACTGAGCCCCTCATTTGGTACTGTTTTCTGGAGAGGAACTAGCCCACAACTAGGGGGCAGATTCATTATACTGGCTCCTTCTATCATGAAGAGGGCAACAATCTGTTTTCAAAGGACTAAATATATAGTCCACATACAAATGTGCATTAACCTAAGAGAATGCTGTATTTATTACAATGGTAATTCTATACAATAATGCCTCCAAAGGAGTAGTTTTACAGGGAAGGAAGTACAGCAATAAGCTCACACACATGTAATTCACAGGTCTTATCACATGTCCTATCATCCAGAAGTAAGTGGATTTCATTTTTTTTTTAAAGATTTTATTTATTTATTTGAGAGAGAGAATGAGAGATAGAAAGCATGAGAGGGAAGAGGGTCAGAGGGAGAAGCAGACTCCCCGCCGAGCAGGAAGCCCGATGCGGGACTCAATCCTGGGACTCCAGGATCATGACCAGAGCCGAAGGCAGTCGCTTAACCAACTGAGCCACCCAGGCGCCCTAAGTGGATTTCAATAATAGTGGAATGATTTACTGAAGGCCCAGTTACAGTACCAGCCAGGCAACAACACCCTAAGTTTGGGGTGCTGTCCTACAGGATGCAATATATGCCTTAAACCAGAGGACAATAAACAGTGTTGTCTTCTCTATGGCCAGAATACATGGGTATATGAGTCAAGGGGAGAGGAGTAGTAATAATGTCTCTTTTTACTATATAACTAATAGTCCATTTATATTATGGATTATATTATATTATATTCTTAAAGATTTATTTATTTGAGAGAGAGTGAGAGCACATGAGCGTGTGTGCACATGTGGGTGGAGGCAGGGGAGAGGGAAAGAATCTCAAGCAGACTCCCCACTGAGCAGGGAGTCTGACCCGGGGCTCGACCCCCTGACACTGAGATCATAACCTGAGCTGAAATCAAGAGTTGGATGCTTAGGGTGCCTGGGTGGCTCAGTTGGTTGAGTGACTGCCTTCAGCTCAGGTCATGATCCTGGAGTCCCAGGATCGAGTCCCGCATCAGGCTCCCTGCTCAGCAGGGAGTCTGCTTCTCCCTCTGACCCTCCCTCCTCTTATGTGCTCTCTCTCTCTCAAATAAATAAATAAAAATCTTTAAAAAAAAGAAAAGAGTTGGATGCTTAACCAACTGAGCCACCCAGGTGCCCCTATATTATTTTTAATTCCTATCCCCATAATCTTGGGCTTAGTGGGTTTGGGGTTCTGGTTCTCAAAGAAGAAATACTTCTACCATGGAACAAAGTCATGATTTTGTTAAATCTGAAGCTGAGACTGTCTCCTGGCCATTTTGGGTTCCTCAAGCTGCTGCACCAACAGGCAGAGAAAGGGTTGCTCTACTGGCTAGGATGACTGATACCAACTGCTACTGGGGAATTGGCCGCTGCTACATAATAAAGGCAAAGAACAGTAGGTGTAGAACTCAGACGATTCAATGCGGGTGCTTCCTAGTTCTCTCATGTCTAACGGCCCAGTCAATGGTATGCTGAAATAACATGGAAGAGACAAGATCATCAAGGACTCAGATCATCCAGGAAAAAAGGTTTACATTACTAAACTAAGTAAAGAACTCTGCCACTGAGATTCTGGGAGAGGGTAGAGGCAATATGGAATGGGTGATGGAAGTAGATAGTTTGTGAATAGCAAAAACTGTAGCAGTGATTTTAAGTTAATTATGCCTTTCCCCCCTTTACTTCACTACGTTATATGAAGAGCACCAGTGGCAGTGAAGTTTCATGTTTCAGGTGAAATAGAATTTAATTACAAGTCAACCTGCAAGGATATGGTAGCTTAAGAGCTTAAGAAAAAGATATGTGTTGGGAACATGATAAACCAAACAAAGGACAAAAGTAAATATTATAGGTTAAAAGGGGTGGACTGTAATGGGATATTCTCCTTTTGCCCTTCTAGATCTACTGTTCATGTTGCTCTGTGCTCCAAGAGGTTGATACTAGTTTTTGGACTGCAGCACTTGGGACTCTGTGTCCTCTGGCTTGCAATTAGATTTGGCCCAAAGAAGGAGGAGAACTGTAGAGTGACCAACTATCCTGGTTTGTCCAAAACAGACGGGGTTCTTGGGATATGGGACTTTCAGTGCTAAATCCCAGGGAAACCGGGATGAGTCTTCACTCTACATCCCGACTCCTTTCTTGCTGGGCCAGGAGTTAGAAGTAATTGTGTTTCTTTTAGCAAAGGCCATGGCTCCAACTGGGCAGCTCTACCCTACAGCTATACTCTCCAGGATCTAGTAATCAGTCTCTCCCTTTGTAACATTAGGCCTAAAGGTAATAACTGCTTATCATTTTTTTGTCCCAAAGCTGTACTCTATCCCTTATTAATTTCTGTAATCCTGCCCATCTTCTTCATGAAACCTTGAATTATCCAATTTGAATGAACCATCTGTTTCCTGCTAGAATCCTGACTGATACATCCTGGTTTATTTCCTTCGTAATGATTATCGCTCTCTGATACTCTACCATATATTCACTTATTTCCTGTTTCCCCCACCAGAATGTAAGCTCCTTAAGGGCAAAGGCTTATCTGTTCAGTTCACTGCTATATGCCCAGCACTTAGAACAGTGCCCAGCACAGAGCAACCCCTCAATAACTAACCATCCTATATGGTCAGCAATAATTAATAAGCTATAATCTGATTAACTAATAAACATGTATCAACAAGTGTTGAACAGTTGATTAAATTATTTGAAGGATACATTAATGTTAGTGACTATCTCTAGATGGTGGAGTTGTAGGTTATTTAAATTCCCATTTTGTGTCTTTCTATATTTTATAAATGTACTTTAGTATAATTAGATTACTCTATAGTAACAAAATGTTCTTTTACACACACTCTAAAAGACACAAACACATGCAATATGTATATTAATTTATATAAAACTGCAAAAAGGAGACCCAATTCTACGTAATTCTCAGGAAAAATGAGAGCTAGATGTCTTAGAATAGATTCTTAAGCAAAGACAAGTTCTAAATACAGAAGAGAGAAACAAAATAAAATAAAGACACTTCAAAGCTATAAAGAGGCAGAAGATCTAGAGTAAAAGAAAATGACAATAGAAGGTGAATTTCACAGGCAAAATAGCAGCAAATGGGAGGACCAAAATCAGAAAACAGCAAAATATGATGTGGAAATGAGACCCTGTGGAACACCTGAACAAGGGTGGGATTAAAATTATCTTACTAGGGGCACCTGGGTGGCTCAGTTGTTAAGCGTCTGCCTTCAGCTAAGGTCATGATCCCAGGGTCCTGGGATCCAGCCCCGCATCGGGCTCCCTGTTCAGCAGGAAGCCTGCTTCTCTCTCTCCCACTCCCCCTGCTTGTGTTCCCTCTCTCGCTGTCTCTCTCTGTCAAATAAATAAATAAAATCTTAAAAAAATAAAAAAAAATAAAATTATCTTACTAAAAATAACAGTGGCTACCATTTATAAAGAACTTACTAACAGCCTAGTCTGTGTGTAGAGCTTTATAATACTGAAATATCATTAGTGCTCGTAGTGTTTGTTATAGTAGTAATGGACCCCAATGAATCGTATCTCCAAATACCTATATCCTTGTGTAGTTCTCTTCCACAATGACTCTGGAACTGGTCATGTTGATTTGTTTTGGTCAATATAACACAAACATAGGTTAGAAAAGTGCTTATGCTTCCCAAGGCTTGCCCTCTCTCTGTATGGGAAACTGGCTGTCCTGTGAAAAAGTCTGGGCTGGACTGCTGCAGATGGATGACCCAAGCCATAACCAGCACCAACAGCCAGACATATATGACTGATACTCACACCCTGGCCCTAGTTGAGCCACTAGATGACTGCATGAGTGATCCCAGACAAAACCAAGAGAAAAACTGCCAGCAGAACCCAGTCCAAGCTGAGGACCTACAGAACCATAAGAAAATAACGTGGTTTAAAAATGTCTGATGTTGGGCTCCTGGGTGGCTCAGTCGTTAAGTGCCTGCCTTCGGCTCAGGTCATGATCCCAGGGTCCTGGGATCGAGCCCCGCATCGGGCTCCCTGCTCCGCGGGAAGCCTTCTCCTCCCTCTCCCGCTCCCCCTGCTTGTGTTCCGGCTCCTGCTATCTCTCTCTCTGTCGAATAAATAAATAAAATCTTTAAAAAAAACAAAACAAAACAAAACGCAAGTAATTTACTGAAGCTAGTACATGACAAAACTAGTATTTGAATCCAGTGTCAGACTCCAAAACTTTTAACTATGCCCCTACAGTACCTGAAAAAAGACGACCTGAAAAGATTTTAAAGGGAAAATATCAAATACTGACAGACTGGTGATAAGGTGATTATAATGAGAAAAAATGGGTAACTGGGTCCTTAAGGAGAGGAGGGAACTCCATGAGAATTTGATTGCCAGAATTCACAATAAAGCTATGTGACTCTGCTTGCAGCAGAGATGGTACTGCCTAACACAGTGAGGGGTTGGCAACGAAGAATACCAATAGCACTGGAAGACAGTAACATAGCACCAGTAACAAACCTCCCACCACCTGTACCCCCTAAGAAAGATATAATACACTGCTTCTCACCTGACAGAAGGTGGTGTTCTTGAGATTCATAATTGAAGTGGATCTCCATGGGCTGTAACTGGACACTTGGCACCTCGGGGAGCAACTGCAGAATTACCATTTCCTTAGTAAGCTTTTCTTGTCCACATAGGAGTCTGAAACCTGGAGGCAACGGGGCACCACTGGGCTTGGAAGGGAATCATTGTGGAGACTGGAGATATAATTTCTGAGACTAGACCACCAGAAACAACCTCTAGATAATAAAAGAAGTGGAGGAGAAAACAAAATCTCATTTAATTTCCAAGTGGTTTTCTCACAGAATTTATTAAGCTTCCTCCCTCGTGATGAGGATCAGACATTAACCCTTTTGGGCATGTATTCTCCATTCCAAGGCTAGAGACCTTCAAACATAATTGGGGGTAAATGCTACCGAAATAAGGACGTAACTGGGATGATAAGGCTGGGAAGGGCATAAGATTTTGTTTCAGCGGTTAACGCCGTATTCGCTGCTTTTCCTACACCAAACCGACACGACTGGTCACCATCATTATCTTTCTTTCCCTCCTTCCCTTCTTCCAGCACTCGCACATTCAGGTTGCTCTTTGCCGGCACGCTCTGCTGATCTGCGTGGATGCATCCCCCTTCCTGATTCCACATGCCCACAAAGTTTTTGGTGTTCATTCGCTGAAACTAAGGCCGCGCAGGCGCTGACCGGTACCCAAAGCGCGCTAGGCCAAGGACCCACCTTCCCCAGGAGCAGCGCCTGGGAGCGACCCCGGTGGCCGGGACTCTCCATGGACTCAAGAAAACCCACAGGGTTTCCTGGCGGCGCCGCAAGGCAGCTCAGGAAGCGAGATCATCCTAGTTCCCCGGGCTCCCGTGACCCGATAGCACCCATACCTCGACGTGTCCTCCAGGTCGCTGTCGAGCCTCACAAGCTGCGGAACTGCCATCGCTGCGTCCGCTCTAGGAAGCTGGGAGGATTGCTCAGCTCTATGGCGCCGGGGGAGGGGGGGCGGGGGCGGGGCGCCCGGGCGCAGGCGCGAGGGGGCGGTGGCGGCGGCGGGTTAGGGGGAGGGTTGCGGCGATTTAACCCCTGAACCTTCGCGTAGCTGACCCATCCCAGCTGTAGCGAGCGACCTGGTCAGCCAGCGACAGGTCCCTTGCTGCCCTATCTGCCGGTTCTTGACGTGAATGTCGAAACATCTTTCGGGAAAGCTCTTTGGGGCAGGGTAGGTTTTCTGACTACGTAATGAGTTCTTTATTGTCTCTCTTTAAATCCCCACTCCTCCTCCTCTTCATGTTCGCTGGTGTGCTTCCATTCTAACTTTCTTCCTGTCCTTTCTGTTTTTTTCCCCCAGAACAGTGGTGTGCCTCCAAATCACCTGGGCTCCTTGTTAAAATACTTTTTACTGGGCCCCACGCCTAGAGTTTACCACTCAGTAGGTCTGGGGTGGGAGCTCAGGTTCACAGGTACTGCTGCTGTTGGTTCTGGGACCACACTTCGAGAACCATTGCCCTACAAATAAGTAATCCTCAGCAGTTAATTCCTGAGTTGCTGGGAAGCTGGATTTTGATGTACTTTGCCATCAAGGAAGGCCGCAGGGGGTCTTTCTAAACAGCTTGCTTAAGAGGAAATTAAAAAAAAAAAAAAACCAACAGGGAGACAAATGAAAATGAAAACACAACAGCCCCCAAATCTTTGGGATGCAGCAAAAGCTGTTCTAAGAGGGAGGTTTATAGCAATACAGGCCCACTTCAAGAAGCAAGAAGAATTTCAAATAAACCAACTTACACCTAAAGGAGCTAGAAAAAGAACGAACGAAACTCAAAACCAGTAGAAGTAATGAGATTAATAAAGACAAGATCAGAAATAAACAAAATAGAAACTAAACAGTTTGCTTGCCAGTACATTCCTCATGTGGCTAAAAGATCAGGATGAGAAGAAGGACCTGAAATTTGGGGGAGCAGGGCGCACATTGGAATAGGAAAGGTTATTGTTGTGTCCTTGGAAATTTCTTAGGAAGTACAGGGGGAGTTAGGAGAATGATTGAGACATATGAGATGTTGGGAAGAGGTACAGGTTTAAAAAAGTGGTGATTGGCTGAAATGATGGTTGAGGTAGAAGTAGAGGGCTTTCTGTCCCAGCCCAAGACCCTCTTCTGATGTATGAAATCTTAGGGACGTATGAGTGAGACTCTGATGTTCCTGTAAAGAACTTGTTTGGGTCCAGCCTCCCAAGAATGGAGTGCAGATACTTTACAAAAACAAAACAGCTTCCGGCGCCTGGGTGGTTCAGATGGTTAAGCGTCTGCCTTCGGCTCAGGTCATGATCCCAGGGTCCTGGGATCGGGTCCCACATCGGGCTCCCTGCTCCTTGGGAGCCTGCTTCTCCCTCTGCCTCTCTCTCTCTCTCTTTCTGTCTCTCATGAATAAATAAAAATAAAATCTTTAAAACAAAACGAAACAAAAAAACCCAGCTTCACTGTGATTTAAGAGACATACAATAATTTAGAGTATATAATTTGATAAGTTTTGTCATATGTATATGGTTGTGAAACCATCACCACAATCAAAATAATGAACGTATCCGCAAACTCAGAAATTTTCTTCTACCCTTTGAATCTCCTCCCTCTCTTCCCACAGCTCCCAACCACTGTTCTGCTTTGTGTAACTATAGATTAGTTTGCATGTTTTAGAGATATTTAAATAGAATCATACAGAATGTACTCTTTTTTTGGTCAGACTTCTTTCACTGAGCATTATTATTTTGAGATTTATCTGTATCACTGTTGTATATCAGTAGTCTATTGCTTTTTTTGCTGAATAATATTCCATTAGCTATATATGTATCACAATTTGTTTATCCACTCACGAGTTGATGGGAATTTGGGTTATTTCCAGTTTTTTATTATTATAAAGCTGCTATGAACATTGTTGTCCAAGACTTTATACGGACATGTACTTTTTTCTCTTTCATGGTAGTTGTATGTTTAACATTTTGAGAAACTGCTACACTGTCAGAGTGGCTGAACCATTTCGCATTCCCACCAGCAGTGTATGAGAATGCCATAGTTCATATACTACTCTATTTTTTTTAAGATTTTATTTATTTATTTGACACAGAGAGAGATAGTGAGAGACAGAGAGAGCACAACAAGCAGGCAGAGGGAGAGGGAGAAGCAGGCTCCCCGCTGAAGGAGCCCGATGCGGGGCTGGATCCCAGGACCCTGGGATCATGACCTGAGCCGAAGGCAGATGCTTAACCGACTGAGCCACCCAGGTGCCCCGATATACTACTTTAAACAGGTGTTCAGTAAAAAAGAATGAGAAATTTATTCAAAGGTTAATACTTAAGTACAAAGGTGAGGGTTTTGTTAACTTTTTACCTGGAAGTGATGATGTGAATATAGATTTTCTGAGTATTTAACCAAGGAAATCAAACTTTTTTTCAGATTGTGCTAGATTTGTTGCTTTGTGGAGTCTTATCAAAGATACTACATTCTGAGGCTGAGAAGCCAGCTTGGAATCTAACAGTTTGATCAATCGACCAAAACAACCCTAGACCCAACTGTGGTCCACACCAGCTGACACTGGAGAAGTTCTTCTCAGTAAGGTAAAAGGAATTCAAAGGTTTCCAGAGAGATCAGGAGTGATAATACAGGCATGGGAAATGATATGAGAGTCTCAAGAATGAAACTGATAGGTCACCCACCAATAGTCTACCTGATTTCCATTTCCTATTCCATTTCCTCTTGGGGGAAACTAGGCCAAACTAACATATGTCTGATTTAGGCATAGATTCTACAGCAGTGGTTCTTAATCTTTTTTGGGTAATACAACTACTTTGAGAATATGATAAAAACTACAGACCTCTTCCTTAGAAAGTTGGACATAAAGACCGACTGCTTATCCTGTATTGCTTCTTATGTATTATATTGTATTAGAAATTAATTTCCCTTGATAGTTAGACTATATAATCAGTCTTCACAAAGAATGAATTTCAATCTAAAAATCAATCGCCAGGTCCAGGTAAAAAAGGGAAATAAATCCAAATTGTGAAGCCAAATGAAAAATTTAACATTCCTTTTTGATCAAAGAAATATTAACACATAGGCCGCTGCTGTTTGATTTTGAATGGTACATCTAAATTATGGACAATTCAACATCTTTGAAATATTAATATGCATGTCCAATTGACTGTGACTTTTTAAAAACAGAACAAGTGCTGGGGCACCTGGGTGGCTCAGTCCATTAAGCTGCTGCCTTCAGCTCAGGTCATGATCCTGGAGTCCTGGGATCTGCTCAGCAGGGAGTCTGCCTCTCCCTCTGCCCCTCCTCCCCGCTTGTGTTCTCTCTCTCTCTCTAGCTCATGCTCATTCTTTCTCTCTCTCAAATAAATAAATAAATAAAATCTTAAAAAAAACCCAAAAAACCCAAAACAGAACAAGTGCTGAAAACTGAGACTCAGAAGGTGAAATAATGGCCAATACTATCAGTTCCTAAGGTTCACTTTGACAGAGATGAGTAGGCTTGTATCCCAAACACCAGAATTCTCCAAGACCTCTAGAGTTGAATTCAAATCAGATCATTTCTTTTATTTTCAGTCAGTGAGGTCATTGGCATCATTTTGAAAAGTCTTCAACTTCAAAACCAAGTCATAGCAGTTTAAACAACTCTTGGTCTGTACTTAACACATTGTTGTGGGTTGAATTGTGTTCCTCCTAAAAGATATGTTCAAGTTCTAACCTGTGGTACCTGTGAATGTGACTTTATTTGGAAATAGGATCTTTGCAGATGTAATCAAGTTAAAATGAGACCATGCTGGATTAAGGTGGGTCCTAACCCAGCAACTGGTGTCTTTATAAGAAGAGGTCAATTCACACACAAAGGAGACTCACAGAGAGGAGAGGACACCATATGAATGTGGAGGCAGTCATTAAAGTGATGCATCTCCAAGGCAAAGAACACCAAAGATTGCCAGCAGTTACCAGAAGTTAGGAGACAGGCATGAACCTCAGAGCCTTCAGAAAGAGCACAGTTCTGCCAGCACCTTGATTTTGGATTTGTAACCTCCAAACTGTGAGAGAATACATTTCTGTTGTATTAAGCCACTCTGTGGTACCAGAAGTGAGGTGCTGCTTTAACAAATACCTAAAAATGCTGATGTGGCTTTGGAGTTGAGTAATGACTAGAATTTGGAAGGGTTTTGAGGCTCATGATAGAAAATACCTAGGTTGCCTTGAAGAGATTGTTGGTAGAAATATGGATGTTAAAGGTGACTCTGGCAAAGGCTTGGAAGGAAGTGAAAAGGACAGTAGAAACCTTTTCTGTCATCTTAAAGATACATATATTGTCATGAACAGAATTTTGCTAAGAATAATGAGCATTAAATATACTGGTGAGGTATCAGACAGAAATG
The DNA here is from genome assembly GCF_003265705.2 of Callorhinus ursinus. Taxonomy (NCBI): domain Eukaryota; kingdom Metazoa; phylum Chordata; class Mammalia; order Carnivora; family Otariidae; genus Callorhinus; species Callorhinus ursinus. The sequence goes on from NW_027397073.1 coordinate 36,912,838, forward strand.
AGGAAAACATTGGAAGCTGGAGAAAAGGCGATACTTGTAAAGTAGCAGAAAATGGGCTGAATTGAATCATGTTCTGCTATTGGGTGGAAAAATAATTTGTAAGTGATGAAGTTGGACATTTAGCTGAGGATCTTTCCAAGCAAAGTTTGAAAAAGTGGCCTGGTTTTTCCTTGCAGACTATAGTAAAATATGGGAGGAAAGAGATAAATTGAGGAAGGCACTATTAAGCGAAAAGGAATCAGTACTTGATAATTTGGAAAAATTTTCAGCCTATCCTTGCTCTGGAGACAAGGCCACGAATGTAGCTGGACAACCTTTTGGTGAAGAGATTGGGTGTATGATTCATGCATCCAACCAACTATCTCAACAGAAACCAGAAGTAGAAATGGGTGATCCAGGAAGGATCTGAGAAGAACCCCTGCATATAATTGTGTGGATCCCCTTGATATCCACAGACAACCAACATGGTTGTTATATCACCAGAAACACTACCAGCTTGGACTGAATTGGACAGAGACAGGACAAAATGAAGGAAGCTTGCCAGATTTCTAGGGTTCTGCATGCAGGAAATGGGGCACCCAGTAGGCGGGTCCACTTAAGGGCTGGGAGACCAGGGCCACCTTAGCTGAGAGGGGCTGATGGACCTTCCATTGGCCCAAGGGACGTATTGAGCCACAGAGTAATAATTTGGGAACTCTACAAATATTTGGAAGTTAAACAGCCCATATCTAAATAACCTATGGTTCAAAGAAGAAATCACAAAGGAAATTAGAAAATATTTTAAACTGAATGAAAATGAAATGCAACAAACACAATTTTATGAGATGCAACCAAAGCAGTGCTTAGAGGAAATTTTATAGCTTCAAAATGCCTATCTAAGAAGAAAATCTCTTATCAATAACCTAAGTTTCCACCTTAAGAAGCCTGAAAATGGGCAGCAAACTTAACAACAAAAAAGCAGAAGGAAAGGAGTAATAATGATTAGAGTAGTAATGAATGAAATAGAAAAGAGGTAAACAATAAAGAAATAGCAATGAAACCAAAATTTTGTTCTTTGAAAATATGAACAAAAATCGACAAACCTTTAATAGGCTGACCAAGAAAAAAAGAGAGTGATTAACAAAAGCGGAGAAGAGGGGACATCACTACCAACGCTATAATAATTTAAAAGAATATAAGGGAACACTATGAATAACTTCATGCCAACGTATTATACAACATAAGTGTCATAGACAAATTACTTGAAACATACAAATTACTAAAAGTGACTGAGGGACGCCTGGGTGGCTCAGTTGGTTAACTGTCTGCCTCTGGCTCAGGTCATGATCCCAGGGTCTTGGGATCGAGTCCCGCCTTGGGCTCCTTGCTCAGTGGGGAGCCTGCTTCTTCCTCTGCCTGCTGCTCCCCCTGTTTGTGCTCTCTCTCTATCCCTGACAAATAAATAAATAAATACATATATACATACATTCAATCTTTAAAAAAAAAGGGACTGAAAAAAATAGAAAATGTGAATAAAGGTATGAAAAGTAAAGAAGTTGAATTAGTAATGAAAAATTTTCTAACAAAAGCACAGGCCCAGATGGCTTCACTACTAAATTCTTTTGAACAGTTAAAGAATAGCAGCCTTTCACAATCTCTCCCAGAAAATAGAAGGGCCAGTAATTACTTTGATACCGAAGCAGACAAGGACACCTGGGTGGCTCATTGGTTGAGCGTCTGCCTTCAACTCAGGTCATGATCCCAGAGTCCTGAGATAGAGCCCCACGTCTGGCTCCTGGCTCAGCTGGGAGCCTGCTTCTCCTTCTCCCTCTGCCTCTCCCCTTCTCATGCTCTCTCTCTCTCTCTCTCTCTGTATTTCTCTGTCTCAAATGAATAAAGAAAATCTTTTTTAAAAAAAAAAAAAGCAGACAAAGACAGCACAGGAAAAGAAAGCTACAGACCAGTATCTCTTAACAATATAGACACAAAAGTCCTCAATAATATATTAGCAAAATAACTTCATTAATATAGGGGCTCCTGGGTAGCTCAGTCAGTTAAGCGTCTGCTTTTGGCTCAGGTCAGGATCTCAGGGTCCTGGGAGCAAGCCGGCTTCTCCTTCTCCCTTTGCCCCTCCCCCCTGCTTGTGCACAGGGTCTATCTCCAATAAATAAAAAAATTTTTAAAAATTAACTTGATATATAAAAAAGGATTACATACCACGACTCAATAGGATTTATCCTAGTAAGTTGGTTTAATATCCAAAAATAAATCAATGTGGTTAGAGATTCAAATATCTTTCAATAATGTTTATCAATAATAGAATGAATGAATATTGGTATAATCATACAATGTAACATTATTAGAAATGAAAATGTAGAGGCGCCTGGGTGGCTCAGTCGTTAAAGCATCTGCCTTCAACTCAGGTCATGATCGCAGGGTCCTGGGATCGAGCCCCACCTCAGGCTCCCTGCTCCGCGGGAAGCCTGCTTCTCCCTCTCCCACTCCCCCTGCTTGTGTTCCTGCTCTCACTATCTCTCTCTGTCGAATAAATAAAATCTTTAAAAAAAAGAAATGAAAATGTACAGTGTATGAACAGATTTCACAATGTTGAATTCAGCCTGACTTAAAGGAATACATATTGAATTCCATTTATATACAGTACAAAAAGAGGCAAGACCAACCTATCATGTTCAAAGTTCAGTGTAGTGGCTATCTTTCAGGGCTAGAGGAGGGTGGTGACTTGAAGAGAGCACAAGGGGGACTTCTGAAGAGGCATAATGTTCTCTTTCTTCATCTGAGTGCTAGTAACATGAGTATGTTCAGTTTGTGAAAATTCAAAAAATAGTATGTGCATTTATTTACTTGTAAAATCAGCATTGCTAACCAATACTATTTGGCTGTTCTGCATTCACAGCATCAAAACACAGACCAAAATGCACCATTTTTTATTATAATGCTTCATTTTATTTTCTGAGACAACTCCACCTACCTATCTGGTCTCATTCTCTCCCCATCAGCTATGTATTCTTCTTTCCTTCTATCTTCAGTTTTTCTTCCTACTCACATTTTACCTTTTTTTCCTACAAATATAATTAGGTGTCTAGTATCTTTAAAAAAACAAAAACCTTTCAATCCTGTTGCCTAGTCCAGCCAAGTGTTCTTTCTTTTTCCTTCTTGCAGGATCGCATTTCTCAGAAGGAATTATCACCTGTTTTAAGTGTCTTATCTTATACTTCTTAACCCGTGGCAAGTACATTCCACAGGTAACATCTCTCAAGCTCTTCGTCTACCCCTCCCCTTAATTCCAGCATCACCTTAGCTCTTGCCTCCTCCATTTCTCTGCCCCGTCTGCTGATCCCCTCTTCTCTCTCCTGATACCCTCTTGACTTTTATGATGTTTGAACCATCTGGGCTTTCCTCCTCCAAGAAGCTTCTCTTCTCTATCTGTTCTTGCTCTTCCCACCCCCCAAACATTGGCATTTTATAATTTCCTGTTTATTTTCCATAAGATCTCCCTTGGTGATGTCATGCCCTTCTCCATCTTCAATCATATTTTCAGATACGACCAAATCCTCCTAAGTTCACGTTTCTAAACGTCTGTCCTCTTTTCCTTATCTGTTTTGCCCTTTAATCCACTCTACACAGTATGTTGGACACCGCCCCGAAGTACAGTTCTTGCCATGTCACATGTAAATGGCCTGCACTGATTACTAAAGGCATTTCTAATTCCCGAGCCTGGCATTTGAAACTCCAAACCTGACTCCACCGCATCCCTCAGCCTAGGTTCCAGCCAACAAAGATGCTGGGCTAATTCCTCAGCATGCCCTGAACTTCCCATTGCTGTGCTGTCCCTCAGGCCTCTCCTCTAAGTCATCATTTTAGTCGTTGGGCAAGACTCAGCTTGAGTAGCGCCTTCTACGAGAGAAAATTACTCTGAGTCTGTCCCGCTTGGTTTCGGCCCTCCATGCCCTTGCCCACGACGGCAGGGTCGATCCTCCGCCTTGCACCCTCGCCAAGCCTGCGCTGGGCCCTTCCCCTCAACCGCCACGCACTCCTCCCGTTAGCTTCTAGAACTGTCACTGAAGACAGCGTGTTTGTGGTGTACGAATGTCCTCCTCTTCCCCAAATTTACAGAGGGAGGGTTCTATTTTTATCTCCTTAGGTTTACACCAGACGCGCGCTCTCTATATATTTCTTTTTTCCTCTTTCCGTCGCCTGTCAACCATTTTGAATCGGGGCTGTCCCCACCAAGTCCCACCCGGACGCACACTCCCCCCCCGCTTCGCACCCCTCCTTCCAAGCCTCTGCGCCCCACGCCGGCCACAGAGCTGCAGTCCTCCGGGCTTCCTAGAGGGACGCGCCCGCCCGCACTTCCGGCGCGCGCGGCCGGAGGCCGTTCTGCTCCCTCCTGGAGTCCGTGCGGCAGCCGGCCGAGCGAAGGGTGAGTGAGGCGGCCCGGCAGCGTGGCCCCGGGTGCTTCCCAAACCGCCCCCGTCCGGCCTCAGCCCTCCCCGCAGCTTTGCCTTAGCCTGTCCCTGCCACAGGCAGCGCCTGCGGCTGTACCAGGTGGCCGCCCCTCCTCGACGCCTACGTCCGCCCGCCCGTCCGGCAGTCGGTCCGTTTCTTCCTGCGTCTGTCTGTTTGCCTGCTCATCCACCGCCCTAGCGTCCTTTGACTTCGCAAGCACTTACCGGGCGCCTCCTGTGTGCCAGGCCGCAGGCTGAGGAGTCGGCGATGAATTGAGGCAATCTTTCCTCCCCCTTCTTACGCGGCCAGAGCTCGCTCTTGAGTCAGGTCTCAGCTGTTCGTCTTGACTTCCCAGTCTAGGTTCGACCCTCATAGCCCTTTCTGCTTTCCCCTTTGTAGTTCTTATGAAGACTAAGTTAGGTAATTTTGTGTCCTTTCTACTTAACCTCTGCCTCCCTACTAAATTTTTAAGTTATGTAATGGCAAGGACACTAACTCTTTGCTCAGTGCCTAGCGCAGTGCCTGCATAAAGTAGGCATTTTGTAAATATTGTTAAAGAAATGTGTGGAAAAACACGGATCTCCTCGAAAGGGCCATTGGTTTGGTGGGGAAGGCATTTCAGCAGAGTACATATCTAAGAGCATGAACTCTGGAGTTAGACCATTTTGTTTGAGAACAGTCCAGACTACATCACTTCCAAACCATGGGACCTGAGACAAATTATGTAACTTCCCAGTTTCTGTTCAGTAAAACAGTAGAACCTAGACCATCAAGTGCTGCAAAGATGAAATGAACAGGTAGACCATGCTCAATTGTACAATAAAAGCTCAACTAGTTTTCTGTTACAATTAAGTAAGCAAACAATGCAGACACATTATAATAACAGCTATACTGCAGGAAGCAGTTTTGTCCAAAAGTGCCCTGGAGGTTCTTGGGTTGCTTGGACTAAGAGCTAGCTGGGACCAGGCTCTCACCTCCCAGAGGGAAGGGCCATATCTAAGCTTAGTGCTTCCAGCCCCCCCACATGGGTTCCCTAGACAACTCTGTAAACACTGACACTTGCAAACACAATTCTGGTCCCAAGCAGTTGACCTATGGCCCCCACTGACAAGGCTGCTTTCTCACATTTGTGCTATAAGAAGGTAGACGGAGCTCTTCCCTGAAACAGCAGCACCTCTCTCCAGAATTCCCGTTTGTGGGATAATGGAAGAATCACAGGACCTGTGCTCATGTTACTGACCCCTAGCTGGTAAGTTTCCCCAATAAAGCCTGTTCTATAACCCATGCCTTGTGATGTGGAATTTGCCTTTCCCTTGCGCCATATCTACCATGCATTGAGAACCTTTTCTGGGCCAAGTGTTTTAAAATATGAGTTTTATTATTAGGTATGGTGAAGCCAACAGATCAGGAGATGATCATTCAAAAAATAGTTTGTTACTTACAGTTTCCAAGAGGAGGAGGCATGCCATGCCCCACGTGGTCACGTGGCAAAATCACAGGATCAGTCAGGAGGCCAGGCGAGGGGAAAGTGGGTAGGAGTCTTTATTGTGGTTTCTGTGGAAGGACTGGGTGAAGGCAGGGTCGACAGGTTTAGGATTGGCTAATTTAAATAGTTTCAGTGGGCTCTGGGAGGCATAGATAAGCTCTCTCGCTTGTCCCTAATTTTCTGGCATCCGGCCCTGGGTGATTAGGGCAGGGGAATGGTGGCCCTGGATGTAAAAGCCCAGGGCAGGAGGTGGTGCCCTATGGGCTCTGGGTTGGGTGGTTTGCATATGAAAAGCACACTTGCAGGGGCGCCCGGGTGGCTCAGTTGGTTAAGCGACTGCCTTCTGCTTAGGTCATGATCCTGGAGTTCTGGGATCGAGTCCCGCATCAGGCTCCCTGCTCTGCGGGGAGTCTGCTTCTCCCTCTGACCCTCCCCTCTCTCATGCTCTCTGTCATTCTCTCTCTCTCTCTCAAAAAGTAAATAAAATTAAAAAAAAAAGAAAAGCACACTTGCAGGTGAGTTTATTATCTCTAGGAATCTGCTAGCCCTGGGAAGGACAGTCCCTACAGTGTAAGCAAGGCCCAGATGTCAAAACACCAGGATAAAAAGATATGCTTAACACCCTAAGCACTACTCCGGATGTCTTACTACTTCCAGTTCCTTTAATAACAGTGCAATGAAAGTATTAACTCCATTTTTAGGAGAGGAAATGGAATCTTTGGTTGGTGACTACTGTCACACAGCTATTAAGATAGAAGCTGCACTATGATTTCAAACTGTTGGGGCACTTGACTCCACAGCTGGTGTTCCTCCTGTGAGCTAAGTCATCTTTCTGCTGTATGAGAAGTGCCATGGAAACATCTTTCAGTCCTTACTAGGCATTTGATAGTTGATGTTGACCACTGCCTCTGAAACTCTGTCCCCTCCCCCACTATAGTGGTATTCATTCATGTATATATGGCACCTACTCTGTGCTGTGCATTGGATTGGGTGATAGAAAATGGTGAGCAAAAATGTTGATGTAACTTACAGTTGAATCATGGAGAAGATAGGTATTAAACCAATAGTCCCACTAAAGTATATAAACTGACGAGAGCAGTGCTCTTAGAGAAAGGAACATAATTCTCTTATGACTCCTTGACCGACCCAACCCTGCCTGCACATCAGAATCACTTGCAGAATGTTTTACAAATAGGAAACCAAGGGTCTGACTCAGGCTGGGGCACAGCTCAGGCATCTGTAAAACGAGATAAGTACGACCAAAGAGATTAGCTAAGGACTGATTTTCCCCCTGCATTTGCTTTATAAAAACTGGTCAGAGGGGGCGCCAGGGTAGCTCAGTCGTTAAGCATCTGCCTTCGGCTCAGGTCATGATCCCAGGCTCCTGGGATCGAGCCCCGCATCGGGCTCCCCACTCAGCGGGAAAGCCTGCTTCTCCCTCTCCCTTTGCCGGTTCCCCCTTGCTTGTGTTCCCTCTCTCACTGTGTCTTTCTCTGTCAAATAAATAAATAAAATCTTAAAAAAAAAAAAACTGGGCAGAGGAACGGGGTCAGATTTGCAATTTGAAAAGGTCTCTGGTTACAGTATGAGCAGACTGTTAATGTATAGTGTGACAGGGCGGTTACTGGGATGAAGACAGTGGTGGCAGAGATGGGGAAGGGCAGATTCTGGAGACAGGCAGTAAAATCAGTAGGACTTAATTTGCATTAAATACAGAAAAGAAGCGTTAGGGATGCTTCCAGGTTTCTAGAAGTGCAGCCAGATGGATGTTGCTCCTTCCTGAGAGGGACCACTGGGAGAGGAGCAGAATTGGAGTGGGAGGAATCATCAATTGGTCATGGATGTGCTGTTTGAGGTCCTTTTGAGAAATTCAAGAGGCGTTATGGGAATAAGGAACAGTGGGTAAATAGGGCTGGTGCTCAGATGAGGGGTCCAGAGTAGAGATGCCTGGAAGACAGTGAAGACAGTGCCAGACTTAAGGGCTAACCTATGGAACTCTGATGTAGAAGAGCGTGGGCCTGTGAAGAAGATGGAAGAAGGAAGAGAAACAATGCTGTATGATGAAAGACTTCCTTTCAGCCACATACCCATGGAAGATAAGTTGGTGAGGCATATTATAATAAAAATTTAGTATCACGAACATTGAAATTAAAGGGCAAGATCCATGACATAGACCAGTGATCACTAAGTAAAACACACATATATCCATGTGATATGTGATCCATATGATGCTTGGTAAATGCTATATACACAGTAATGCATAGATCTGACGATGTTTTGTTATGGGATTTCTTAAATGCCAATTTGTCATAAATAAGAACTAAAGAAATTTATTCTTATTTTTCAAATACTAAAAAATTAAGAGGAAGAATATCCCTAAGTTTCTCTGTGTTTAGGTGTGTATGGCAAAAACACAGTTCAGGAAATGCTGCTTTGTAGATAGATCTAATTTTATCATAAATCACTCAGGAAATGATTCCACCATCCTTTAAGTCACCAGCACTAGGCGAAAACCTGTCCTTAACTCATCTTCCAAATCCTTACCCAGTGTGCCCCTAAGTCCTGTCAAATCTCCCATCTTTATCTTTGGCTCCCATAGCTCAGGGCCTTCTCGCCCAAATGGTTGCCACAGACCCCTTCCTGAGTGGGCAGACGGACCGTCCAGCCATTCCCGTGGCTCAAATGCAAACTGCAATACAATCTTTCAGACCCTTGGCCTACTATCCCTCTGTAGGTGCCTCCTTTCTCACTATTCCTGAACTATGCCACAGGCTCTGGCCCGTTTTTGTTTTATTTTATTTTGTTTTTAAACATGGCTTCATATCAGAAGCATTTGGGGCACTTATTGAAGTCTCCCCCACAGAGATTCTGACTCAGGAAGTCTATTGTGGGGTCCATGCTCCATGGCTGATTCTGAGCCAGAGGTGACGACCACTAGTCTGGCCTCCCTAACCCACCTGCAGCTCCCCCAATGGGCCACATCTACCCACTGTTGTCTTTGCCTGAATGACCTGACTGGGCATCTTCACCTGGCTCATTCTTATCAGACTCCGCTGACGGGTCTCCCCCTGCAGGCAGCTCTCCCTGGTCTTAGTTGTCCTTTTCTGTGCTACCTTGCCCATCCCTCTATCCTTGGGTTTATCACACTGCCTTTGCCGGTTTACCTCTTACTTTCCCATTCTAGGGAGTCTTTGAGGACAGAGCTTTTAATCCTGAGAATCCTGTTCAGTAAACTGCCTAGCATATAGCTTGAGTATTTTTTGAAATAATGGGTGAAGGAATTCATTCCTCTTTTCTTGGTACTGTCTTAGAACCTGTGACTTAAAGTCAAGAATTCTTTGTACGTTCACTCTGGCCATTCTCCATGACACTTTCCTAACATTTTCACCATCATTTAAAATATGTAGTATCAACCAAGATGGTCCTGGGTTAACCCATTCTGTAATAAAAAACAGGTGCATTAGAATTGGGCAACCCTAGGTTCATGTCTTGAGTTTGCTATTTACCAGGTTGGGGCCATGGGTAAAATAACTTTATTTATTTTATTTTTTTTAAACATTTTATTTATTTATTTGACAGAGAGAGTCACAGCGAGAGAGGGAACACAAGCAGGGGGAGTGGGAGAGGGAGAAGCAGGCTTCCTGCGGAGCCGGGAGCCCAATGTGGGGCTCGATCCCAGGACTCTGGGATCATGACCTGAGCCGAAGGCAGATGCTTAAGGACTGAGCCACCCAGGCACCCTGATAAATTAACTTTTAAAAATCTCAGTTTCCTCATCAGTAAAATGGGGATGATAATACTTACCTCATAGTATTATTGTCAAGCCCCAATAAAATAGTATTTGTAAAGTGCCCGGCCCATAGTAGGTGTTTTTTTAAATTAACATATAATGTATTATTTGTCTCAGGGGTACAGGTCTGTGATTCAACAGTCTTACACAATTCACAGCACTCACCATAGCACATACCCTCCCCAATGTCCATCACTCAGCTACCCCATCCCTCCCACCCCCCTCCACTCCAGCAACCCTCAGTTTGTTTCCTGAGATTAAGAGTCTTCTATGGTTTGTCTCCCTCTCTGGTTTCATTCATAGTAGGTGTTTATTAAGTGCAAATTCCTTTGAGGGAGACCCCGTGACATTATAGAACTCAATACTCTTGTTGCAGAGTCTGGTTCTGCTGCTTACAGGCTGTGTATCTTTGGTCAACTTATACATCTCAGTAGCCTCATTTGGAAATAGGTATAATTATGATCGTCCTTTGGAATTATTAAGGAAATTATAAATATCCAGCTACTGTTGGCATCTAGTAGGTACTCACTAAAATGTGATTATTATTCTGAGAAGTAATAATATACTACAGTGTCTTTCCTGCTTTCCATGATCCAGAAGCATTATTTATTATCCCTGATGTTGAGCCTAATAGTATTTCTAAAAGTTGAGTTGATTTTTGTGATTCTTAAATTTTCTATTTCCTATCTTGAAAAAATCCTGAATCATCTATTAATGTATTGCTTATATGGAAGTTCCTTTTTAGTCACTTTTCTTTACAGTGCTACAGTCTCTGGCAATTGGTCTTTGAAAACCTGCCTTTTTGTTCTAAGCACATTTTCCCCTGTGTAACATTAGCATTGTCCCTCTCAGGAGTCCCCTGAAGAATCAGAATTCAGAAGGAATCTCTTAGACACAGACTTCATTCCTTCCCTGACGCAACTGGGCAGCATTTTCTGCCCAGAATGTCAGGAAAAGCTGCAGGCCTGGCCTACCATGCTCCAAAAGAACAAGAAGGATTTGTAATTGTGAAGGTTGAAGAAGAGAATTATGTTTGGGGGCAGGACCTTGGCCTTCAGGGAGGCCCCTGCAGCCCAGAGACCTTCCGCCAGCGTTTCAGGCGGTTTGGCTGCTCTGATTCCACGGGGCCCCGGGAGGCCCTGAGCCGGCTCCGAGAGCTTTGCCATCAGTGGCTGAGGCCAGAGGTGAACTCCAAGGAGCAGATCCTGGAGCTGCTTGTGCTGGAGCAGTTTCTGAGCATCCTGCCTGAGGAGCTGCAGGCCTGGCTGCGAGAGCACCAGCCCGAGAACGGAGAGGAAGCCGTGATTCTGTTGGAAGAGCTGGAGAAAGAGCTTGATGAGCCAAGGAAACAGGTAAGAAGTAGGTGATGTGTTTGCTTGTTTTACCAATTATAAGTTAATGGGGAAGCCATTGTGAGTGACCTTGACGTCGCAGCTATCAGAGAGTTATAAAATTTTTGTCTTTTGGGTTATTATTTGTCCACTGGGGTCAAGGCACTAGGGCTTTTAGGCCTGTTGTTTTCTATCTAATCATCTGAATGAGTTTCTGGCTCTAGCTGTCTTGCCCCTTTGTTCTAGGGTTTTTTTTTCTTCTGTATCCTCAGAATCATAGTGCTGGTACTTGATTACTCCTAGGACACAGCTCATGGAATGATCTGGAAGGAAATGACATCCATAGGAGCACTGAAGTCTCTGAGTATACAGCTCCAGCCCTTGGAGAATCAGTGCAAGAGTGAGACTCAGGAGCCCCAGACTTCCCACGAGAGAGGTGAGGAGTTGCAGTCCATTCGGGGTTCAGTACAATGGTAGGGCTGTCAGCTGTGGCATAGCACGTTTTCTTAATGACAGTCACTTGTGGCTGTCATTAAGCGTAGTGGAAAGGCCCCCTCCTTGCCTTGAAATATTCTTCTATTGGCTATGCCTAGAATCCGAAATTCCAATATAATTTCTAACTTTGGATTAAGAATTAAGGTCTTTAATAAAATTCTCTAATACCCATAATATTCAAAGACCAATATACTGTTGTTGTTTTAATATTGTGGTCCACTGGCAAGGCAGTGCCTAAGATGGAGATGAATAATGTATCAGTAACAGAAACTACATAATATCTTGAACAGGGAAGTTCAGTATTAAGAATTATTGACTATAATAGAGTTGATTACGAAGTGGTAAAGAAAGAAACAACACTAAAGAATACAGGAATAACAGATGCAGGGAATCTTTAGGGCTGAGGCAGAGCACCCAAGGAAGACACAAATCTGTAAGAGAGTACCACATCTTCCTGGACTAAGCATCTCACTGCCTCTGATTCCATCTGCGTCACATCTCTCTGGTCATCTTAGCACATATCTCTGGACATCTTCAGTTTCTCCACATTCATTTGAAGTACAGGGATCAAAAAAAAAACCACCTCTAATGAGGATCTGATTAATTTAAAATATACGATAGATTCATTTCACAACTTTTGCGTGTTGTCATCCATATGTTTTTGTTCCCTCCCAGTGGTACATTACTGTTGTGAACTGATAAATCTCATTGTGCACATTTCTCTTTAGCCTTAGGGGTCTTGGTTAGACCTGCCTCTGAAGAATTAATGTAGAGCATTTCACATCTGTCACCTAGGTTGTGAGGTTTAAATCCCTGGGGGGTTCCACCCTTCGAGGATTGTAAGAGTCACCATGTCATTTTTACAACCTTATACCCTTGGTTTTAATTTTCCCATAGGTTCTTCACTAGCCTAACAGTATATCTTACCAGAAGAAGAGCCTGAGATATGGCGATTTGGGTGCATGTGATTTAAAGGAGGGCGTGCTCTTCAGGAGAAATCTGTAAAGGAGAGAAGCAAGGTTAGGAAGGGAAGAGATCAAACCATGATGTGGTCTTGGGTAAAACCTAGCCTTGGCCTAATCTCTTAATCCCTGCCCGCCCCCTCAGGCACTGCTGAGTTGGCCCTTCTTAAAGCAGTCGGGGGGGTGAGGCAGTGAGGGTGTAAATAACATCCTGGGCCAGATGGTTCTCATCAGCCAGGGCAACTCTCCAGAGGAGGGGGCAGCTGTGGCTTTAGGAGCCAACACTCAGAGCAGCTGCGGGAAGGAGGCACCATATTCATAAAGCAGATCTGGATAGGCGGTGCAGCATCATCTACATAACATTAAGGCTAAAAGCATGTTTGTTAATGTGGAATTAAAGTCACATCCCTAGTTAAAAGGCTTTTTAGACAGGGGCACCTGGGTGGCTCAGTCGGTTAAGCGGCTGCCTTCGGCTCAGGTCATGATCCCAGGGTCCTGGGATCGAGCCCCCCCGTCCGGCTCCCTGCTCAGCGGAGAGCCTGCTTCTCCCTCTCCCTCTGCCTGCCACTCTGCCTGCTTATGCTGTCTCTCTATCTGTCGAATAAATAAATAAAATCTTAAAAAAAAAAAAAAAGGCTTTTGGACCACACAGGTCCCTGAACAGGTAGGGGGCCTAGGGGAAAACTTCAGGCCTTGATGTTGAGCATCTCTGAACCCTGGCTCTTCCAATTATGAATTCTATGGCCTTACATAGGTAATGTTGCCTCTCTGAGCCTTCGTTTCTTGATCTGTAAAATGCATTCAAGTTTAGAGGACTTCTGGGAGGATGAAAGTAAATGAACAGTTTTTCAGATTTACCCCCTCAAAATAATTCAGGTTTCCCCAGCCATCATCTCGTAGTCTCCTTCTGAGTTACTAAAAATCTAGAAACTAGAGGGGCTGGTTGTGAGAGTTCAAAATTTGGCTCCAGGTGGTCACATCTGCCTCGTTTCCATCTGCCTTTGACCATTTGCACATAAAATAGTAAACATATAAGACTCCCACCTGATCCCAAAATGAGTCAGGAAACCACAATACTCCTTTTCTTATGCTCTGTGTGTCTTATTCTATTTGCTTATAATCGTTTATCTACTTAGAACCTACCAGAACCTGCAATTGCCATAATGCATTCTAGTTCCTGCTTCTGTAACTCTGCTCAATTCTAATCCTGAAAGCATTTCCTAGTCATATATTCTGCTCTCCTTCTTTTCTAGGAGCACCACTTATTCAGGTTTCTTAGACCTCTTTCTTTCTCCTGACCACTCCCTATCATCTCTTTCCCTTTCCCTCATTATCAAAAAATGCATCTTCTCCTCTAACCCAGGATTGTCTCTTAGCTTCCTGGTCTCTCACTGCTCCTCCTATTTATCACCATCTCCTCTAACTGATGTCTTTTCCTGCTCACCATCTCTCCTCTCCAGTGCTGCATCTCCCTTACTCTCTGAGGGTGCCACCTCTCACCACCCCAGGCCACTTCTCTAAATTCTAGATTGGGAAGCTAGTTCTTAAGAGTTTTCCTCCTGATAGGTGAATATCTATTTCATTTGGGTTACTCTCAATTCCTGTTATAATAGATTCCTTCCTTCCAACATGGGGATCAAATGACACCAGTATTTTTATTCACATTTTTAGATGGCAAGCTGGCGGCTGACAGAGTATTAACAACAAAGCAAGAAATTATGGAATGTGTAGCATCAGCAGCCATGATATCCCCAGGAAGACTCCCTGGGGAAACTCCTTCAGGACAGATAGTTGAAGAAGCTTTCAGAGGTCTGGACAACTTTGAGAAGCCAAAAGGAACTGCTGCAAGGAGCAAAATGAGTCCACTCCCTTCCCAGGAAAGACATCTTAGTCTGGCAACCTTCAACAAGAAAATCTCCACTGAAGAGTGTGTCCTTGAATGTAACAAGAGTGAAAGGACTCTGAGTGTGAATTCAAATGTCTTGACACGACAGAGAATTCATGCGGGAGGAAAGGTCTACGAGTGCTTGGACTGTGGGAAAGCCTTTTGCCAGAGCTCAAAGCTGATTAGACATCAGAGAATTCACACTGGAGAGAGGCCTTATGCATGTAAAGAGTGTGGCAAAGCTTTTAGTTTGAGCTCGGACCTTGTTAGACATCAGAGGATTCATAGTGGTGAAAAACCCTATGAATGTTGTGAATGTGGAAAAGCTTTCCGGGGCAGCTCAGAGCTCATTAGACATCGGAGAATTCACACCGGAGAGAAACCCTATGAATGTGGTGAATGTGGGAAAGCCTTCAGCCGAAGCTCAGCCCTCATTCAGCACAAGAAAATTCACACTGGAGACAAAGGCTATGAGTGTACTGAATGTGGTAAGGCTTTTGGTAGAAGCTCTGTCCTTATTGAACATCAAAGAATTCACACTGGAGAAAAACCTTATGAGTGTAACGAATGTGGAAAATCCTTCAATCAGAGTTCAGCCCTTACACAGCACCAGAGAATCCACACTGGGGAGAAGCCTTATGAATGTAGCGAATGTAGGAAAACATTTAGGCACAGGTCAGGCCTTATGCAGCACCAGAGAACTCACACCAGAGTTTAACTCTTGGGTAAGGATTGTACAATTGTGTAATACCAGGGATTTACTTTGGTGGTGAGATTCCCACCGAAGTGAGAAGTTTCCCAGGAGCAGAGTTTCTGTCCTTCCAGTCTAAGTCAGTACTTGCTGTACAAGGAGATCCACACAAAGATGGTTGTTGATGTGTTGAATGGGCACTTTCACAGTAAAGCCAGGTTTGGGGCAAAGATCCTGAAAGAACTCCTTATAAGATGGACTGAGAGGCGGTGCCTCCAATGGCAAGGATCTCTGTCCAGCAAGAACAGCATGCATTTGGCTGTTGGAGGCATATGCTGAGAGTCACTTGGTTCTCTGAAGTGTTCAATTATGAGGTTGTGAAATGTTGAATTATGCTCTGGATCAGTTTATAGTTCACTCTGCCCCCTTGCCAGTTCTCTTCTCAGCCCTGAGCTTCCTGAGGTCAATTGAGGTCTGTTTATTGTGCACCTGCTATGTGACAGTCATCAGGGGCAGGCATAGCCATTGCCCTCCCAGAGTTAAGGGCTAATGGGATACATATATACTTATTAAGCAGGTAATTACAGTAAAGTGTGATAAGTAGAATAATCTAGGATTCTGTCAAAATACGTGGCAGGGCCATCTAACCTGGTCTACAAGACACTAAAGGCTTCTTGGATGTGATGAAATCTCTTGGGGGATAAAGGGTGGGTATAAGCCAAGTCAAGGCAAGAGGGAAGAGAACATTATAGACAGAGGTTATAGCACATACAAAGGCATGGAGAGAGGATCTACAGATGTCTCTTCATCAGGACTCCTCCGGCAGGAATTTGTTCATGTAGACTCTGGTTCAGAAGCGAGGACATGTGTTGGTTCCTCACTTCCTGTTTATAATCAGTGAGTTGGATAGCCTATCCCAGATCCAGAGTTACTTAAGAGACCTTGAGGGACTCAGGACAATTAGTGTGATGGTAGACTTTGGTGCATCTTATGGAAAAAGACATGTAGGTACACCAAGGAAAGAAAAGGTATTGGAGGCTAGAGGGACAGTGTTGGTGTCCCATAACCCTAGGGCTCAGGAAATGGGAAGCTGACAGGAGCACAGGAGTGGGAGGTCTGCCTTCCCAGGATCCACTATTCCTCATTTCCTGTCTCCTCCTCTTATCGTCAGGCTCGAAGATACTAAGCTACTTAAAGGCAATGAATACTTATTGAATTACCCCCTTAGATTACTCAAAACTCTACTTCTCTGCTAATTTTTATTTCAGCAGTTTTAATTAACCCACCATTAATTGCTGAAGGCAATTCATATGTAAGAGAAGGTTTGATTTCCCTTCTGAATACTGTCTCTTTTGAAGACCTGGTGATCAAAGCTGTTGTGGGTAATAGGGGAGGTGAAGTTGGGCGTGACGGTGGGGGGGGGCAGTCTCTGTATCCATAGGTTGGAGGATTTTCATTGAGTGAGGTCAGTTGGAATTCTGGAGAGACCCTTCAAATGGATGAAGTTGCCTTTTCCTCTAGGTGACAATCGGATGATTTCATGTTTTTAATTTTATTTAATAGGTTTTTTTTCCAGGTTGTGAATTAATTGTAAATATTGATAATATAGAAAATGAGAAAGTAGAAGTCACCCTCAATCCCACCACCCACAAAAACATTGTTAATATTTTGCAGTTCTATTATTTTTTTCTTTCTTTCCCCAACCCTAGTATTTTTTGGTAAAAGTCATGTTTGGTAAATCATTTTTAGTAACTGATTTTAACATTTATACTTTGAGTATATACTTAAACTGTTTAGTATTAGAATGTAATACAAGATGTATTATAATAAAATTTGAATCTCAAGTTTTGCTTTGAAATGCTTTGTTCAGGAATAGGGAGCCTAGTAACACAAGTGGAGGTGTGCTGGGAGAAAGAGGGAGGGAATTGTGGCAAGAAATCAGGGAGTGGGTGTGCTTGGCTTTTATTTCCTGGTTCAGGTGTCTGGAAACATAGCTAGTCCCTTGGGCTACAGTTCACCAGGTGAAGTCCCAAAATCTAGGGGCAGCTGGCTGAGAAATCATGGGAAGGAGAACGAATAGCCTCTTTAAACACATACACATTGTGTTTCTCCCCCACCCCCCACCCCGCAGGAGCAAGAGCCTGAGACTGCCATGGACTTCCCCTCCTCTCTCAGCAGGTCCTCATTGAAACGTGCAGAAAAACCCTAAGACCCTTTAGATTTGTGATCATTTGCACCAGTTAACAAGACAGCTGCAGATGATAGTTACTGAGTAGCAATGTCTGGTTCTGACCCATCAGAAAGCAGGGTCTGCCCACAGGGCTCACCCTTCCTTGCAGAAATGCTCTCCAGGTCAGTTTCTTCTGCATGGGAAATAGTCTTAATTGGCAATCCCTCTTACTTGGAGGATTCACTTAATGGGGCAAGAGAAGCAAAGGATTTCACAAGGGAACTTGGAGATACCAAGGTCAGATTTGCTTAAATTTCCAATCTCCAGCTGGACAATTAATTGCAGGAAATGAGGAGGGAGAAGGCGAGAGGTAGGAAAGTGATAGTAAGCACCCTGCCTAAATTGCACATCTTATTTAAAATCACCTTTGAGGGCGCCTGGGTGGCTCAGTCGTTAAGTGTCTGCCTTCGGCTCAGGTCATGATCCCAGGGTCCTGGGATCGAGCCCCGCATCGGGCTCCCTGCTCAGCGGGGAGCCTGCTTCTCCCTCTCCCACTCCCCCTGCTTGTGTTCCCTCTCTTGCTGTGTCTGTCAAATAAGTAAAATCTTTAAAATAAATAAATAAAATCAACTCTGACATCTACCTTATATTGGTGCCTGCTCTTTCATAAACACAAAGAACGTTGAAGCTTTAACTATAAAACGTCATCTACTTCAGCTCCTTTAAACTGAGGGTGGAGTTGTAAGGTGACTTGCTTATGGCTGCAGAATTCATGGAAAAGCATGATGAACAAAGCACTGATGAACAAAGGGCTGTACTTCAAGGTTATTGCTTTCCTCAACTACAGAAATCATGCAAATAACTTATATTTGCACAGAGATAATTTGCAGGACTTTTCTGTACACTAGTGTGAGATGGTTGTGTCTGCCACTGTCACTTAACAAGCATGGGTCAGAGGGTCAGAGTTAACAAGTTAGACAACTTCCTAGGACTTGGGAGGGACAGAGATGCTACGGAAAGCATGTGCTTCTCTTAGTATTTCTTGACTATCCTGGGCGCTCACTCCTTTTACCTTTTTTCCTCTTACAAGTATTTATTGTAGGAAAGTTTGGAAGACAGAAAAATCACAAGATGGCTGCATAATATTCCATTGTGTATATATACCACCTCTTCTTTATCCATTCATCTGTTGATGGACATCTTGGCTCTTTCCACAGTTTGGCTATTGTGGACATTGCTGCTATAAACATTGGGGTGCACGTACCCCTTCGGATCCCTACATTTGTATCTTTGGGGTAAATACCCAGTAGTGCAATTCCTGGATTGTATGGTAGCTCTATTTTCAACTTTTTGAGGAACCTCCATACTGTTTTCCAGAGTGGTTGCACCAGCTTGCACTCCCACCAACAGTGTAGGAGAGTTCCCCTTTCTCCGCAACCCCTCCAACATCTGTTGTTTCCTGACTTAATTTTAGCCATTCTGACTGGTGTGAGGTGGTATCTCATTGAGGTTTTGATTTGGATTTCCCTGATGCCGAGTGATGTTGAGCACTTTTTCATGTGTCTGTAGCCATCAAAAGGAATGAGATCTTGCCATTTGCAACGACGTGGATGGAACTGGAGGGTGTTATGCTGAGTGAAATAAGTCAATCAGAGAAAGACATGTATCATATGACCTCACTGATATGAGGAATTCCTAATCTCAGGAAACAAACTGAGGGTTGCTGGAGTGGTGGGGGGTGGGAAGGATGGGGTGGCTGGGTGATAGACATTGGGTAGGGTATGTGCTATGCTGAGCACTGTGAATTGTGCAAGACTGTTGAATCACAGATCTGTACTTCTGAAACAAATAATGCAACATATGTTAGGGGAAAAAAAAGAGGAAGATAGCAGGAGGGGAAGAATGAAGGGGAGTAAGTCGGAGGGGGAGACGAACCATGAGACGATGGACTCTGAAAAACAAACTGAGGGTTCTAGAGGGGAGGGGGTTGGGGGGATGGGTTAGCCTGGTGATGGGTATTAAAGAGGGCACATTCTGCGTGGAGCACTGGGTGTTATGCACAAACAATGAATCATGGAACACTACATCAAAAACTAATGATGTAATGTATGGTGATTAACATAACAATAAAAAAGAAAAAAAACTTGCAATTGGTCTCAGGAAAAAAAAAAAAGAAAAATTACAAGAAAAAATTAAATCACCTACAATTTTATCACCCAGAGATAGCCAGTGTAGCACTGAGATTACATTATTTCCAGGATTTTTAATGCATAAATATATTTTTACATGGCATCATATTGTACATGTTCTATTTTTACTTAAGATATGCTGTCATTTCTTTTGACATCTATCAACATCACTTTTTTAACAGCATTTTAAGACTTTGTATACATTCATGATGTTTTCTGAAGCATACATTTTCAGGTAGAATTTTAAAGTCAAAAGGCAATGCTTAAGGCTTCTGGTATTGATTGCCAGAGATCCTATCTATTCACAGCTCACCAGCAGCATTGGAGTCCCAACTTCCCTGAATCTTCGTTTTATGAGGGGGAAAAAAAGTGCTGTCTCAACTCTCGCTTTAATACACATTTTTAATTCTAGCAAGGCTGACCGTCTGTCACCCATTGGCATTTGTTCTTTTGTGATTTGCTTACTTGAGTACAATTTTTTCTACTGGGACTTTTTCACGGGGAGATACTATCAAGAAGTGGCTCCACAGAAGGGTTTTGTTTTCCTACTGCCTGGGTTCAAAGTCTGGCCTGACCACTTTTTAGCTATATGATATTGACTAAGCCATGATCCTAAGCCTTCATTTCTTCATCTGCAAAATATGCGCTGTCAGAGAAACAACAAATATATACAAAGCCCTCAGCAAAGTACCTAGTATGTTTCTTATGGTTATGTTAAGAACGCTCTATAAAGAATCTCCCCTTTTGTAATATATGTTGTTATCAATTCCTACTTAACAACTGTCCTACCCTTTTTAGTTTGAGTCTTTATCTTGGGAAATAGAAGAGCTGAATATGAATACCTCTTACCATGTTACTTTGTTATCCTACCCCTTTCTTCACATTCTCTCCCCAAGCATAGGGATTCAGCCTACGAGCCATTCTTAAGGTTAGTATCTGCTTATCTATGTATGTCCCAACAAGCGCATTCTCTACTTATCCTCATGAAAACTCTTTTCCTAAGCTCAGGATTCTAGATTCCCATAGATTTCTATTTTTGGCAAGGTGTTAGAACTCTGACCTGTTAGATATTTTTGAATAACAGGTTTTTCTGTTGCTGACTAACCTATATCCCTTCCTGCATTGCATTGAGAAGCACAGTCTAGGGATACTTTTCCTGCTGGGTCCCTCAGAAGAGGGTAGTCTCTGATGGACCAGGACTGTTACTTTTTGTTGCCACTTCCCTTTAGCATGGTCTTTAAAATTCACAAGACTGTGAAATACTGCTGATAAAAGGCAAAACTGAACACATGTGAGGCGCCTGGAGAATAAGTCACAGACCCAGCGACTGACAAATTATTTTTTAGCACCCGAGCCCAAGGGAGTGCTCTAGAACTGTGGGGGTACAGCCCCAGAAACAAATGTGGTAGCCAGAGCAGCTTCTGACCCAGAGTCTTGTGAGTGAGCAGGAAGCAGACAACAGCTCTGATAGTCTCAAGAACCAAAGGAGTCCTTCTGTTTAGGAAAAGGAAGATTCAGAACTCTAACAGGTGCTTAACCTGCTAGGCTGGGCTCTTTCTAACCACCCCCCCCCCACCCCCCCCCCCCCCAACAAGGTCTAGCTGAGCCTAGGCAAGGAACTAGTTATTAACCCTTTCCCCCAGCTCACACCAGACCAAGACAAAGCTCCGCTCTACCCTGTGGTCCAAGAACTCCTGATTTTGTCTAATAACAGAAGCTTCTCCACATCCATGCTTCTCTTACAGACAGGACTCCACTTCAAAAGCAACTCAACAGGAATACTCCACACAAAATGGCCTTTTCTCAGACATTCTTCCTGACCTTTGTCTGTTCCTCTACTGGGAATATTGTTCCCTGGCCTGCCTACTTACCTGGCTAACTCCTGTTCACCCTTTAGTTCATTTTTCTCAGAAACTTCCCCTGATCCAAGGTTGGGTCAGGTACTCCTTAATGTCTCAGAGCCCTGATATGCCATAATGCCGGTCTGCCTTGCCCATTCAACTGCAGAGACATTCTTATTTCCCATTGTACTCCTAGTGCCTGACACAACACAGGCCCTCAAAAAATAACTGTTGGATAAATTAATTTGTATTCTTTCCACTACCTCATTTCTGGACTGCCCTGGGCTCAACACATTATCGATGAACTGTTTCCCTATCTGTCTTGCTGCCCTGCCACTGTTCTTAATTGGCCAGTAAAATTTTGTATTCCTGAGACAAAATGTCCCTCATACTGTCCACACCATATCCCAAACCTGGCATGTGGACAATCAGATGCAGAGACAGCCCGGGTTGCTGTACCCCCTTCATGACATTCTCATGGAAAATGAGGTTTCAATGTTATATTCCCATTTTTCTTATTTCCTGAGTATTCCTAATGGTAAGAGAAAAGCTGGAAGCAGTGATTCTTCCATCTGCTGTTCTGATTAGTCCTAGGAAAAGCTTTCAAGGGACAATTTGCATTAGCATTGGGAAGTGCTGCTTAGTTAAGTCAGAAAGACTCCAGACCTGGTAGTCTACCAGCCTGGAATCTTATTCCAAAGTAAACCCTTTCAACTAACAAAGATAAAAATCTGACCGAAATATTTACAACATTCATTGTATTCACATATTATTTTACAGTGTGGACCCTCTGGTGGCGCATGAGGACTGATCTGTGCCTGAAAGCCTTCCCACATTCGTTACATATGTAAGCTTCATCCCCAGAATGGATTCTCTGATGCTGAACAAGGGCTGAGCTCCTTTTGAAGGTTTTGCCACATTCATTACACTGATAAGGTTCCTCTCCGCTATGAATCCTCTGATGTCTGATGAGGTTTGAGCTCAAACTGAAAGCTTTTCCACACTCATTACATTCATAGGGTTTCTCTCCACTATGTATTCTCTGATGGGTTATCAGCTCTGAACTCTGCCTGAAAGCTTTTCCACATTCATTACATTCATAAGGTCTCTCTCCTGTATGAATTCGCTGGTGTCTAATAAGCTTTGAGCTTTGGCTAAAGGTTTTCCCACACTCATTACACTCATAGGGTTTCTCACCAGTGTGAATTCTTTGATGTATAATGAGATACGAACTTTGACTGAATGCTTTGCCACATTCATTACACTTACAAGCTTTCTCCCCAGTATGAATTTTGCGATGTCTAATGAGGGCTGAGCTCTGATTGAAGGCTTTCCCACATTCACTACATTCATATGCTTTCTCACCACTGTGAATTCTCTGATGAATGATAAGGTAGGACCTCAAACTAAAAGCCTTCCCACACTGGTTACACTTATAGGGCTTTTCTCCAGTATGGATTCTCTGATGTTGTGTTAGAGAGGAATGCTGTTTGAAGCTGTGCCCACATACATCACATCTATAAGGTCTCTCTTCTGTAGGAACTTTCTGATAAGTTATAGAGTTTGTACTTAGAATCAAGCTGCTTTGAGGCTCATGATGGTCTCTCTTTCCCAGAGATTTATGTGTGAAGATTACTTGACTAAAACTGCCCTCTTGGGAAGGGTATCTTCTTAATTTCTCCCCCGTAGCACTTTCTTGTTGCCACTCTAAATCGCTGTTGTGTTCACTAACTCCTCCAGATGAAGGTTCCTGGGGACGTCCTTGTGATTTTTCTCCTGAAATGTCCTTCTTGGTCACTGATTCACCGTTCTCACAATCTGAAATAACAGCAAAAACAGACGGTTTTATTTCTCTAGTCACTCTCAGTACCCACTTTCCATGTGAGAGAAAACAGAGGCTTCTACCCCACAAGAGGTCATGGTCCACACACATCTTTCTTTAATTGCCCATACTGGTCCCTCCTCCTTTCTATTACGAAGGCCTACATCTACAGTTTGAGGTTTATTCTTTCCTGCTTCCTCTGAAACTTCACTTGATCAATTAGCTACTATTCCTTTCCTAGTATTTTCACCCTCTTTCTCTGCTGACTCATGTTCACCAGCATTTAAATAAGACCAAATTTCTCATCTGTTTCAAATGAAGCTCCTTGCCTCCACTTCTCCTTCACACAACCTCACTTACATTCAAAGCTTTTTTTTTTTTTTTTAAGATTTTATTTATTTGACAGAGAGAGACACAGCGAGAGAGGGAACACAAGCAGGGGGGGTGGGAGAGGGAGAAGCAGGCCTCCTGCTGAGCAGAGAGCCTGATGCGGGGCTCGATCCCAGGACCCAAAGGAGTTCAGAGAGCTTCCAGGATGGTGAATGCATCCAAGTGCCACACAGTGGTGAACCTCTAACTTCACGGGGACAGAAGCTCCTGTGCTTGGGACCCTTCTGGATCTTGCTCTATGTACCTCTTCATCTGGCTGTTCACTTGTGTCCTTTATAAACTGGTAAGAACAAGCAAGGCGTTTCCTGGAGTTCTGTGAGCTCTTACAGCAAACTATGAAACCTAAAGAGGTGGTTATGGAATGTCAGATTTGCAGCCAAATCGGACAGAAGTGTGGGTGACCTGGGGATTCATTACATGCGAATGGCATCTGAAGTGGGGGGTGGGGAGGGAGGCACTCTTGTGGGACCAAAACTTTAACCTGTGGGATCTTTGCTAATTCTGGGCAATTAGGCTCAGAATTTGTGTTACTTAAGGTGAGGGAAAATCCCACATATCCAGTGTCAGAATTGTGAGTAGAAAAATAGTTTTTCCCTTTAGGATGGGACACTTCCACCGATTTACCTGGTTTTCTCCTTACTCATAGTTCAAATCTTAGTTTAGGTGTCTTAGTTTGGGTGTCTCCTCCTCCAAGAAGTACTCCTTGAACCTCTAAAGTTGGGTTAGGTGTGTTCATGTGTCCCCTTAGTACCTAGGGCCTACTTTTATTCTGTAATTTATCATACTATATTGCCATTGCCCTTTTGCTTGTCCACCACTCCATCTAGATGTCAAAGTTCCTTGAAGGTAGAGACCCAGTGCCTACCGCAGTACCAGGCATGTGTTAGCACCCTATTAAGTTATACAATCAAGGAGTAAGTGAAGAGATGACAGGGAAACTGAAACACGAAGGGCTGACTGCACTTCCTGAGGGTTGCTGAGTACAAAGCTGCAAGTGGGCACCTCTGGTCTAGAGTAAGACAAGCGAGAGGCTCACGTGTGGCATGTTCGTAAAATGCCATTAATTCTGTATCCTCAAAACCAGAGGCCTGCTAACAGTTCCCAGATGAATTTCTACTTTCTTACCATTTTGGGGGGAAAGGCAAGGTTCCCAGGGTTTCAGCTGTGTCTTTAAAGGCTGGAGTTGGATGTTTGTTAACTCTTGGGATGTTCCAAGACCTGTCAAATCCTTCCATGGTACTGCTGGTCCCTGAAATCAGTAAAAGATGGTTAGCTTTGTGAAAAACTCCCCCAGGGAAAATGCCTAGTAAAAATTTCAAAGAAGGAAACGAAGACATCTCCAAGATGAGCGACAGGGAAAAAAAGAACTAGTTAAGGACAGAAATAGATACGGCCATAGTAGTCACTGCAGGGTGTGGTTCCGTAGAGAAAATTTTCCATTCCACTCCTATGAGGACGCACATGCTCCAGTCTGTACATTTCTTTTCCCACAACATATCACATCTCCCTGTTCCCACCTGCTGCTGCCCTGGATCATCAAATTCCCTCTCCAAATCCTCCAACAGGGTCACAGCTTCCTCGCCGCTTTTTGGACTATGTTGCTGAACCCAAATCTGCAGCTCCTCAGGCAGGATGCTCAGAAACTGCTCCAGCACCAGCAGCTCCAGGATCTGCTCCTTGGTGTGCAACTCTGGCATGAGCCACTGATGGCAAAGCTCCTGGAGTCGGCCCAGAGCTTCCCGGGGCCCAGGTGTCTCCTGGTAGCAAAACTTTCTGAACTGCTGGCGGAACAGTTCTTGGCAGGATCTGATGCTCCCACTCTGCTTACATTTCTGACCCCAGGAAAGGCTTTCTTCTACTTTCACTAGTATTAGTTCTTGATCCTGAGGACTCTGAGGTACCAAGGTTGAAACTGCTCTGGATTCCACAGCCATTCTGGCCTAAACAGTGGAGCAAAAAGCTCACTACAACTGGGTACAGTATTTCAGAGTTTCTTTGAGTAATCTCTTCTTTCCTGAAAGATAGAAAAGCACTGTTAACTTACAGCAGTGAAAAAAAAAATCTTATAAGAACTTATAATAAAGGTCATCCAGTAATGTGTTGAAAGGAAACAAGTTTGAGACTCTAACTAAAATAATAATCAAGTGACAAACTAAAGATCATTCACCCCATTTATCACCCATTTAGAATTTCCGCCACTAATGCATAAATTATTTTAGAACCAAAGAATGCAGTATTACCATGAATCACATAATGAGAAATTTCCTTTTCAATTCTTTCAATCCTGATGGTATCAAGGAGAAAAAAATCTGTCTTTAATTTATCTGTAACTTGCAGAACTCCCTTTTTAATTAAGTATAAGCCTCAGACTTCTTAAGGGTAATAGTATCTAGCTAGGATTTAGTAATGCTTTTAAAAATGTATTTTTAGGGGCGCCTGGGTGGCTCAGTCAGTTAAGCATCTGCCTTCGGCTCAGGTCATGATCCCAGAGTCCTGGGATCGAGCCTGGCATTGGGCTCTCTGCTCAGCAGGAAGCCTGCTTCTCCCTCTCCCTCTGCTTGTGCTCTCTCTACCAAATAAATAAATAACATCTTTAAAAATTAAATAAACAGGGGAGTCTGGGTGGCTGAGTCGTTAAGCGTCTGCCTTCGGCTCAGGTCATGATCCCAGGGTCCTGGGATCGAGCCTCGCATTGGGCTCCCTGCGCAACGGGAAGCCTGCTTCTCCCTCTCACACGCCCCCTGCTTGTGTTCCCTTTCTCGCTGTCTCTCTCGCTGTCAAATAAATAAATAAAATTAAATAAAAAATAAAAATTAAATAAATAATAAAAAAATATTTTTAGTTACCTTCCATCTATGGCAAATAATGTTGATTTTCATTTGCGGGAGTAACATTTTAAAAACTTCATGTTAAATATGAGTTGATTTAAATAAAAACACCTTTCTTATAATTGCCATTTGATCAAATTTAGTTTTCAATGCATTTCTTCAACAAGCACTGAGTCAGTTACCATGGGCTCTGTCGTGAGCCAGGCATAAGAATACAAAGGTTTTTTGCTTGTAAGTAAATGAAACTACAGAGAAATTATCCAAGAAGTGTTTGTTAAATGCTTACTGTGTGCTCAAAAACATGTCCGTTATCATAGAAACACGAAAACAGGAAAAAGGTTAATCTCAGTTCTCAAGCTTAGAATACAGGGGAGTAAACAGTATTTTTTTTCCTTGAAGATTTTATTTATTTAACAGAAAGAGAGCGCGAGGAGGAGCACAAGCAGGGGGAGTGGGAGAGGGAGAAGCAGGCTTCCCGATGCGGGGCTCGATCCCAGCACCCTGGGATCATGACCTGAGCCGAAGGCAGACGCTTAACGACTGAGCCACCCAGGCGCCCCAGTAAATATTTTTTAGAGTGAAATATGGCAACAAATAATTATGTGTTAAATTTTGTGATATAGCTCACACATGACCTGGTTCTAGGATGTGTGGTTACTGACAGGAGGGTATGCCCTTTAAAACAGCAGGGCAGATCAATACAATTTGATCCTAACAGTAAACTTTAGAGATTAGAATATTTAGGCTAATATTTAGGCTTATTAAGCCAGCCCGGCCGCATGAGCCTATTTTTATAGCCCGGTTAAACTACAGCATCTGCGAAGTCACAGGGTGGGGGTGCAACTGCCCTTTCCGCTGGAAAGCACGGGCTTGAGCTGGCCTCCTCTGGCTCCCCAGGACGCTCGGAAACGCCGCCCGGACAAGGGGCCGCGACCCGGGGATGGGCAGGCCCGGGGCGCAGGGCTCCTGCACCTCGCGCCCGCCGGCCGGGCCGCGCGCCCACCCCGCCCTCCCTCCGCTCGGGGCCCGCGTCCCTCACCGCGAAGCCCAGCAGCGGCCAGGGTGCAAGCCGCCGACTCGGAGCGGCGAGCCACAAAGACCGGAAGTGCGCTCCTGCGGCCTTCCGCTCGCTCGTCCTCGGGAGCCTCCGTGCTCCCCGCCCCGTGCTCACAGGCAGCCAATCGGCGCCGCGGATCCTTCGTTCCCACCGCCTTCCCTCTCTGGCGTCCTGCCCGGCCGAGCGCCGAGGCCTCGGCGAGGGTGAGCTGGGAGGCGGGCGCCCTTGGGAAGAGGTCGTCCCACCCCGGAGGGCGCCGCTCCCCGCCTTGGCTGCCTCCTAGCGTGGCCTCCTCCGCCGGCACCCGCCTCCCGCCCACCACTCCCTAGCGTCTCACCTGCAGTTTCCCAGAAAAGTATTAAGGTTTTCCTGTAATTGTGGTGAGTTTCCAGTACCTCCGGCAAAAGTAAACGCGTCTTCGGTTGCTGTTCCGTGTGCATACCGTTTCAGCCTTACAAGAGCTCTGCGCTAGCTCTGTTATGCCACTGTCCAGCCGTAGACGCTGCCCGAAGTCAGGCCCCCGTCAAAGATTGTTCACTGGAACCTAGAAGACTTAGTGATTAAGTTTTTCTTTGGCCATTTAGTAGGTGAGAAATGATGCTTTATGTTTTTTTAACTTGCATTTCATTTAGATTAGGGACCTTGAGGTTAAGGTACTTTCTTTCACGTTTATTGACCATTATGATTTTTCAAGGAAATGGCTTTTCCCATTTTTTTAACTTGAGATGTTACTATTTTCCTGTTATATTTGCGATAGGTTTTTTTTTTTTTACTCGCAAGGTTATCAACTCATTTGTTACAAATACTTCCCTTTTATTTAATTATTTTAAAAAATGTTAGTACAGGGGCGCCTGGGTGGCTCAGTCGTTAGGCGTCTGCCTTCCGCTCTAGTCATGATCCCAGGGTCCTGGGATCGAGCCCCATATCGGGCTCCTTGCTCCGCGGGAAGCCTGCTTCTCCCTCTCCCACTCCCCCTGCTTGTGTTCCCTCTCTCACTGTCTCTCTCTCTGTCAAATAAATAAAATCTTTATTTTTGATTTTATTTATTTATTTGAGAGAGAGAGAACGAGAGATAGAGAACACGAGAGGGAAGAGGGTCAGAGGGAGAAGCAGACTCCCCGCTGAGCAGGGAGCCCGATGCAGGACTCGATGCCGGGACTCCAGGTTCATGACCTGAGCCGAAGGCAGTCGCTTAAGCAACTGAGCTAACCAGGCACGCTAAACAAAATCTTTTTAAAAAAGTGTTAGTACAAGGTGATGTGTATACATGGAAATATCTTTTGTAAGCTAAGGCCATTAAGACACATATTTGGGAAAAAATAATTAGCTTTCGGAGTGATTAACGAAATCTTGATCATTGTGAACTAGCTATGGTAATTTTACAAATCAAGAGAACAAATAATATTACCATATGTTTCAGTTATCCGTTGCTGCATAAATAAAACAGCAGGTGTTTTATTGTTCACAATTCTGTGGTCAGGAATTCAGGCAGGGCTTAGCAGAGATGACTAGCTCATGCTCTCGGAGGTGTCAGCTAGCATGGCTTAACTGGGACTAGAAGGTCCAGGAAGGCTTCACTCATGTTGCTGTGGTCTTGGGTGCTGCCTATTGGCTGGAGTTACTTGATTCTCCTCTATAAAGCTTCTCTTCATGTAGTCTCCATCATTCAGGAGGTTAGTCTAAGCTTTCTTATAGGGTGCAGGGCTTCCAATAGAGTGAAGGAGAAAGGGAACAGGCTAGTTCTCTTAAGGCCTAGGTTTGGAATTGGCATTATATTAGTTCTGTATTCTATCGGCAGAAAGCAGGACTCACGGGAAGGGGAAATAGACTCCACCTTTTGATAGGAGGAACAGCTTGAACGTAGAAGGAAATGTAGGCAGTTATTCTTGCATCCAATTTACCTCAACTTCTTATATAGAGAAGCCTACTACTTAGGAGCGGAACTGTTGAAAGAGAAAGGAATTCTTTCAATTGCAGTAATAGAAAACCTTACTAAGTATTCATATTGTTTAAGCCTTTTTATTATCCCACATAGCTACATGTGTGGAGCTAAGGCCATCCCCAGGGTTGGTTATTAACAAACCAAATATGTCAAGTATGGCTTGACAGTATTGTCAAGGACGCAGGTCCTTTGCCCCTTTTTGCTCTGCCGTTTTTAAATATGTTGGCCTTTTTCCAATCTGGCTTCCTTTATGGTCCTAAAATGAATTAGTTTCAGATTACAGATGATATCCACAAGCAGAAATAGGGAACACCCTTATGTTCTGCCCCTTTTTAAGACTGAGAAAAACCTCTCCCCTCAGCAGATTTCCTCTCATATTTTATTAATTAAAATTACTTCAACTGTCTATGCCTGTCACCAACAAGGGTGGTGAGGCGTCCATGATGGGCTCAGGCCAATTGAGGTTCATATCCCAGGTGTGAGGAGGGGCCAGACTCTCCTGAAAGACAATCTGGGGAAGATAAACAAAATTAGGATTATGTTAAAAAGGCAGAAATGTTAAGGGCAGGTTAGGAGTGCTGACAACGTTGATTCCATCTTTGGCTCTCCAGCTTGTTCATGCCCTCACAATGCCCT
The DNA here is from genome assembly GCF_003265705.2 of Callorhinus ursinus. Lineage (NCBI taxonomy): Eukaryota > Metazoa > Chordata > Mammalia > Carnivora > Otariidae > Callorhinus > Callorhinus ursinus. Next base: position 36,942,799 of record NW_027397073.1, read on the forward strand.
CCCCTCCAGGCCACACATTTCAGGCCCTGTGGAGGTTAATGCATCCCCTGACCTGAATGCAGGAAGGCGTGTTCTGATCTTCCTTAAAGTGACACACAGAGGGCACCACTTTCGATAACTAGGAGAGCCAGGGCTGTTGCGCAGGTGGCACCGCCACCTGAGACAACTACCCTGCGACCTCACCACCACGCTGCTCACTCTCCAGAAGGTGGGGATGAAGGCCTGGATTTGGCGGGGAGTAGCTGTGTTGAGCTCAGGATCTTCTGTCTGTCGGATTCTCCCTGTAAGTTACCGCGGGTAAGACTCTAAGGAGTTACGGTGTAGCTTGTGTTGTTTTCTGGTCTCTAAGTGCCTTTTGGGGTGCCTGGGTGGTGCAGTTGGTTAAGTATTCGACTCTTGGTTTCAGCTTCGGTCGTGATCTCAGGGTCCTGAGATTGAGCTCTGTGTCAGGCTCCCTGCACTCAGCGCAGTCGGTTTTGAGATTCTCTTCTCCCTCTCTCTCTCAACTAAATAAATATTAAGAAAATATATTTCTGGGGCGCCTGGGTGGCTCAGCTGGTTAAGCGTCTGCCTTTGGCTCAGGTCATGGTCCTGGAGTCCTGGGATCGAGCCCCATGTCCGGCTCCTGGCTCAGCGGGGAGCCTGCTTCTCCCTCTCCCTCTGCCTCTCCCCCTGCTCATGCTCTGTTTCTCTCTGTATCTCTGTGTCTCGAATGAATAAATTAAAAAATCTTAAAAAAAATTTATTTCTCAAAGTGCCTTCTCAGTTTGGAGGATACTTTACTGACCCTCCTCTGCCTTCTAACAGGCAGGAAAAGGGGATAGGCGGATGAATGCAGTGTGTTTAATGGTAGCATCTACTTCATTTTTTTAAAGATTTATTTATTTATTTTAGAGAGAGAACGAGATAGAGAGCATGAGAGGGAGGAGGGTCAGAGGGAGAAGCAGACTCCCTGCTGAGCAGGAAGCCTGATGTGGGACTCGATCCCAGGACTCCAGGATCATGACCTGAGCCAAAGGCAGTCGCGCAGTCGCTTAACCAACTAAGCCACCCAGGCACCTGGTAGCATCTACTTCATATAGGTAACCTGATTTACCTATATAGGTAAGAAAGTGAGGCACTAGGAAAAAAAGATTCCTGTCACTCCTTGTAAGAGGGTGTGTATATTTTTTAATTTTTATTTTAAAAAATATATTATTGACAGAGAAAGACACAGCGAGAGAGGGAACACAAGCAGGGGGAGTGGGAGAGGGAGAAGCAGGCTTCCCGTGGAGCAGGGAGCCTGATGCGGGGCTCTATCCCAAAACCCTGGGATCATGACCTGAGCCAAAGGCAGACGCTTAACAATTGAGCCACCCAGAGGCACCGAGAGGGTGTGTATATTTAAAATATAAACCAGTTTCTTAGTTGCAAGAGATGTAAACTGGAGATTTATGGGTAGGACTTGGTTAAAATTTCTGGTGGAAGAATAATTCATTACTCTTAAGAGCCTTAGCCAACATTTTCCACTTACATAATGTCTTAGTCTGTTCGGGCTGCTATAACGAAAATACCATAGACTCGATGGCTTATAAACATCAGAAATTTATTTCTCACAGTTCCACAGGGTGGAAAGTCTGTGATCAAGGTGTGTAGATTCAGCCTCTGGTGAGGACCCGCTTCATGAGCTTCATAAAGTCGTGATTGGTGAGTAAGTCTATTTATTCAGTGAAGTTTCTTTGAATTACTGTATCACATTCAACAGTGCTCTCCTTCAACTTCATCAGGTGAGATAAGCTTGTTGAAAGTCTCTTCACTATAAACCACTGTTCAGTCATAAATGATAGAGAAAATGGCTTCTGATGCTTCAGGGAAGTGGATCATTCCCTCAGTATATCATTGAACACCAGTATATGTGAAACACTGGTAAGAAAAGTGCAGGATTCAAATGAAATACCAGACAGGCTTTCTCACTTCACTTACCACTGTGAATCCTAGAGCATAAACTCCATAAGGTTTTGGTTTTCCACATAGTCTCACCAGGATGGCCTAGCACGTAAACGTACAGGAGAGCGTCCCGGGGCTGTTCAAGTAATTAGAAAAGGAACTACTCTAATGTCTTAGCAGCCTAGGTAAGCAAACCAAAACCTAAGCTAGCGTGGAAGCCTTTAGGAGCCTCAAAATTAAGAACTAGGAATTTAAGAATAGCTAATCACAAACAGCCAACTAAGCCTTCTCAAATAAGGCAACAAGTTGTAGCCAATCAAGGAATTTCTTTGAGTTGCTTCTCCATCTGTGCTGTAAGGCCTTTCCCTTAGCTCTTGCTGGTGGAGTGCCCCTAGCCATTGTTAGCCTGGTGCTGCCTGATGTGCATTGACGTTTGCCCCAAAAAACCTCAAAATGGGGCGCCTGCGTGGCTTAGTTGGTTAAGAGTTTGCCTCTTGGTTTCGGCTCAGGTCATGATCTCAGGGTCATGGGATCAAGCCCCACGTCAGGGTCTGTGCTCAGCGGGGAGTCTGCTTGGAGATTCTCTCCTTTTCTTCTGCCCTTCCTGTTTGTGGCTGCACCCTCTCTCTCTCTCTCTCTTTTTCAAAGCTTAAAAAACAAAAAGAACAAAAAACTTAATTTTCGGATGTGAGGGCAATCTAGCTGCAACATCTGTCTCCCCAATATTTGAGATGGTTGAATCGGCTGATCTGGCTGGCTAGGCAGGTGTGCCCGTTCTCCCTCACCCCCCCATGTGCGTCCCTCCTGAAGCTGTGCACTTGGTCGAAGAAGATGAACTTCCCTGATAGAGGAGGACTGTTCTTGGGTCAACGGTATATGAATAGCTGTGCTCCCCAGCTGGAACCTCCAAACAAGCTCTCAAGGTCCATCTGTAGGAGAATGTAGGGTAGTCAAGCTTCCAAGATTCCAGACCCCTCCAAATGAGGCACGTGGCAGTCTGCCTTTCTTTAAAAACAAAACAAAAAAAGAACCCCACAAAACATCAGAATTTTCATGTACCTCCATTTACTTTTAAATAGTGCTAAAACTCGTGATTGTAGGTATTTGAAGCGTTCAGAGATGGCAAGTGTTCAGAAAGAAAAATTTTGAATAATAGGCTTTTTTAATCCAGGATTTATTTTAATTGGGTATAGTAAGAGGCCAGACATGGTAGTAAGTGCCTTTGGGGGAAAAAAAAGTTTGTTACAATTCCCTAGAGGATGGGAGCACTGCATGCCACACAGGGCTGCTACGAGGGGTTATAAGGAGAATCAGATGGAGAGAGAACTGGAACAAATTTTTGTTTTTTTTTTTTTTAGGGCTGGGAAGTAGCTGGGTGGGGATGGTCCCGATCGAGCAGCAGGCGAAATGCATGGATGAGGCTTGTGATTGGAGGGTTTGTAGTAGATTTCCCAAATGCCTGATGGTGGAGGAGTTTGTAAAACAAAACAAAATAAAACCTTGGACCGTTAGTATGACTTTGTGACTCCAAAATGCCAAATCATCAGCTGCAGAATATCAGAAATACTTACTACACCAGTATATTCTATTACTGTTACCCTGATGTCACCAGGTTAGCTTTGTATTTTTTAGAGACAGATGATAGATGTAGAATGGAATGAGACAGTGCTTATTTGAAGTACTTAAAACAGTAAACAAAGGCCTTATTTATCAAGTTGTTTCTCTTTGCCTGAGTGTCAAGGAAAGCCCTTGAAGTTGCTCAGGAGGTGCGTTCCTTTATGATGCCTAGCACAGAGTTAAAGCTACAGGTGGACTCTTCCTGTTTGACTTTTTTTCCCCCTTTCAGCCTAAACACAATGACCAGTCTCGTCCTAGCTCTTAATCCTGTCAGCCACTTCAGAAAGATCTTCCCTTAGGATTCTGTTCTGCTTTAGGGGTGACTCAATGAAGATATATCCTAAGATTAAGGGGGGAGGGACAGGCGATAGCTTTCTAAATGGATGGAGTAGGAGTAATAAAATCAACAAGTCAGCTAAAAGCCGAGTGAAAGATTTTCTAATGGTTTTTGAGGGTAGGAAACGAGTCTGGAGAGAAAGCTTTTTTTATTTCTTAATATTTTAAATTTTTTTATTTTTAAGCTGTAGGGCTTGGGTACTAAAAGACTTCACCTCATTTCATTATAACTGTTACTGGAATAAAGTGGACATGTTTAAAAACCTAATCTGGTTGCCTTGAGTTTATTAGTATTTGCCTAAATTCTTTTGTTGTAGCAATCATTTAGAAGGAAATACAGGTTTTACTTGAATTTTTCTACAGAACAGTGAGCTTACTGAATACCCATTGGGTTTCTCTGACAGTGCCTAATGATAAATTAAAATATTTTTTTAAGATTTATTTGAGAGAGCACGTGTACACACCCACACTCCACACACACCCACAACTCCCCCCCCCACACACACACGGGCAGTGGGGTGGGTGAGCAGAGGGAGAGGAAGAGAAGCCGACTCCCCACTGAGCCAGTGAAGCCCACTGTGGGGCTCAATCCCAGGACCCCATGAACTGAGAAGGCAGGTTGCTCAACCAACTGAGCCACCCAGGTGCCCCAAGAAATTAATCTTGTCAGGCAGCGTGGTGGTAAATGACTAGTTTATATACTGCCCAATATTTAGGCCTCCTGAAGGCCAAATACACTATTTTAAAATATTTTTCAGAAGGTGCAACCTAATTTGCTTACCTTTTCTGGATTTATTTTGCTTTTAAAAATTTATGTTTTGGTGATTGGGATTATACCTCTTCAGGTAATAATGCTTCCCTTATAAATGGCGACTTCTTTTGGTGATATTATAAAGATCCAAGTGAATATCTATTTATGGAACTTTATGTAATCTACCAGTTAGAAATTTATGATCATGTATACAGAAGCTACAAGGTAACTTTCATCCCCCAGGAGTGGAAATGGGTACCCAAAGGGACACGTGGGGCCAGCACTTTCGGGAGGATGGGACCTGTGGGTTATAGGCAGGATAACATAATGGTTAGGAGTTCAGTTTTTGGAGCAACACAGGGTCTGAATCCCTGCTCTCTCAATTTTTAGCTCTGTGACCTTGTGCAAGTTTCTTATATGTTCTATTCCCCACTCTTGTAAAAAATGGGGAAAGTGATAGTACCTACCTACCTCATAAAGTTAGGAGTGTCAAGTGAGTAAGTAGACTTAGAACAGCGCTTGACGAATGTGTATTGTTATTAGGGGAGGAGGGATTGTGTCGGTGACAAGAATGTGGAGGCTGGGAGAAAGAGCAGTGCTGTAGGTCTGGATTTGCCTGATGGTAAGAATTATTCAGGGTCTTTGTTAAGGATATATTTCTAGGCCTTCAATTAGAACACGTAGGGAGTGTTCTCAGAATTTGTTTTTGACAAATACCCCAGATGATTCTTATTATCAAAATCAGGGAAACTGATGTGGTAGATAGTGTAGACTTAAGAATCAGACAGATGTGGGTTCTGATCCATTCTTGAAACAATTATGTCCAGATGTCCACATGTACCAGAGCCTGCTTTACATGCTAGGCATACAGCAGAGACTAAAACCTACCAAAATCCCTCTTATTTTTGTCCTTCTTTATAGTCCATCTGGATTCCTATCCTAAGATGCCAACCAGGGCCTGTTGGGAGTGACTTGAATGAACTATTTAAACAATAAAAGCTCCCCCTCCACCACAAAAGCATTATGAGTTCATTAAAGGAAAAAAAACTATACACCACTGGGAGCCCGGGTGTCTCAGTCGCCTTCAGATCAGGTCATGATCCCAGGGTCCTGGGATTGGACCCTGCATGTTGGGCCCCCTGCTCAGTGGGGAGTCTGCTTCTCCCTCTTCTTCCCCCTCCCACTCGTGGGCGCCCCCCGCCCCCGTCTCAAATAAACCTTTTTTTTTTTTAAACATTTTATTTATTAGCAAGAGAGAGAGCGCGCACAGGTTGGGGAGAGGGAGAAGCAGGTTCGCTGAGATCAGGGAGCCCGATATGGGGCTCCATCCCAGGACTCTGGGATCATGACCTGAGCCGAAGGCAGATGCTTAATGGACTGAGCCCCCCAGGCACCCCTGTCTAAGATCTTAAAAAACAAAAACACTATACACCATAGCCCAGTGAGCTCATGTTGGAGAGGGAAATCCTCAGCTGCCCAGAGGGCTGTTGTTAAATTAACATTGAGTGAAAGCATTTAGGGGGGGAAGGTGGTGGGGGGGGTGGTTTGGTGAAGATGTCCCAGTAGTTTTACCTTTAAATGGGAAATTGAGCCACTTGACAGAAGAAAAGCCATTGTGACCAGGTATAGTTTGCTTGGCTTTAGCGTAAAAATTATTTACTGTCTGATTGGTTGGGTGGTTAATAGGGTGTGTCTGATGAATTGGGTGTTTTGACAAATCCCTTCAAAATTGCCCTTTGAAAGGAAAATTAGGGCAGCTGAATGTTAGTTTGCTCTTCCTCCAGAAAGACAGGATCAAACTCAGGAGAAAATGTTTTGATTGATGGCTTCTTTACATACTTACCTTTAGGGCACACCTTCGAAAATGGTTTTGTTGATCACTTGTCAGGGGAAACCAAGAAGTACTTGACAGAGGTTTGATTGGAATTCAGTGTCACATAATCAGTGTCCTATCTGCTTGTAGGGTCCAAGCTGGAGCAGCAACTCTATTTTCAATGTTTTTTAAAATTTTTATTTATTTATTTGACAGAGAGAGAGGCAGCGAGAGAGGGAACACAAGCAGGGGGAGTGGGAGAGGGAGAAGCAGGCTTCCTGCCAAGCAGGGAGCCCGATGCAGGGCTCAATCCCAAGACCCTGGGATCATGACCTGAGCCAAAGGCAGACGCCTAACGACTGAGCCACCCAGGCGCCCCCACTACTTACTCCCTTTGTATCTAGTTCTTCATACCACTGCCAAGCTCATGTTCAACACTCTTCTCTTCGTAAATATTCCTTCTCTAGGAGAATAATTTCAGTCTGTTTGTGTGTAAATGATGCCCAAATCTGTTTTTCCATCCCTGACTTGTCTACTGAAGGAAAACTGCCTCATCACCCTTCTGATACCTAGTGTGTGAGTTTTCCACATCAAGCGGTTGTCCAGTCCCACACCTAGGTGTGCCACAGTTAATTCAGTTCTGCTGCCAGCCGTTCGCAGTCGGCGCAGGCCCTGCAGGTTAAGGGCTCAGTCCCATGACTGTCTCCTCATTTCAGACACCAGTCACAAGGAGCAGGTTCCCAGCTTACTCATACCTCTGTCCAACCTGGACACAAATTGGAGGTTCCCATAGCCCCCCTAAGGTTTGGTCATTTGTTAGGACAGCTCACAGAAATCGGGGGAACACTTGACTCACTATTGTTGGTTTATTACAAAGGGTACAAATGAACAGCCACTTGAAGAGTTAGGGTGAAGTCAGGAAGAGTCTGAGTGCAGGAGCTCCTGTTCCCACACAACTGGGGTTGTGCCACCAACCTGGAAGCTCTCTTCGTTTGTGTAGGGTTCCTTCGGAGGTCCCTTTCATAGTTACAATTGACTAATCAATGACCGCTAATGATTAACTCAATCTCTATTTCCCTCTCTCCTTCCTGGAGGTTAGAAGTAGGGTGTGGGACTGACAGTTCCAATTTTCTCATGTGGTTGGTTCCTCTGGCAACCAGCCCTCCTGCTTTATCTATGTTAGTCCGAACTCAGGTGTATTTGACAGGGGCTTATTGTGAATAACAAAAAACTCTTCTCTCGCGCCTACTGCTCAGAAAATCCCAAGGGTTTTAGGAGCTCTGTGCCAGGAACCACGAATGAAGACCAGATAGTGATTTCTTGTTACATCACAGTATTCCTTCTACCAAGCCCCAAATCTTAATTTCTGGTTTGTGTGACCATCTATCCGAGCATTGGTGAACAGTCCAACAATGCTTCAGTGTTCATACAGCCAAATCCCATTCAACTACCTTCCTTTATTTTGAATCTTATTGATAATGAATTGTTGTGGAATTATTATAATAGAGTAATTGTCTTTATTAACTTTTTTGTTTGTTTTGCCTCCCGATGTCCTGACTAAGCAGAAATTTAGGGTCAGTATAAGGGAAAATTAGTCATTTTTAAACTCTGGTCCTATTGAATTATCATCCGAAATAGCTCAAATTTGTTGTTTTTACATTTCCACTATTTGAATTCAGGCCTTTATGGTCTGTCTTGTAATAGGTTCTTCATCTCCTTGATTCCTAGCTGGTCTCTTATTCCAAAAGCATCTTTCAGATTGCTGTGAGAATCTTAGCGTGAATCTGATTAATCACCCTATCTGTAAATCTTTGCTGCCTTGCTGTACCCTCTACCGTAAGGCACATCCCCTTACCATTTCATTTAACCTCTTCCTCCTTTGACCCATATTAACTGATAATAGGAAAAGTGTTAAGGTTCGAAGCCTATGGCCAAGATCTTAATGTCTTTGGTGCAAAAAGGTGGTTTTATTAAAGCACAGGGGCAGGACCTGTGGGTAGAACTGTACTAGGGTCACGAGGAGTGGCCCATTACACACTTTCAAGTTGGGAGGGGGTTAGGGATAGAGTAAGCCTCCCAGGTATTTTGGAAACAAGGTTTCCAGGATCCTAAGGGGGCTAGTTATTGTTAGGGAAAGGTCATTTATTACTGTTGAGTCAAAACTCAGTCCTGAGACTCTTCAGATGTATACGGGTGGGTCATGTGCTTGGGGATGATTGTCAACGTGGATCCTGGGGGGGGAGAGATGAAGTTTCCAAAGGAATTTTTATGTTAAAGTAGACTTACAGGATCGGGGCGGGGTCAGGCTAGGATTGCCTTAAGCCTTTAGCAAAGTATTAACACTGAGGCAGTTGAGTCCCTAGAGGAATGTCACTCTGCCTGTTTCAAGGACTTGTCAATGGGATGTAGGTACTAATTTAATAATTTTTCTTCTGCCCTTGTTGCCCATATCGTTACCCACCTGTGTACTTGGGCACCAAAGCTGATGTTCCGTTTCTCTCCTGCTACTGTTTAATTTCTTTGCCTTTGTCCTGACTTTAATAACATTTTGCTTTTGGTTGAAATCTTCAGCATCCTTCAAGCACAGTGTATGTTACTTTCCCTGTGAAGTCTTGCTTACCCTTAGGAAGGGCTCTGTTATGATTTGCTCCTCTTGACTTAGAATAGTATTCCTTGGATCTGAAAAGCACTTGAACATGTTTTTTGTTTTTCTTTTTTTAATTTTGTTTTATTATGTTATGTTAGTCACCATACATTACATCATTAGTTTTTGATGTAGTGTTCCATGATTCATTGTTTGTGTATACCACCCAGTGCTCCATTCAGTACGTGCCTTCCTTAATACCCATCACCGGGCTAACCCATCCCCCCACCCCCCTCCCCTTTAAAACCCTCAGTTTGTTCCTCAGAGTCCATAGTCTCTCATGGTTCGTCTCCCCCTCCGATTTCCTACCCTTCATTTTTCCCTTCCTACTATCTTTTTCTTTCTTTTTCTTTTTTTTAAACATATAATGTATTATTTGTTTGAAGTACAGGTCTGTGATTCATCAGTCTTACACAATTCACAGCACTCACCATAGCATATACCCTCCCCAATGTCCATCACTCAGCCACCCCATCCCTCCCAACTCCCACCACTCCAGCAACCCTCAGTTTGTTGCCTGAGATTGAGTCTCTCATGGTTTGTTTCCCTCTCTGGTTTCATCTTGTTTCATTTCTTCCTCCCTTCCCCTATGATCCTCTGTCTTGTTTCTCAAATTCCTCATATCAGTGAGATAATGTGATACTTGTCTTTATCGGATTGACTTATTTTGCTTAGCATAATACCCTCTAGTTCCATCCACGTTGTTGCAAATGACAAGATTTCATTTTTTGATGGCTGCATAATATTCCAGTGTGTGTGTGTGTGTGTGTGTGTGTGTGTGTGTGTGTGTGTATACACACACATCTTCTTTATCCATTCATCTGTTGATGGACATCTTGACTCTTTCCATAGTTTGGCTATTGTGGACATTGCTGCTATAAACATCGGGGTGCACGTAACGCTTCGGATCACTACATTTGTATCTTTGGGGTAAATACCCAGTAGTGCAATTGCTGGGTCGTAGGGTATCTCTATTTTCAACTTTTTGAGGAACCGCATACTGTTTTCCAGAGTGGCTGCACCAGCTTGCATTCCCACCAACAGTGTAGGAGGACTCCCCTTTCTCCACATCCTTGCCAACATCTGTCGTTTCCTGACTTGTTAATTTTAGCCATTCTGACTGGTGTGAGGTGGTATCTCATTGAGGTTTTGATTTATATTTCCCTGATGCCGAGTGATGTAGAGCACTTTTTCATATGTCTGTTGGCCATTTGGATGTCATCTTTGCAGAAAATGTCTGTTCATGTCTTCTGATCCCATTTCTTGACTGGATTATTTGTTTTTTGGGTGTTGAGTTTGATAAGTTTTTTATAGATTTTGGATACTAGCCCTTTATCTGATAAGTCATTTGCAAATATCTTCTCCCATTCTGTCAGTTGTCTTTTGGTTTTGTTGACTGTTTCCTTTGCTGTGCAAAAGCTTTTTATCTTGAAGTCCCAATAGTTCATTTTTGCCCTTGCTTCCCTTGCCTTTGGCAATGTGTCTAGGAAGAAGTTGCTGCGGCTGAAGTTGAAGAGGTTGCTGCCTGTGGCACTTGAACATGTTACTAAAAGTATTTATTTTTTTAAATTTATCCTTAAAATGTTTTTTTTTTAAGATTTTATTTATTTATTTGACAGGGAGAGAGCGAGAGAGGGAACACAAGTAGGGGAAGAGGGAGAGGGAGAAGCAGGCTTCCAGCTGTGCAGGGAGCCCGTTGCGGGGCTTGATCCCAGGACCCTGGGATCATGACCTGAGCCAAAGGCAGATGCTTAATGACTGAGCCACCCAGGCGCCCCATCCTTAAAATGTTTTTATTACCATTTATTTTTTGTTTTGCCAAGAAATGAAACAAAGGAAATTTACTAAACTGTCCTCATCATTGTCCTCCTCACTTTGACACACAATGTACAAATGTCTGGACTGCTTGCATACAATTGGGGTAGATTGGGGCAGAAAGCCCTAACAATTCGTCCTGCACTTAGCAACTCCATGAAGCCTACAGTAGACCTGGAATGATGGTAAGTGCCTGGGCTTCTCCCAGTGAGAAGATGATCTACTACAAGTTTCCATGTTTCCTTTGAAATTCAAGGTCATAAATAGAATCATACTCAACATATTTATTTTTTTAGGATTTTATTTGAGAGAGCAAGCAAGCAAGAGACGGCGCGCATGAGCAGGGCAGAGGGCAGGGGGAGAGGGAGAAGCAGAAGCAGGCTCCCTGCTGAGCAGGTACGCCCCCCCACCCCCCCCAGTGCGACTGGACTCAGGGCTCAGTCCTAGGACACTGAGATCATGACCTGAGCTGAAGGCAGATGATTAATTGAGCCATGCATGTGCACCCCCATACCCAACACATTTCTAAGCATGTGGCTACTCCTTTACGTAATTTTAAACAAGTCTTGAATAAATTGTGCAGTTAAACAAGTCTAGCCAGTTTAGTCTTGTGTTTAAATAGCAACTGATTTCTCAGTCACCTAGGAAACTGCATGGAAACCAGGGACTCAAGTAATAACCCTCTAAATAGAGAACATGTCAGGATCTCTTAAAGCTTTCAAATCAAGGATAGTATTAGCAATTTGTGTAAGTAAGTGTGACAACATGGCAGAATGAAATAAAATTACGAAAGCACACAAGTGAATGCATTCTGCTAATGACTGAATCTAACCAAACCAACCCAAAATAAATTCAAACAATTGTTAATTTAAAAAATATAACTTGCCCAACATTTTACTATGATTTTATTAGTCTATGGAAGGATCACATGCTAGTCACATCCTACAAATATAATAAAATACATGAAGGTTTTGAATGTCAGTCTAAATAGACGTACCTATGCCATGGGATAGATACCTCTATTTTTACCTAAGTGTTGACTTGTACAAAGAAGGAATAAATTAATCAACCTTAAAGTCCTCACTAGTTTTTGTAGTTGATTGTATTGTTACTATCTGTTAATGTAATTATATAAAGGGTTAATAGCATAAGCAGTAAAATATATCTCTTATTAATTGCTTATTAGACCAAAAGGTCATCAAATGTGCATATTACAGGTATTCCAGAAGATCCAAACAGTTTTCAATTTCTTCCTTCCCAAGTTCTCTTTGTTCCTTTACCTTTTCGGCTTTGTAGGAATCTTGCTAGTTTGTGTTGTTATACCTGTTGTAAATTAAAAAGCAGGTGCTAACTAGCAATAGCGGTGACCCTGCTCTGGTTGTAAAATGGATGAAACTGTCAGTTACCTTTACAGCTTTGGAAATACAACTTGGCTGGAGCCAGTTCAGTAAATAGATTTTTGTTTATCCACCATTGAGTATTTATGTCAGTTTTGAAGGAAAAACTCTGTTTTGAAGGGAAAGTCTGTCTTGGGTGGGGGAAGGAGAGAGTCTGTCTTGGGGGGGAGAAAATCTGTCTTGAGGGGGGAAGGAGAGAGTCTGTCTTGAGGGGGGAAGGAGAGAGTCTGTCTTGAGGGGGGAAGGAGAGAGTCTGTCATGGGGGGAAGGAGAAAATCTGTTTTGGGGGGAAGGAGAGAGTCTGTCTTGGGGGGAAGGAGAAAATCTGTCTTGGGGGAAGGAGAGAGTATCTTGGGGAGAAGAGAGTCTGCGTGGAGGGTGAGGTCGAAGGAAGAAGTCTGTGTGGGGGGGTTGGAAGGAAAATGTCTGCGTAGGGGGGTTGGAAGGAAAAAGTCTGCGTGGGGAGGTTGGAAGGAAAAAGTTTGCATGGAGTGGGGTTGGAAGGAAAAAGTCTGTGTGGAGGGGGGTTGGAAGGAAAAAGTGTGTGGAGGGGGCTTGGAAGGAAAAAGTCTGGAAGGAAAAAG
>NW_027397073.1:36955691-37050145 GCF_003265705.2 Callorhinus ursinus
GGGGGGGTGGAAGGAAAAAGTCTGGGTGGAGGTGGGGTGTGGAAAGAAAAAGTCTGGAAGGAAAAAGTCTGGAGGGGGGATGGAAAAAGTCTGGAAGGAAAAACTGCGTGGAGGGGGGATGGAAGGAAAAAGTCTGGAAGGAAAAACTGCGTGGAGGAGGGGTAAAAGGAGAAAGTCTGTCGGGGGGGGGTGGAAGGAAAAAGCCTGTTGGGTTGGAAGGAAAAAGTCTGTTGGGGGGGTGTGGAAGGAAAAAGTCTGTCTGGAAGGAAAAAAAATCTGTGTTGGTGGAAGGAAAAAGTCTGGAAGGAAAGACTGTGGGGGGGCAGTGGAAGGAAAAAGTCTGGAAGGAAAAACTGTGGGGGGGCGGTGGAAGGAAAAAGTCTGGAAGGAAAAAAATCTGGGGGGTGGTGGAAGAAAAACGTCTGTCGGGGTGTGGAAGGAAAAAGTCTGGAAGGAAAAAGTCTGGGGGGGCGGTGAAAGGAAAAAGTTTGTCTGGAAGGGAGGGAAGGAAAAAGTCTGGCCGGGGGGGGTGGGGAAAGTTGTCAGGATTCTTGAGACATTTCCCTGGAGCATGCTGCCACCTGTTGGCCAGATAATGCAGGGCAGCTGCGGTGGGATCCCGGTGGGGACTGTAGTGTCCTTTCTCATTCCCATTAACATTTAACACTTAGGGAACTTAGGGGCGCCTGGGTGGTTCAGTAGGTTGAGCGGCTGCCTTCAGCTCATGTCACGATCTCAGGATCCTGGGATCGAACCCCACATCGGGCTCCCTGATCCCCGGGGAGCCTGCTTCTCCCCCTCCACCCGACCTGTGCTCGCTCTCATCTCTGTGTCTCTCTGAAATAAATAAAATCTTAAAAAAAACCCAAACAAACAAAACAACACTTTGGGAATTTAGAAAATTTGGATTTTCAACATCTAAGGGATTCATCAAGTATTGGAATTATAAAGAAAAAGAATGTAACAGCCTAAGGAACCAAATAATCTGGAATACTTTGCCTAGAGTTACGTGAATACAAAGATGCTGTAATAAAACTCTAATATATCTACTTTTGAGTTGTATAAAGAAGAAAAAAAATCAGCCCTATAAAATGTTATAGTGAATAAGTTTCAATTTATCTCATGTTTACTCAGTCTTGTAAATCTGTCATCACTTTTTAAAAGTGATGGCATATATGAAAACTAAATTCGGCCTAAATGAAAAAGTTGTATATTAAAAATGTGATTAATAAAATCTGGAAACCTGTCTAGAAGGTGATACAGAAGCATCAACAGAATTCTAGAAAAACAGAATGAGGAACTGTATATGCAGAGTGCTTTGGGAGCGTGGAGGAGAAACTTTAAACCCTAACTTGGATTATGGAAAATAATAAGCAGGTGAGAGCAAATATTCTTTTTTTTTTTTAAAGATTTTATTTATTTGAGAGAGAGAGAATGAGAGACAGAGAGCATGAGAAGGAAGAGGGTCAGAGGGAGAAGCAGACCCCCCACTGAGCAGGGACCCTGATGTGGGACTCGATCCTGGGACTCCAGGATCATGACCTGAGCCGAAGGCAGTCGCTTAACCAACTGAGCCACCCAGGCGCCCGAGAGCAAATATTCTTTAATATTTGTACTAGTTTAGAGCTGATATATGCAGACTTAAATTTATGTCCCCCATAATAAAAACTTTAACTCCAATTTTGTCAGATTTTTATCTAAAGTGTCTATTATTCATTGTAAATATTCCTTTTTTTCTTCTTCCAAGGAAAAGTACTTAAATTGAGGAAAATTGTGTACTATTTCCATAGTTCAGATGTAAACAATTTAATGACTAGAGGCTATGCAAATGTGCATATTTATAATTTCTTTGGGTTTAATATTTGGTGTCTTAGGAATGATCACCTTTGCTTTTCATGATCTCTTTCCAATACTGTAAATGTGTTGTTTCCTGACTTGTAATTTAGAGTAATGTTCTATAAATGACTGCTTCTTTAAATTGATTTTCATTTCTTTAGATATGTAAGTTTTGAGAATATAATTCCCTTCTACCTTTTTTTTTTTTTTTTTAAGTAGGCTCCACACCCAGTGCGGAGCCCAATACGGGGCCTAAATGCTTGGCCCTGAGATCAAGATCTGAGCTGAGGTCAAGAGTCAGGTGGTTAATCAACTGAGCCACCCAGGCGCCACAATTCCCTTCTACTTTTACATTTATTTTGTTTAAAATGAAAGGGCAAGTTGCTAGCCTGAAATGAATGAATAAATAAAATAAATGAACAAATGAGTGAGTAAATAAACACACAGTGTACACACAGTATACAAACACACACACGCAACAAACTGTTGGCGTCTATCAAGCTTTAGGTTACTGCTGTAGGAAACTGTAGCTCTTCGGTATTTTCTGGTAGTCCCCTTCCGACTGCAGAAGCCTTGTTCTCTGCCCTGCCAGTGTCCTGCTTTCAATGTTGTCTTCTTCTTAGATTTTTATGTCACTTAAAAATAGCCTGGCATTTCTAGCTCTGAGAATTTGATAAGAATCTGTTGTTCATGTGCTATGGTGAGTGCTGTGAATTGTGTAAGACTGATGAATCACAGACCTGTGCCCCTGAGACAAATAATACATTATATGTTACTTAAAAAAATAAAAAAAATAAAGTAAAAATTAGCTAAAATCATAGATCATTGTTCCTATGTTGAAGTAAGTTTTAACTAATTTTTTTTAGACCATTGAATGGGAAGTCATATTTCAGCATTTTGACCCAGGGGCTCTTTGTAGCATCTTAAAAGTTCTAGTCTCTGATTAGAAGGTGTTAACCAGAATATTCTCCATCTAAACAAATTGCATGGGATGCCTTTTCTTCATTTAAAAAAAATTTAAATGTGGGGTGCCTGGGTGGCTCAGTCGTTAAGCGTCTGCCTTCGGCTCAGGTCATGATTCTGGGGTCCTGGGATTGAGCCCCGCATGGGATTCCCTGCTCCGCAGGAAGCCTGCTTCTCCCTCTCCCACTCCCCCTGCTTGTGTTCCCTCTCTTGCTTTGTCTCTCTCTGTCAAATAAATAAAATTAAAAAAAAAAAAAGTAAATGCAATTAACATACAATGTGTTACTAGTTTCAGAGGTAGAGTTCAGCAACTCATCAGTCCAGCATAACACCTAGTGTTCATTGCAACGCGTGCCCTCTTTAATGTCCATACCCAGTTACCCATCCCCCAACCTCCCTTCCCTCCAGGAACCCTCAGTTTGTTTCCTGAGATTAAGAGTTTCTTATGGTTTGCCTCCCTCGCTGATTTTGTCTTGTTTCATTTTTCCCTCCCTTCTTCTATGATCCTCTGTTTTGTTTTTAAATTCCACATATCCGATCATATGATAATTGACTTATTTTGCTTAGCATAACACCCTCTAGTTCCATCCACATCATTACAAATGGCAAGATTTCTTTTTTTTTTTTGATGGCTGAGTAGTATTCCATTGTTTATATATACCACATCTTCTTTATCCATTCATTGGTCGATGGACATCCCTTTCCATAGTTTGGCTATTATGGACATTGCTGCTATAAACATTGGGGTGCAGGTGCCCCTTTGGGTCACTACATTTGTATCGTTGGGGTAAATACCCAGTAGTGCAATTGGGCTGGGTCATAGGGTAGCTCTATCTCAACTTTTTGAGGAACCTCCATACTGTTTTCCAGAGTGGCTGCACCAGCTTGCATTCCCACCAACAGTGTAGGAGGGTTCCCCTTTCTCCGCATCCTTGCCAACATCTATCATTTCATGACTTGTTAATTTTAGCCATTCTGACTGGTGTGAGGTGGTATCTCATTGTGATTTTGATTTCCCTGATGCCAAGTGATGTTGAGCATTTTTTTTCATGTGTCTGTTGGTCATTTGGATATCATCTTTGTAGAAATGTCTGTTCATGTCTTCTGCCCATTTCTTGATTGGATTATTCTTTGGGTGTTGAGTTTGATAAGTTCTTTACAGATTTTGGATACTAGCCCTTTATCTTTTTTTTTTTAAGATTTTATTTATTTATTTGACAGAGACACAATGAGAGAGGGAACACAAGTGGGGGAGTGGGAGAGGGAGAAGCAGGCTTCCCACCGAGCAGGGAGCCCAATGTGGGGCTTGATCCCAGGACCCTGGGATCATGACCTGAGCCGAAGGCAGACGCTTAACGACTGAACCACTCAGGTGCCCCTAGCCCTTTATTTGATATGTCATTTGCAAATATCTTCTCCCATTCTGTCAGTTGTCTTTTGGTTTTGTCGACTGTTTCCTTTGCTGTGCAAAACCTTTTTATCTTGATAAAATCCCAATAGTTCATTTTTGCCCTTGCTTCCCTTGCCTTTGGAGATGTTTCTAGCAAGAAGTTGCTGTGGTCGAAGCCGAAGAGGTTGCTGCCTGTGTTCTCCTCAAGGATTTTGATGGATTCCTTTCTCACATCTAGGTGTTTCATCCATTCTTGAGTTTATCTTTGTGTATGGTGTAAAGAAATGGTCCAGTTTCTTTCTTCTGCGTGTGGCTGTCCAATTTTCCCAACACCATTTGTTGGAGAGACTGTCTTTTTTTCCATTGAATATTTTTTCCTGCTTTGTTGAAGATTAGTTGACCACAGCGTTGAGGGTCCATTTCTGGGCTCTCTGTTCTGTTCCATTGATCTATGTGTCTGTTTTTCTGCTAGTACCATACTGTCTTGATGACTACAGCTTTGTAATAGAGCTTGAAGTCTGGAATTGTAATGTCTCCAGCTTTGGCTTTCTTTATCAACATGACTTGGGTATTTGGATTTTTTTCTGGTTCCATACAAATTTTAGGATTATTTGTTCCATTTCTTTGAAAAAAGTTGCTGGTAGTTTGATAGGGATTGCTTTGGATGTGTAGACTGCTCTAGGTAGCGTAGATATTTTAACAACATTTGTTCTTCCATGAGCATGGAATGTTTTTCCATTTCTTTGTGTCTTCCTCAGTTTCTTTCAGGAGTGTTCTATAGTTTTCTGAGTACAGACCCTTACCTCCTTAGTTTTATTCCTAGGTGTCTTATAGTTTTGGGTGCAATTGTAAATGGGATCGACTCCTTAATTTCTCTTTCTTCTGTCTCATTAGTGTATGCAAACTGATTTCTGTGCATTGATTTTATATCCTGCCACTTTGCTGAATTCCTGTATGAGTTCTAGCAATTTTGGGGTGGAGTCTTTTGGGTTTTCCACGTAGAATATCATGTCGTCTGCAAAGAGTGAGAGTTTGACTTCTTCTTTGCCGATTCAGATGCCTTTTATTTCTTCTTGTCTGATTGCTGAGGCTAGTCCCATGATAGGCTCTGTGCTGGGTGTGGAGCCTGTTGGAAATTCTCCCTTTCCCTTTGCCCCTCCCCCCTTAAAAAAAACTGCTTAAAAGTCTGACCTCTAGTCTGAAACCAATAATATGTTAATTATTATAACATTTATATGTTATGTTATAACAATTATATGTTAATAGAATTTAAGTTAAAAAATAACAAGAACTTGTTTTTAATGCAAGTTTAACAGATACACTTTGCAAGATTCCAAAAATAGTTATAAAATGAAATCTTTTTGTTAGCTACTCAGTCTCACCTGTCTACCTTCTGGATAGCCAGTATAAATGTTTGTTACATACCATTCCAGAATTTCTTTGTGCATATATAAGGAAATAAAAAATATTTTACCTCTTTTACTCAAAAGGTAGCATACCATATACTGTTTTCACTTCACTTTTTTTTTTTTTTAAGATTTTACTTACTTGTCAGATAGAGAGAGTACAAGCAGGGGGAGCAGCAGAGGGAGAGGAAGAAGCAGCTCCCTGCTGAGCAGGGAGCCTGATGCGGGCTTGATCCCAGCACCCTGGGATCATGACCTGAGCCAAAGGCAGATGCTTAACCGACTGAGCCACCCAGTCATCCCTTCACTTTGCTTTAAAAAAAAAAGATAATAACTTACCTTTCTATATCATTAAAGAGTTTTCTCTCTCTCTTTTTTAAAACTACATAGCATTCTAGCCTGTAAAATTTATTTTTTTAATTTTTTTTGACACAGAGAGACACAGCAAGAGAGGGAACACAAGCAGGGGGAGTGGGAGAGGGAGAAGCAGGCTTCCTGCCAAGCAGGGAGCCCGATGCGGGGCTCAATCCCAGGACTCTGGGATCCTGACCTGAGCCAAAGGCAGACGCTTAACGACTGAGCCACCCAGGCACCCATAGCCTGTAACACTTATTAAACCATTATATTCAATCAATCAGCCTCCTACTGATGGACATTTAGGTTGTTTTCTATCTTTTGCTATTATAAACAGTGCTACCAAGAATAACCATGTACACTTAAAAATAGAATATTGACCTTTTCTCATTTTGTTTTTTCCTCTTATTCTGTGTGTGTGTGTGTGTGTGTGTGTGTGTGTGTCTTCATGAAGAACTCTTTTGGTTTTTATATAGTCAACTTTGTCCATTCTTTCTTCTTTGATTTCCCCATTTGTATCATGGTTAGAAAAGCTGTCCTTACTTCAAGGTTCTAAAAGAAATGTCTACTTTCTTTAAATACTTCTATTGTTTTATTTTCACATCTAAGTCACTGATCCATTTCGAAACTCTCCTGATGTAGAGTGTGGGTCTAACCTCCTTTTTTCCCAGTGGCTACTCGATTGTTACAACACAATTTACTGACTAACCCATCTTTCCCTAATTTCAGATGATACCCTTTTCATATACTAAATCGCTATATGTATTTGATTTATTTCTTGGCTTCCTGTTCTGTTCTTTTAGGTTTATCTGGCTATACATATGTCATTTTCCTAAATGACTTTTTATTAAACATTAATATGATTTTTATTTTTGTTCAGTGACTAACTGGGGTTGTAAACATCCTGTACTTTTTGGGAGGCATATTTTAATTTCAAGGTAAGGTATGAATACAGATTATAGAGCTGCCTGTGCCGGCACCTTGATAGGCTCAGTGTCCGGTCATTTTGTGTTCATCCTGAAGGCCAACGTTTTCTTAGTTTTTAGAGGGATGCTTCAAACATTTTATTAGTCATGTAGGCTCCCAGATATTAGCTATATGGTCTGGACATGAACTGGATGATGTAAATAATAAAAAATTAAATGGCTTCATCTTGTCCAGCTCTACAACACAAGAAAATCAAAGCTTTTTTTAAAATTATTTCAGTTATTTCTTACCGTAACTTGGTAGAATGTTATTTCATTTTTATGGGTGACGAAACCAAGAACAGATTGGTTAAATGAAGCCAAGTTCATCCAAGGAGTGGTGGAACCTGGATTTGAACTTTAGGGTTTTGTTTGTTTTGTCTTCGAGATCATTACAGATTCACAGGAAGCTGCAAACATACTACAGGAGAGGTTCTGTGTACCCTTTATCCAGTTTTTACCAATGGTTACATAAGATGTCACAAAACCTCTGTGGAAACTAGGCAAAGGGTTACATCTTAGGTAACCATAATACAGTATTAAAACTAGAGCATGGAGTCTGTACAGTGTGTGTGTGTGTGTATCTATGTCCTTCTATAACCCGTACATTGGTATAACCTCTACAGCAGCTAAGATACAGAACTATTTCTTCACCACAAAGATCTCCCTCATGCGATGCATTTATAGTCACCACTCTCCTCATTATCCCTAACCCCTGGCAACCACTACTCTTTTCTCCACATTTATAATTTTGTCATTTTGGGAATGTGACCTAATGGAATAATCCAAGATGTGACCTGCTGAGACATGTTTTTTTTTTTTTTTTTTTTCCACCCAGCATAATGCCTTTGATTGCCATCCAGGTTCTTGTATGCAGTTTGTTATAGACAGCATATAGTTGAGTTATGATTTTTATCTATTCTTCCAGTCTGATTGGTGAATTTAGACCATTTTCATTTAATGTAATTATTAATGTTAGGGCTTAAGTATTCTATTTTTCATTTTGTTCCTTTTCTCCATTTTGCCTTTTGTGGATTACTAAAACATTTAGAATTCCGTTTTGATTTATCAGTGGTGTTTTGAGTGTATGTCTTCATATTGCTTTCTTGTGATTGCTCTAGGCATTATAGTACATATACATAACTCATCGCAGTCTACTGGTATTGACATTCACCAGTTTGAATAAAGTATAGAAACCTTACCTCCTTTTAAGTTCCTCTACCTCCTACATTTATGATGCAATTGTCTTCAACATTTTCTCTACAAACATTGAGAACCACATCAAGTAATTTTTTTTTTTTGCCTCAACCATCAAACACAACTTAGAAAACTCAAGAGGTGAAGGAATGTCTATTGTATTTACTTAATTTTTTACTTTTTGTTCTTCCTGATGTTCCAAGTTTCCTCCTTATGTTGTTTCCTTTCTGATTCAAGAATTTCTTTTAGCCAGTCTTGTAGGGCAGGTCTGCTGACAACAAATTCTCTTACTTGTCTTTCATCTGAGAATGTCTGATTTCTCCTTCATTCTTGAAGGATACAGTTTTTTTCTTTCAGTACTTGAAAAATATTCAGTCTTCTTATGTTTGTTTTGTAATATCCAGGTATTTTAGCTGTACTTAGTAGGAAGAATAGGGAGAAGAACATTAGCACCAACCTGTCCTGGAACCAGAAACTCATGGAACAGTTTTTAATATTTAATATTGTTTGTATTCAAATTTAGAAAATGGGTACTCCAAGAGTTCCCTAACATATAGTTGATTTTTTTTTCAAGTATTCTAGAATTATAACCAGTGGTATTAGAATCTTATGTCCTAAAGTGATCAGAAAGTGATGTCAAGAACAAAACTTAAGATACTGGATGCAGGGGCATCCAGCTAGCTTGGTCATAAAGCATGCAACTCTTGATCTTGGGGTTGTAAGTTTGAGCTCCACAGTGAGTGTAGAGATTACTTAAAATCTTAAGGGGGCACCTGGGTGGTCCAGTCGGTTAAGTATCTGACTCTTGATTTTTGTTGGGGTCATGATCTCAGGGTTTGGGGATGGAGCCCAGAGTCAGGTTCAGTGCTCAGTGGGGAGTCTGCTTGGAGATTCTCTCTCTCCCTCTGCCCCTCCCCCTGCTCATGCTCCCTCTCTAAAATAAATAAAATCTTAAAAAAAAATCCTAAAAACATATTGGATGCAAAATCTAGATGCATTTCTAGGGAGTGTAAAAACGACTTATTTACCAAAAGAAAAAGACATTAGAGTACAAATAAAAATGCCAGCTGAACATGTCCAGTGTTTGCCACCCCTTCTCTTTTGGACTGATTAATTCTGGGAGCTTAATGAAATAGTCCTCTGTGAAAGGAAAGGACCTTAGAATCATTGAGGACTCCTTTCCAAACTTACACGTGCAGGACTTTAGTGAGACACATTCATTAGTGTTGATTGGAGTTATGTAATTCTTATTACTCACAGTATTATAGCTCCCTTTGTTAGTGTCCAGTCTAGTGCTAGACTCCCCAAAGGCCCTGAATTTGGCAAGGGCACAGTAAGATGAAATGCATAGTTTCTTTAAAAAAAAAAGGCGGGGGGAGTCCAAGTTGTTCTCTTTAAGTTTTAAGCTTAGATTTAATCAAGTCCAGCCAAAATTATTCCACCCAGGAGCTATTATCACATTCCTCCTTTTGAAAGCAGCTCAAACCACGGAATTGTTGGCAGTCACATCCAATCCTTTAGGAACAAAAAATTCTTGGAGCCTCCCAATCCCTAGCTCTTACTTCCTTTTCCTGTTTAAGATGTTTGTGAAGTTATTTGGGAAACAAACAAAGATTGGAGTTTTAATTTGCAAATCTGCAATTTAATGCAAGATAACTTCATGCTAATAAAACCGATACTGAATCTGGAAAATTGGTTTATAAGGGAACTGATAGAAGTATGTATCAATATAAATATTTTCTGTTTTAATCTTATTAACCAGCTTTGTGTATGTCTGTATATATACATGTAAATATTAACTAGAAAAGCAAAACCTAAAACCCACGAGATAATGGCAGTAACCTCAGACATTAAAAATTACCAGTTTTTATTTACTTAAAATTTTTTTTAAGTAGGTACCACACCCAGTGTGGAGCCCAACTCAGGGACTGAACTCATGACCCTGAGATCAAGACCTGAGCTGAGATCAAGAGTTGGACGCTTAGCCAACTGAGCCACCCAGCTGCCCCTTAAATATTTTTTGAGCTGCAATTTTTGGACTGAGCCATAATCCCTTCTGTCCACATCTGCTTCTGCTTCTTCACCTTGTTTTTATAGATGTTTATGTGAGAAAGAAAATATTTAGAGATACATGTATGCTACCCATACCTTGTCAGAAGTATCTATGGTTTTGTTTGGGATCTCTTTGTTATATACGATGGCTGAATGACCACTTGCAGTTTAATGAACAGATACTTTTTGATTGTATTGGACAAGTTCACACCTTATAGAGCTGACCATGAACGGTACAGGATGTGTTCATCCTGAGTAAAATTGAGAAATACGTGGAGGCGTGCTTTTGGCTCCTTCTTAAATCTGTACCCTGTTTTTCTTTTCTGAATGCACACATTTCCACCCATGGGCCCTGTCCTGAGACCTGATTCTACTTTCACATGGCTGTCAAAAAATTTTTACTAACATTGACTTAAGATGTATGTAAAAAACGATTTAAGTAAGCTATCCTTCTTTACAATCTTTTGCTTTTTAAACGAGATCTTTGGAAGATAAAAAAAAAGTACCTTTTGTCTTCTGCTCTGCCTACCTGCAGCTGGAAGGAAAGAGTTAGCTTACCATCTTGAAGAGAAGACCCCTGGTCTGTGCTTGTTTGATATAAACAGTTGGTTTTTTATGAATTACAGAAGCCACTTCTGGGAGGAGAAGGCTCTCACCTGAAAAAAATCACTGGAGTCCAGCCATCCAGGACTCTCAAGGGAAGAGCTTAAGCTAAAGACCTTCCCTAGTTGGGCCATCAATCCAAATCAAAAAAGTACCTGTTCATTAAATTGCAAATGGCCATCTGCTTGCTTAATCATGTGCTTCTTTTTTTCCTTTGGACTGGTTATTATTTTCTGGTCCGGCCCCTTTTACTAATTAGCCTAAGCTTGAGCTTTAGATGGAAACTCTTCCATTTGGTTAAGCCATTTGAAGGAAAAAAAATTGTTGTAATTCTAAAGTTTACATGGGCT
Source organism: Callorhinus ursinus (assembly GCF_003265705.2). NCBI lineage: Eukaryota > Metazoa > Chordata > Mammalia > Carnivora > Otariidae > Callorhinus > Callorhinus ursinus. The sequence continues at coordinate 36,966,808 of NW_027397073.1, forward strand.
GGTTATTCAGAATCTGGGTTGACATGTGGCTTTTGCTGAGTACATTTGAATACTCCCAAATGAATTGTTTTATTTTATTATTTTTTCTCAGCTTGGCAGTGTAGATCATGTTTACATTTACTGTGTTTTAGAGCTAGACAGTATTCTTTGTTTCTTTATTAAGACATGTAAAAGATTCAGTTTTAAAGTTTAGATAACCAGTGCTAACCATTTGGTCTGCATTCTTTTGCTTTGTTTGTACACATACATGTGTGTGGGATGGACTAAATACCTGAATGTAGCAAATAAAGCTGTAGGAGAATATTTCTATAATGTGCTGGGGTGGAATGTGGAAGTGAAGGAGGGAAGCTTCTTAAGCTTAAGCAAGATGGAAAACCCAGAAGCTTGGAGTCAGATTTGAATCAAATTAAAGGTTTAAACTATCTGAAGATGATACCCAGTTGGGGAAATTGTTTATAATTCCCAAACAGTTGAATGCTTCTTTCACTAGTATAATGTTCTCAAGGTCCATCCATGTTGTTGCATATATCATGCCATTTAGGCAAGGAATTCCAGGGTTATGGGGACTCAGGGCATGTTCTAGAAGGGGAATACCTTTATGTGGAAGAGGAGTGGAGTGAGAGGAAGATTGGAGCAGAGGCCCAGGGCACAATAGAGTGCATAAGGATGGACATCGCATTATTTATTGAAGTAAGTAATTAGAAATATTGAACTGCTTAACAGTAGAGGAAAGGTTAGGTATATCCCCTTCATAAGCCACCAAAAACCTTAATCTTGGAGGCTATACAGTAACATGGAAACTGTTTACTGTGTATAATAACCATTGTGAAATATCCAGGCTGCAAAATTGAATGGACACTAGGACTTTACATGAAACATCAACTAAAGATTCACTTCTAGGAATTTATCCCACCAATATACTTGCATATCTACATAAAGATAAAAGTACTAGAATGCTGGTTGTGGCATTGTTTGTAATAACAAAAAATAGCAAATGAGTGATTTGGTGTTCTATTGAGACTAGGTAAATAAATTATGCTACATTCTTACATTGAAATAATATACAGCCATTAAAAAGTAATGAGACAGCTCTAAATATATACATACATATATAAATTTTTTTTAAACAAGAATACGTCTTCTAGTCTTCTATCTCCCTCTCATACTATCACACTGTTGGCTAAAAAATTTGTTTTTTAGGGGTCCCTGGGTGGCTCAGTTGGTTAAGCATCTGCCTTTGGCTCAGGTCATGATTCCAGAGTCCTGGGATGGAGCCCTGAGCTTCTCGCTCTTCCCTACTTGTGCTTTCTTTCTCTCTTTCTCTCAAATAAATAAATAAAATCTTCAAAAATCAAAAACAAAAACCCTTGTTTTTTAAAGCCCAGTATAATAAACATACAGTGTCATATTAGTTTCAGGTGTACAATATAGTGATCAGCAACTCTATACATGACTCAGTGCTTATCAAAAATGTACTCTTAATCCCTATCACCTATTTCACCCCTCCCCCCACCCACCTCCTCTCTGGTAACTGTCAGTATGTTCTTTATAGTTAAGAGTCTGTCTCTTTTTTCCTTTGTTCACTTATTTTGTTTCTTAAATTCCACATAGGAATGAAATCATATGATATTTGTCTTTGACTTATTTCACTTAGTATTATACTCTCTAGATGCATCCATGTTGTTGCAAATGGCAAGATTTCATTCTTTTTGATGGCTGAGTAGTGTTCCATTATATATCTTAGAATGGAATACTATATATATGCCACTTCATTCTTTTTGATGGCTGAGTAATATTCCATTATACATATATATGGGAATGGAATGCTATACATAGCCACTTCATTTTTATCCATTCATCTATTGATGGACACTTGGGTTGATTCCATAATTTGGCTATTATAAATAATGCTGCAAAAAACATTGGGGTGCCTGTATCTCTTTGAATTAGTGTTTTCATATTCTCTGGGCAAATACTCAGTAGTGGAATTACTGGATCATATGGTAATTCTATCTTTAACTTTTGGAGGAAGCTCCATATTGTTTTCCACAGCAGCTACACCAGTTTGCATTCCTACCAACAAAGCACAAGAGTTCCTTTTTCTCCACATCCTCGCCAACACCTTTGTTTCTTGTGTTTTGATTTTAGCCATTCTGACAGGTATGAGGCATTAGCTCATTGTGGTTTTGATTTGCATTTACCTGATGATGAGTGATGTGCTTCTTTTTTTCCTTTGGGCTGGTTATTATTTTCTTTTCATGTGTCTTTTGGCTATCTGTATGTCTTCTTGGGAGAAATGTGTGTTCATGTCTTCTGCCTGTTTTTTAATTGGATTACTTGTTTTGATGTTGAGTTGTGTAAATTCTTTATTTCGAGTATAAACCCTTTATCAGGTATGTCATTTGCAAATATCTTCTCTTATTCCGTAGGTTTTCTTTTAGTTTTTTTGTTTCCTTTGTTGTGCAGAAGCTTTTTATTTTGATGTAGTCCCAATAGTTTATTTTTGCTTTTGTTTCTTTTGCCTCAGGAGACATAGCCAGAAAAATATTGCTATGGCCGATGTTGGAGAAAGTACTGCTTGCATTCTCTTCCAGGATTTTTATGGTTTTAGGTCTCACATTGAGGTCTTTAATCCGTTTTGAGTTTAGTTTTATGTATGGTGTAAGAAAGCTGTCCGGTTTCATTCTTTTGAATGTAGTTCTCCAGTTTTCTCAACACTGTTTTTTGAAGAGACCATCTTTTTTGCACATTCTTGACTCTTTTGTTGAAGATTATTTGACCACATAATAGTGGGTTTATTTCTGGGCTTTCTCTTTTGTTCTATTGATCTATTTTTGTGCCAGTACTATACTGTTCCGATTATTACAGTTTTGTAGTACATCTTGAAATCTGGGATTGTGATACTTGCAGATTTGTTTCTCTTTTTCAAGATTGCTTTGTCTATTTGGGGTTTTTTTTGTGGTTCCATACAAGTTTGAGGATTGTTTTTTCAAATTTTGTGAAAAATGCTGTTGGTATTTTGTTAGGGATTGCATATTCAATTCTGTAGATTGCTTTGGGTAGTATGGACATTTTGACAGTATTCCTTCAATCTCTGTGTGTGGAATGTCTTTCCATTTCTTTATGTCTTCCAATTTTTTTCATTAATATTTTATAGTTTTCAGAGTACAGGTCTTTCACCTCCTTGGTTAAGTTTATTCCTAGGGAGTAGTATTTTTGATATAATTGTAAATGGGTATGTTTTCTTGATTTCTCTTTCTGCTGCTTCATTATTAGTGTATGGAAATGCAATGGATTTCTATATTTTGGTTTTGTATCCTGTGACATTACTGAATTCATTTATCAGTCCTAGTAGTTTCTTGGTGGAGTCTTTAGTCTATATATGGTATCATGTCATCTGCAAATAGTGAAAGTTTTATTTCTTCCTTAGCAATATGGATGGCTTTTATTCCCTTTTCTTGTCTGGTTGCTGCGGGTGGGACTTCCAGCACTATGTTGAATAAAAGTGGTGAGAGAGGACATCCTTGTCTTGTTCCTTAGGGGAAAAGCTTTCCATTTTTTTTACACCATTTAGTATGATGTTAGCTGTGGGTTTTTCATATAAGGCCTTATTATGTTAAGGTATGTCCCCTCTAAACTACTTTGTTGAGGGTTTTTATCATGAATGGATGTTATACCTTGTCAAATGCTTTTTTTCTGCATCTATTGAAATGATCATATGGTTTTTATCCTTTCTCTTGTTGATGTGATGTATCATGTTGATTGATTTACAAATACAAATACAAATCCTTGCATTCTGGGAATAAATCCCACTTGATCATGGTGAATGCTTTTTAAAAATGTATTGTTGGATTTGATTTGCTAATATTTTGTTGAGGATTTTTCATCTATGTTCATCAGAGATATTGGCCTGTAGTTCTTTCTTTCTTTTCTTTTCTTTTCTTTTTTGTAGTGTCATCTGGCTTTGGTATCGGGGTAATGCTGGCCTTGTACAATGAATTTGGAAGCTTTACATCCTCCTCCTCTTTTTTTTTTTTTAGATTTTATTTATTTATTTGACAGAGACAGACACAGCGAGAGAAGGAACACAAGCAGGGGGAGTGGGAGAGGGAGAAGCCCACTTCCCAAGGAGCAGGGAGCCCGATGCAGGGCTCGATCCCAGGACCCTGGGATCATGACCTGAGCCGAAGGCAGACGCTTAACTGACTGAGCCACCCAGGAGCGCCCCCCGCCTTTTTAAAAATAGTTTGAGAAGAATAGATATTAACTCTTTAAATGTTTGGTAGAATTCAGCTGTGAAGGCATATGGTCCTGGACTTTTGCTTATTAGGAGTTTTTTGGTTACTGATTCATTTTCATTGCTGGTAATTGGTCCGTTCATATTTTCTGTTTCTTTCTGATTGTGTTTTAGAGGTTATGTTTCTAGGAATTTATCCATTTCTTCTAGCTTGTTGAATTTGTTGGCATATAATTTCTCATAATATTCTCTTATAATCCTTTGTATTTCTGAGGTGTTGGTTGTTTCTTCTTTCATTTCTGAATTTGTTTATATAAGTCTTCTTTTGTGTGTGTGTGTGTGTGTGTGTGTGTGCACGTGGGTGCATAGGCATGCCTGTGTGTCTGTATGCCGCTAGCTAACAGTTGATCAATTTTGTTGCTCTTTTCATAGAACTAGCTACTGGTTTCATGGATCTGTTCTAATGCCTTTTTTAGTTCATACCGTTTATTTCTGCTCTAATCTTTATTATTTCCTTCCTTCTACTGGTTGTGGGTTTTTTTGGTTCTTCCTTTAGGTGTAAAGTTAGGTTGTTTGAGATTTGTCTTCTTATGGTAGGCCTGTATTGCTATAAATTGCCCTCTTAGAAGAGCTTGTGCTGCATCCCAAAGATTTTGGACCATTGTGTTTTCATTTTCATTTGTCTCAGTGTGTTTTCTGGTTTCCTCTTTGATTTTATTTTTTGGTTGACCCATTCATTGTTTAGTAGCATATTATTTAACTTCCATGTATTTGTTCCCTATTCAGATTTTTTTTCTTGTGGTTGATTTCTAGTTTCATAGCATTGTGATAAGAAAAGATGCATGGTATGACTTCAGTCTTTTTGAATCTGTTGAGACTTGTTTTGTGGCCTAATATGTGATTATACCAGAGAATGTTACATGCGCACTTGAAAAGAATGTGTATTCTGCTGTATTAGAAGGAAATGTTCTGAATATTTCCGTTAGATCCCTCTGGTCCAGTGTGTCATTCAAAGCCACCGTTTCCTTGTTAACTTTTGTTTGGATGATCTGTCCATTTATATAAATAGACATTTACATTTATTGTATCACTAACAATTCCTGTTTGTTATTCACTGCTTCATGTGTTTGGGTGTTCCCATGTTGGGTTCATAAATACTTAAAATTGTTACATCTTCTTGTTTGATAGTTCCCTTTGTGATTATGCAGTGTCCTTTTTTTTTTGTCTCTTGTTATAGTCTTGTTTTAAAGTCTATTTTGTCTGATATAAGTATTGATACCCTCTCTTTTCACTTCCATTTGCATCATAAATGCTTTTCCATTCCTTCACTTTCAATCTGCATATGTCTTAAATCTGAAATTAGTCTTGCAGGCAACATATAGATGCATCTTGTTTTTTATCTATTTTGTCACCCTATGTCTTGACTGGAACATTTAGTCCATTTACATTCAAAGTGATTATTATTTTTAAAAGATTTTATTTATTAGAGAGAGTGCATGAGTGGGAGGGGGGAAGAGGGAGAGGGAGAAGCAGACTCTCTGCTAAGCAGGGAACCTGATGTGGGGCTTGATCCCAGGACCCTGAGATCATGACTGAGCTGAAGGCAGACACTTAACTGACTGAGCCACCCAGGCGCCCCTCACAGTGATTATTGATAGATATGTACTTATTGTCATTTTGTTACTTGTTTTATGGTTGTTTTTGTAGTTCTTTCTGTTCCTTCTCTTGCTCTCTTCTTTAATGGTTTGCAGTCTTTCTTTAGTGATAAACTTGGATTACTGTTCTTTTTGCATATCTATTACCAGTTTTTTTTTTATTTGTGGTTACCATTTGGTTTATATATAACCTCCTCTGCATATAGCAGGTTATATTGATGGTTGCTTAAGTTTGAACCCATTCTAAAAGCATTAAACTTTTACTCCTCTTACCAGCATTTTAGGTATATAGTGTCCAATGTCACATCCCTTCATTTTGTGAGTCCCTTGACTGATTTTTGTAGATATACTTAATTTTACTGCTCTTGTGCTCCCTACTTTTCTTATTCCTGCTTATGGTCTTTCCTTTCTGCTGAAAAAAATCTCCTTTAACCTTTTTTTGTAAGGCTGGTTTCATGGTAATTCTTTTAACTTCTGTTTGTTTAGGAAACTCTTTATCTCCGCTTCTATTCTGAATGATAGACTTGCTGGATATTCTTGGTTGCAGTTGTTTTCTTTCAGCACTTTGGATATATCATGCCATTTCCTCTGGCTTGAAAAAAAAAGGTAATTGCCTTATGGAGTTTCCCTTATATATAACTTTTTTTTTCCTCTTGCTGCTTTTTAAAAATTCTCTGTCACTATTTTTTGCCATTTTAATTACTATGTGTCTTGGTGTGGACCTTGTGTTGATTTTTGTGGGGGGATGTCCATGCCTGCTGGATCTAGATTTGTCTCCTTCCCCAGATTCAGGAAGTTATCAGCTATTATTTCTTCAGATAAATATTCTACCCCCTTTACTCTCTGTTCTCCTTCCGAGATCCCTATCATGTGAACATTATTGTGCTTGATGGTGTCACTGAGTTCCCTTAATGTATTCTCATTCTTCTTTTATTCTCCTTCTTAATATTTTTTTCTTGTTCAGCTCGATTGCTTTCCATTATTCTCTCCTCCAGGTCGCTGATTTTTTTTTTCTTCTGCTTCCTCTAGTCTGCCATTTATTCCATCTAGTGTATTTTTATTTTATTTTATTTATTTCTTATTTATTTATTTTTTTAAAAGATTTTATTTATTTGACAGAGAGAGAGATAGCGAGAGGAGGAACACAAGCAGGGGGAATGGGAGAGGGAGAAGCAGGCTTCTTGCTGAGCAGGGAGCCCGATATGTGACTCGATCCCAGGACCCTGGGATCATGACCTGAGCCGAAGGCAGATGCTTAATGACTGAGCCACCCAGGCGCCCTCCATCTAGTGTATTTTTAATTTCAGGTATTTAGTTCTTCATCTGATTGGTTCCTTTTTAAGGTTTCTGTCTCTCTGATGTCCTCCACTCTTTTCTCAAGTCCAGTGAGTATCTTTATGACCATTACTTTAAATTCTCTATCAGGTATTTTACTTATATCTGTTTCATTTCTCTCTTTTGCTGTGTTTTTGTCCTATTCTTTAATTTGGGGCATATTCCTCTGTCTCCTCATTTTGTCTAACTCTCTGTGTCTTTCTTTTTTTTTTTAATTAATTTTATTATGTTAGTCACCATATATGACATCATTAGTTTTGGATGTAGTGTTCCATGATTCATTGTTTGTGTGTAACACCCAGTGCGCCATGCAATATGTGCCTTCCTTAATACCCATCACCGGGCTAACCCATCCTTCCATCCCCCTCCCCTCTAAAACCTTCAGTTTGTTTCTCAGCATAGTCTCAACGGTTCGTCTCTCCCTCCAATTCCCCCCCTTCATTTTTCCCTTCCTACTATCTTCTTCTTCTTCTTCTTCTTCTTTTTTTAACATATAATGTATTATTTGTTTCAGAGGTACAGGTCTGTGATTCATCAGTCTTACACAATTCACAGCACTCACCATAGCACATACCCTCTCCAGTATCCATCACCGAGCCACCCCATCCCTCCCACCCCCCACCACTCCAGCAACCCTCAGTTTGTTTCCTGAGATTAAGAATTCCTCATATCAGTGAGATGATATGATAGTTGTCTTTCTCTGATTGACTTATTTCGCTTAGCATAATACCCTCTAGTTCCAACCACATTGTTGCAAATGGCAAGGTTTCGTTTTTTTTTTTTTTTTGATGGCTGCATAATATTCCATTGTATATTTATACCACATCTTCTTTATCCATTCATCTGTTGATGGACATTTTGACTCTTTCCATAGTTTGGCTATTCTGTGCTGCTATAAACATTGGGGTGCACATACTGCTTCGGATCACCACATTTGTATCTTTGGGGTAAATACCCAGTAGTGCAATTGCTGGGTCGTAGGGTAGCTCTATTTTCAACTTTCTGAGGAACCTCCATACTGTTTTCCAGAGTGGCTGCACCAGCTTGCATTTCCACCAACAGTGTAGGAGGGTTCCCCTTTTTCCCCATCCTTGCCAACATCTGTTGTTTCCTGACTTGTTAATTTTAGCCATTCTGACTGGTGTGAGGTGGTATCTCATTGAGGTTTTGATTTGTATTTCCCTGATGCCAAGTGATGTTGAGCATTTTTCATGTGTTTGTTGGCGATTTGGATGTCGTCTTTGCAGAAATGTCTGTTCATGTCTTCTGATCCCATTTCTTGATTGGATTATTTGTTCTTTGGGTGTTGAGTTTGATAAGTTCTTTATAGATTTTGGACACTAGCTCTTTATCTGATATGTCATTTGTACATATCTTTTCCCATTCTGTCGGTTGTCTTTTGGTTTTGTTGACTGTTTCCTTTGCTGTGCAAAAGCTTTTTATCTTGATGAAGTTCCAGTAGTTCATTTTTGCCCTTGCTTCCCTTGCCTTTGGCAATGTGTCTAGAAAGAAGTTGCTGCGGCTGAGGTCGAAGAGATTGCTGCCTGTGTTCTCCTCAGGATTTTGATGGATTTCTGTCTCACATTCAGGTCTTTTATCCATTTTGAGTCTATTTTTTGTGTGGTTTAAGGAAATGGTCCAGTTTCATTCTTCTGCATGTAACCATCCAGTTTTCCCAACACCATTTGTTGAAGAGACTGTCTTTTTTCCATTGCATGTTTTTTCCTGCTTTGTCGAAGATGAGTTGACCATAGAGTTGAGGGTCCATTTCTGGGCTCTCTATTCTGTTCCATTGATCTATGTGTCTGTTGGTGCCAGTACCATACTGTCTTGATGACTACAGCTTTGTAATAGAGCTTGAAGTCTGGAATTGTGATGCCACCAGCTTTGCTTTTCTTTTTCAACATTCCTCTGGCTATTGGGGTCTTTCTGGTTCCATACAAATTTTAGGATTATTTGTTCCATTTCTTTGAAAAAAATTGATCCCTATTTTGATAGGGATTGCATTAAATGTGTAGATTGCTCTAGATAGCATTGACCTTTTCACAATATTTGTTCTTCCAATCCATGAGCATGGAACGTTTTTCCATTTCTTTGTGTCTTCCTCAGTTTCTTTCATGAGTATTCTATACTTCTCTGAGTACAGATTCTTCACCTCTTTGGTTAGATTTATTCCTAGGTATCTTATGGTTTTGGGTACAATTGTAAATGGGATTGACTCCTTAATCTCTCTTTCTTCTGTCTTGTTGTTGGTGTATAGAAATGCAACTGATTTCTGTGCATTGATTTTATATCCTGCCACTGTACTGAATTCCTGTATGAGTTCTAGCAGTTTTGGGGCGGAGTCTTTTGGGCTTTCCACATAAAGTGTCATATCATCTGCAAAGAGTGAGAGTTTGACTTCTTCTTTGCCGATTGGGATGCCTTTTATTTCTTTTTGTTGTCTGATTGCTGTGGCTTGGACTTCTAGTACTAAGTTGAATAGCAGTGGTGATAGTGGACATCCCTGCCGTGTTCCTGTTAGGGAAAAAGCTCTCAGTTTTTCCCCATTGAGAATGATATTCACTGTGGGTTTTTCATAGATGACCTTTATGATATTGAGGTATGTACCCTCTATCCCTACACTCTGAAGAGTTTTAACCAAGAAAGGATGCTGTACTTTGTCAAATGCTTTTTCTGCATTTATTGAGAGGATCATATGGTTCTTGTTCTTTCTTTTATTAATGTATTGTATCACATTGATTGATTTGCGGATGTTGAACCAAACTTGCAGCCCAGGAATAAATCCCACTTGGTCATGGTGAATAATCCTTTTAATGTACTGTTGGATCCTATTGGCTAGTATTTTGGTGAGAATTTTTGCATCCATATTCATCAGGGATATTGGTTTATAATTCTCCTTTTTGGTGGGGTCTTTGATTTTGGAATCAAGGTAATGCTGGCCTCATAAAATGAGTTTGCAAGTTTTCCTTCCATTTCTTTTTTTGGAACAGTTTCAGAAGAATAGGTATTAATTCTTCTTTAAATGTTTGGTAGAATTCCCCTGGGAAGCCGTCTGGCCCTGGGCCCTTGTTTGTTGGGAGACTTTTGATTACTGCTTCAATTTCCTTACTGGTTTTGGGTCTGTTCAGGTTTTTTATTTCTTCCTGGTTCAGTTTTGGTAGTTTATGCATCCTAGGAATGCATCCATTTCTTCCTTATTATCTAATTTGCTGGCATATAGTTGCTCATAGTATGTTCTTATAATTGTATTTCTTCGGTGTTTGTTGTGATCTCTCCTCTTTTATTCATGATTTTATTTACTTGGGTCGTTTCTCTTTTCTTTTGGATAAGTCTGGCCAGCGGTTTATTAATCTTATTAATTCTTTCAAAGAACCAGCTCCTAGTTTTGTTGATCTGTTCTACTGTTCTTTTGGTTTCTATTTCATTGATTTCTGCTCTGATCTTTATTTCTCTTCTGTTGGGTTTAGGCTTCCTTTACTGTTCTTTCTCCAGCTCCTTTAGGTGTAGGGTTAGGTTGTGTATTTGAGACCTTTCTTGTTTCTTGAGAAAGCCTTGTTTGCTATATACTTTCCTCTTACGACCGCCTTTGCTGCCTCCCAAAGATTTTGGACAGTTGTGTTTTCATTTTCATTTGTTTCCATGAATTTTTTAAATTCTTCTTCAATTTCCTGGTTGACCCATTTATTCTTTAGTAGGATGCTCTTTAGCCTCCATGTATTTGAGTTCTTTCCGACTTTCCTCTGGTGATTGAGTTCTAGTTTCAAAGCATTGTGGTCTGAAAATATACAGGGAATGATCCCAATCTTTTGGTACCAGTTGAGACCTGATTTTTTTTTTTAAAGATTTTATTTATTTATTTGACAGAGAGAGACACAGCGAGAGAGGGAACGCAAGCAGGGGGAGTGGGAGAGGAAGAAGCAGGCTTCCTGCGGAGCAGGGAGCCCGGTGTGGGGCTCAATCCCAGGACCCTAGGATCATGACCTGAGCCAAAGGCAGACACTTAACGACTGAGCCACCCAGGAGCCCCAAGACCTGATTTGTGACCTAGGATGTGATCTATTTTGGAGAATGTTCTAATCACACTAGAGAAGAATGTGTATTCTTTTGCTTTGGGATGTAATGATCTGAATATATCTGTGAAGTCCATTTGGTCCAGTGTGTCATTTAAAGCCTTTATTTCCTTATTGATCTTTTGCTTAGAGGATCTCTCCATTTCAGTGAGGGGGGCGGTGTTAAAGTCCTCTACTATTATTGTATTGTTGTCAATGTATTTCTTTGATTTTGTTATTAATTGGCTTATATAATTGGCTGCTCCCATGTTAGGGCATAGATATTTACAATTGTTAGATCTTCTTGTTGGATAGACTCTTTAAGTAGGATGTAGTATCCTTCCTCATCTCTTATTATAGTCTTTGGTTTAAAATCTAATTTGTCTGATATAAAGATTGCCACCCAGCTTTCTTTTGATGTCCATTAGCATGGTAAATGGTTTTCCACCCCCTCGCTTTCAATCTGGAGGTGTGTTTGGGTCTAAAATGAGTCTCTTGCAGACAGCATATCAATGGGTCTTGTTTTTTTATCCAATCTGATACCCTGTGTCTTTTGATTGGGACATTTAGCCCATTTACATTCAGGATAACCTTTTTTTTTTCAGATTTTGTTTATTTATTTGACACAGAGAGAGAGACAGTGAGAGAGGGAACACAAACAGGGGGAGTGGGAGAGGGAGAAGCAGGCTTCCCGCGGAGCAGGGAGCCCAATCCCAGGACCCCGGGATCATGACCTGAGCCGAAGGCAGATGCTTAACGACTGAGCCACCCAGGCGCCACCTCAGGGTAACTATTGAAAGATAGGAATTTAGTGCCATTGTATTGCCTGTAAGGTGACTGTTAACTGTATATGGTCTCTATTCCTTTCTGGTCTATGTTATACTTTTAGACTCTCTCTTTGCTTAGAGGACCCCTTTCAATATTTCTTGTAGGGCTGGTTTCGTGTTTGCAAATTCTTTTAGTTTTTGTTTGTCCTGGAAGCTTTTTATTTCTCCTTCTCTTTTCAATGACAGCCTCGCTGGATATAGTGTTCTTGACTGCATATTTTTCTTGTTTGGTGCTCTGAATATATCATGGCAGTCCTTTCCGGCCTGTCAGGTCTGTATGGATAGGTCTGCTGCCAATCTAATGTTTCTACCATTGAAGGTTACCGACCTCTTGTCCCAAGCTGCTTTCAGGATTTTGTCTCTGAGACTTGTAAATTTTACTATTAGATGTCGTGGTGTTGACCTATTTTTATTGATTTTGAGGGGGGTTCTCTGTGCCTCCTGGATTTTGATGCCTGTTTCCTTCCCCAAATTAGGGAAGTTCTCTGCTATAATTTGCTCCAATATACCTTCTGCCCCTCTCTCTCTTTCTTCTTCTTCTGGGATCCCAATTATTCTAATATTGTTTTGTCTTATGGTATCACTTATCTCTCGAATTCTGCCCTCATGATCCAGTAGTTGTTTATCTCTCTTTTTCTCAGCTTCTTTATTCTCCATCATTTGGTCTTCTATATCACTAATTCTCTCTTCCGCCTCATTTATCCTAGCAATTGGAGCCTCCGTTTTTGATTGCACCTCATTAATAGCCTTTTTGATTTCGACTTGGTTAGATTTTAGTTCTTGTATTTCTCCAGAAAGGGATTCTCTAGTATCTTCCATGCTTTTTTCAAGCTCAGCTCGTATCTTTATAATTGTCATTCTGAACTCTAGTTCTGACATCTTACTAATGTCCGTATTGATTAGGTCCCTGGCAGTTGGTCCTGCCTCTTGTTCTTTTTTTTGAGGTGAGTTTTTCCATCTTGTCATTTTGTCCAGAGGAGAACATATGAATGAGTGAACAGAAATGCTAACAGGGTAACAACGACCCCAGAAAAATATACACTAAACAAATCAGAAGAGACCCGAAACTGGGGCAGGGGGGAAGAAAGGGAAAGAAAGAAAGAAAAAAAGAATATGATCAAATATGATCAGGCTGGTGAATAGATCAGTGCCATACACTAGATTTTGGGTGTATTTTGGTCTGTTAGAAGAAAGTGCCTCCCAAAATTTTAAAGAAAGAAAAATATATGTACAAAAATAAGGGTAAATATGATGAAGGGATGGAATATGACTGTAAAGATGAAAGTTTTTATAAAAGAAATTTTTTTAAAGATTTTTTATTTATTTATTTGCCAGAGAGAGAGAGAGAGTACAACCAGGGGGAGTGGCAGGCAGAGGGAGAAGCAGGCTCCTTGCTAAGCAAGAAGCCTGATGTGGCACTCGATCCCAGAACCCTGAGATCATGACCTGAGCCGAAGGCAGACGCTTAACCATCTGAGCCACCCAGGTGCCCCTAAAAGGAATTGATAAGTTGGTTGAAAAAAGAAAGAAGAGAAATTTAAAAAGAGCAAAAAAAAAAAAGACCAAAAAAAAAAAAAGGAGAGAATGTGATCAGGCAGGAGACTAGAACAAAGCCATACACTAGATATTTAGGGTATATTTTGGTCTGTTAGAAGAAATTGTATCCCAAAATTTTAAAGAGAGAACAAATATATATACAAAAAATAAGGTTGACTACAATGAAGGGATAGAATATGACTCTGAAAAGTAAAAAAGATGAAAAAAAGGGATTGATAAGATGTTGGTTGAAAAGGGGAAAAAGAAAAATTAAAAAAAATAGAAAAAGAAAAAAGATAATTAAAAATGTTAACTTTGAAAGACTAAAGAATCAGGGGGAAAAAGCCATGAATTCTATGTGCAGTATTCCCCTAGCTCTGGAGTTCTGTGGTTCTCATTGATCGGTAAACTTGGTCTTGGCTGGCTGTTCTTGATGATCTTCTGGGGGAGGGGCCTGTTGCCATGGTTCCCAAATGTCTTTGCCGGATGCAGAATTGCCCAGCCCTTGCTGGGTCAGGGCTAAGTAATCTGCTCGGGTTTGCTCTCCGGAGCTTTTGTTCCCTGCAAGCTCTCGGTACAGCTTTGGAGGAGGAGAGTGAAATGGGGGCCTCCCAATCTCTGTCCCGGAGGAGCTGAGAACTCAGGGCCCTACTTCTCAGTGCGCCCCCAGAGAAAAGCAGTCCCTCACTCCCGTCTCCCCAGTTTCCGGCCGCACTCTGTGCTCACCCGGCCTGTGACCGAGCGTTTCCATCTCTGGCTTCCAACCCCCTGTGGAGTCTCCAAACCCAGCAGATCCCTGCAGTGCGCTCCCGCGCCGCTCCTCGTGGGGGAGGAAGGCGAGTCTCCCCCATCTGCCGCTTGTTGGGTCCCTGCTGGAGAAGCAGTGGCCCGACTGGGCTGCAGATCACAGTTTATGGCCACCCTGAGCTGAGAGCCCGCTCCTCAGCTCTGTCTCTGCAGCCGGCTTCCCCGCTCTGATACCTGGGAGCTCTGCCACACTCAGGCTCCCCCGGTCTTCCTGTGACCCCGAAGTTCCTGAGACCACACTGTCCCGCGAGGGTTCCACCCCTGCTTAGCCACTGGAGCGACGTCCCTCAGCGGAGCCGACTTCTAAAATTTCCGATTTTGTGCTCCGGCTCTATCACTTTCCAGAAGCGGCCGACGGAGCCCCCTCCCCCGCCGTCTATCCTCCCGAATATCGCCTCGGATTCACTTCTCCGCACGTCCTACCTTCCAGAAAGTGGTCGCTTTTCTCTTCAGTGAGTTGCTGCTGTTCTTTTCTTCGATCTCCTGTTGAGTTCGTAGGTTTTCAGAGTGGTTTGATCCCTATCCAGTTGAATTCCTGGGACCAGATGAAATTTAGGTGTCCTACTCTTCTGCCATCTTGCTCCTCCCAGCTCTGTGTCTGTTTCTATGTGTCAGGAAAATCAGCTACATCTCCTATTCTGGCAAGTAGTAGCCTTACAAAGAATTCCTGTAGTGCCCTGTAGTACAGCATCCCCTATTCTCCAGAATCTGGTGCTTCATTGCTGTCTCCAGTGTGTGTTGGGTGTGCCCTACTGTTGTGGCTGAGCTGCATTTGCCTCAGTCTAGTGTTCTGCAATGGCTCTTTTTTCCCCTGGTGAGCAGTGTTTGGGCCCGAGCAGTTAATAGGCTCGTAAAGGTTGCCTTATGCTTGAGTTGAGTCAGACCAGGTGTTTGCCAGAGTTGTGGTCACTCAGAACTGCAGGATGCTCTCCTTGTGCTCTCCTCATCTGGGAGGTTTTCACTGGGGGGTAGCGCCTGCATTCAGATCAGAGCCCACTTATGGGGTTACAGTTGAACTGGTGGTATGTATGGTTATCTTTCCCTCTCCCCAGGGGCAGGAGTCACTTTGGAGTGGTGCTGGCCTCTGTTGGGGGTGCTTGCACAATGCCAGGCTTGTTCCCCCACTTCGGATGTATTCCTGACTCTCTGGGTTAGACAGGGTGCACCTGCAGAGGAATGCAGGGGCAGGTGGTGCTTTTGGCAAGCTAGGTAGAGAGTGTTTGTACTGCACTAGTTCCTGTAGGTGTCCTTCTATATAGGCTGGCAGGGGTGGGGGGAGAGGGGGAATGTGGAGAGGGAAATGCATCCATCAGTTCTTTGTTCTTGGAGTAGTTGCCCAATGATACCTGCCCCTCCAGCACATACTCTGAGGTTATTAAAGAAATTTTCCTTCCCGGGCACCTGGCTGGCTTGGTAGGAAGAGCATGTGATTCTTGATCTCAGGGTCGTGGGTTTGAGACCCACGTTGGGTGTAGAGATTACTGGGGAAAAAAAAATCCTTCCTGTATACACTGGGCATTTTTCAACTGCTGCTTCCATGCTTTATTTTAGTAGGGCTCTTTGTTGTGCTGTCTCTTTAAGGGTATGGACTCAGGCTCTCTGATCTGAGCTACTGATTTTTAAAGTTCTGGGTGTGAAGGCCCAATGATTGTAAGAATTTAGAAGTTAAGTTTCTCTGGTTTTCCTAGCCAAATGTTATGAGGATTTGTCTTTCCAGTGGGGGTTTCCTGTGCCTGAGGTGCCTGGTTTAGGGTCAGTTCCTCTCTTTCTCCATGCTTGTGGTGTTCCTCCCTCCCACGGACAGTCCTGCAGGTCAGTTTAGCTCCCTACTGCATCTCTGCCCTTCCTACCCTCTTCAATGTGGCCTCTTCTCTACATTTAGCTGTGGAGATCTGTTCTGACAGTCCTTGGGTTATTTACACTGATGTGGGTGTTATCTAGTTGTATCTGTGGGAGAAGATGAATTTAGGATCCTCCTACCCCCTAATCTTCCTATCACACTCTAAATACCAAGATGAAAGCACTTCCAACAAATAATTTGGTGGAGGAAACAAAAAGTGAGGTACATATAATGTCTTCTTGCAGGTGTAAGTAAAGGCTTTGTATACATGAAAAAGCAAGACTAGACAGGAATATTACAAATGATAGTAGTTTTAAGGTGGCAGGGATGTGAATAATGATTTTTTATTTTCCAAACATTCTTTAGTGCTTTTGTAACTTAAAAAGTAAGATCAAGGAAAAGTAAATGCCTAAGCAGCCATGGGAGGTAAGTTTCTTAAGCTCTAATGACCTCTCCCTGTGCTGTTGACTTCTGGTGCTACTTAATTTAAGCACACTGTCCATTGCACAAGTCTTCATTGCCCTGTTATGTTCAGAGGCAGAGTGCTAGGACTTGGTTTCAGTTAACACAGTCATTTTAGTATCAAGCATGTCTGTGCATTATAAAGTGAGGGTTTCATGATATAGCTACTCATAGGAGAAAAGAGTGAAGTTGAGAGAGATTTTTGGCTTTGGTTCAGATTTCCTAACTGACTTATTTCCGTTAGTGATAACTTACACAGTGCCATAAATCAAGGCATTTGGATGCTTTTCTTGGCTTTTATAACTGAACCTTAACTTGCATTATTTTACCTTTAGACATTATATTTCCTTTTATACCTACACTTGTGACTCTTGTTAGGTCCTAATAGAAAAATTAAGGCAGATAGCCTCTGTAGCAAAATGATCTGGTACTATTTTGAGAAACCTGGGGGTATTGAGATGATAAAATCAATTAAATCCACTGAATTTTTTCAGTCTCTGTGTTCTATGAGATGTAGCAAACTCATAAATCTATATCTTTCATGGATCTGCTTGGCTATACAGGTGACCTTTCAAGGCCTGAGCTGGTAACTATTTCCTATTAGCAGCACCTGTGAAAGTGCCTGAATTAATAATCCGTGTTAGATTGCCAGTTGATGCTAAATTTCTACTCTAGTCCTTGAATTCCAGTACTTTTAAATTTTTTCCAAAGTCTTGGTAACAGTTACATAGAAAGTTACTTTTTTTTTTTTTTGCACAGATGAAAAGGAAATGATCCTAGATCGATTAAATTTTATTCTAGACACTGGCTAACTGCTTATGATTATAGCTTCCTTAACTGGCACGTAAACTAACTTTCAACTGTGGCTTATCTCCTAAAAGATATGATTCATTAAAATTGGAGAGATTTTCTTTCTTTCTTTTTTTTTTAAAGATTTTATGACACAGAGAGAGACAGCAAGAGAGGGAACACAAGCAGGGGGAGTGGGAGAGGGAGAAGCAGGCTTCCTGCTGAGCAGAGAGCCTGATGTGGGGCTTGATCCCAGGACCCTGGGATCATGACCTGAGCCGAAGGCAGACGCTTAACGACTGAGCCACCCAGGTGCCCCTGGAGAGATTTTCTTGATTTTATATAGTTTTCATGTGTCCTTTGCAGTGTTTCATTCAAATTAGTAATCAGATTGCCAAGTTATGCTTGCAGCTGGTCTTCTAATTAGTTTGGGATGGCAGCTCATTCATATGAACCCACTTAATAAGCCAGAGAAAGGGTGTAACATTTTAATTGTTGTCTCAGATCAGAGTTTCATTTATTTTTATTTTCTATTTTTTGAAGTTGAAATCTCTCTGTATATTCAAGAGATACTACATCCTTTATATTTATTTCTTCAACTTGGCCACCTTCCCCCACCCCTCCAGGAGGTTATCAGATTGATAATGGAGAGGGTAATACATTTTATAAGCAGAGTTTCTGACTGGTTTGAAAATTATATATATTTCATTATAAAATTTGGCAGGCAGCAGACTATGGTAAAAACAGCATGGGTTTTGAAGTTAGGCCAAAGTTGGAATACTGATGTTCTAATTACTACTTTATACAACTCATGTGTACATTGGCAAATTGAGCTTTCTAACTCAGTTGCTTCAAACATAAAGTCGGCATATAATCTTTGTCCTGCTAGGAAGTTGTGAGACATAATAAAAGAATACACATAAGTCTGGTTTTCAATTTGACCTTCAGTTCAATAAGCATTCACTGAGTACCCACTATTAATCTTTTAAAAATACATCTCCCATATGACTTAATAAAAAGATATATCACAGAATATTGTACTGTAGTAAAAGAGTAGTTGATATTTTATCTGGAAACCCCTCTTGCTGTTTATTTCTATATATCTATTATATAATGATGATGATTAATATTTATTATAGTAACCCTGAGCCCAGAGGATCCATCCAAATGATTAAAGACAGGATAAGTCCTATGCTTTTATCTTTAAGCATTGTTGGTTCTTTTCCTTAAAAATCAGTAATCTGATTGGGTTTCCTTTTAAGCACAAGCAAAAAATCCATAATTTAATCCTACATATTAATTTTAACATGATAAATATGGAAACTGTCTTTTGGCCAGAATATTGTTTTTTATAATCATGCCAGATAACCAGTCCATTGAAAATTAAGAATAACATAATAAGAGCACCCATTATCCAGTGCTTACTATATACCAAGCTCTGTGTGCTTCTCCTCTAGTTTTAACATTAACTTGAACCATGCAGAATGTGTGTTATTATCCCCATTCATAGATAAAGGAACTCAGAGGTTAAGTAAAGTGCTCAAGGTCCTATAGGAGGTAAATGGCAGAACCCATGTTTGAACCTTTGGCCATCTTTTTCAGCCACCTTATTTCAAAGCTTGAGTTCTTAACCACCATGCAATTCTAGATAGCCTTTTGTATATAGCTACTCTTAAATATTTTTCATATGCCCTGTGGTCAAACTCTCTCTCTCTGAATGGGTCTGTGCTGGAAAAATGTACCTAATTATATATGTTGTAATAAATAAGTCAAGACTCTTTCAACAGGAGGGAAAATGTACTGGCAGTAGCAAAACATTATATCTCTGAGGTTGATGGGGTAGAAAGGTGACACCATCTTTAACATCACTATTGAAGACCTGGGGATTTAGAAGTGTGAAAAGTCCATTGTGAGTCATTCCCCTCCACATCATGAACAGAAGGCAGTAATAGAAATGCTACATTTCACTTCAGTAGAAAATCAAAGCGAAGAATTACCATCTCTGCTGGTAATACTTGCAGAGATGATCTGGCAACATTAGCCTGTGACTGAGAGGGAGTCTAATGTCAGTAAAGGCATCCTTAAAGTTGGCAGCCACCTGGACTGTTGTATGTGTGGGATGTGCTTTTTGTCTGGGTGGAGTGTGCACGGCATTGTCAAAATCTCTATGGATCCACAACCAAAATAATGTTAAGAACCAGCCTATCTAAATTTAGCCTTACAAAAATGATTTTAAAAAAGGTAGAGTTTAAAGATAGAGTTGAATGTAATTTCTGAGGATATAATTATGTGTGTTTTTATGTTAACCACTCCGATGAAGACAATTCTGGGCAGTATTGCCTCATGGTTAAGGGCAGTAGGTTTCAGAAGTCACTAATTAGTTTTGTATCATTATCACCGTCCTGCCTGTTTCTAACTTCTGAGGTTCAACTTCCTCTTCTATAAAATGCAAATACAAATCCATTCCTCACTGGGTTGTTATAGAGAATATATGGGGAGATTTGAATGATCTGTGCAATATATATATATATATATAAAAATTATCTAAACAGAGCAAACAGTATGGCACTTGGGTTCATAGGTACTCAGTAAATGATTGTAGTCAGAGCCCCATAGCCTTTTTTAATACTTAAAATGGGCACCTGGGTGGCATAGTTGGTTAAGTGTCTGACTCTTGGTTTCGGCTCAGCCCCTGATCTCAGGGTCTTGAGATCAAGCCCCGTGTCAGACTCAGGGCAGAGTCTGCTTAAGACTCTCTCTCCCTCTTCCTCTGCCCCTCCCTCCTGCTCTCTCACTCTCTCTCAAATAAATAAATAAATCTTAAAAAAAAAAAGACTTAAAACAGCCAAGTGAATGCAGCCAATATCTACGACACACGGAAAACCTAACAAAATTACTAAATTAGTTGAAGTCAAGGAAAGTGAGTTTTCAGTAAAATTGGGGCAGGAAGTATGAGGGAAGGCAGCTAGTTTGCTAGGTCTGAAGCAGCTCTCCAGGTTTCCCTGAGGGGGCTTGGTAGGGGAATGAGGATTTGGGAAGGATCTGATGGCACACTTGCAAGAAGTGTATGATGCTGCTTTGGGGTACATCCAATGCAAGAGTGTACTGGGTCTCCCACCTGGTACTGTGTTCAGACACTCTAGGGTTTCATCATGTAAATGACTTCTTGGGGTTGTTCCAGCTGCTTGCAAAGTCATGCCTCATTTATTATAGTCACAAGAGCCCTCATAGTGAGAAATGTATTGTTTTATAATGGGGGATGGGAGATGGTAAGGAAGGGCTTGATAAGTAAAAATGCTCCAGAGTTTCCTTGGCTCTTTTGATAGTTGTAAAATGAGTACCTCCAGCAACAGGGAGACTTCTTCACCAGTTAGGTCTTCTGGGACTGCTTTAAGTAAAGGCGTTCATGTAAAAGAAAGCAGTGCTTTCACAGTGAAATTTAAGTTTTCCAAACAACAATTGAAACAAGAGAAAATATTTTCTATTTTTGTATGGAGCTGTAATTGACCTATAACATTATATTAACTTCAGGTGTACAGCGTAATGATTCGATGTTTGTGTATATTGTGAAATGATCACAATAAATCTAGTTAACATTCCTCACCACACATAGTTACAGATCAGAGAAAATATTTTAAATAATAATCATCAATCTTTAAAACTTGAAGACAGAAACTAACATTTAAAGTTAGCTATTTCCTTAATGTAACTATATTAAATTTCCTAGAATGGAGCCTGGCACAGAGTAGATTTTACATATTTTTTCTTCCCCTGCCCTTTTATATGTTTGCTGGCCAATGAAAATTTCAAGCTTATTAGGGACCCCCTCCTCCCACAATACTACAGTGGTGTTTTCTAATGAATGACAAAACACATTTACATGATAAAATATCTTTCTCTTTTTAACTTACATACAAGAATATTCTGCCCCTTCAGGGTCAAACAGTCTCTGTTCTCCCAGGATATGAAAGCTGAACACTTTTAACAAATAGAAACAGTGGATTTTCTTTTCTCTGCAATAAAGGCCATAGAAAAGTTGATGGATTCGTCCTTGGGTTTTATGAATGGGACATGAAAACACCCACTTAGCTTTCCCAGAGGCTGTTTTAGAGAATAATCTCTTTTCTCATTCTACTTACATTCTAAATCCCTGCACAAAGCTACTAATTTATAATTGCTGATTTGACTGAATGTATAATCTTAATCTTAAAGCATTTCAAGTTCTTTTTGGCAACCACAGGGAATTTCCATGTTCTAAAAGAGAATGTTCAGTTTACTCTTCTTTAATTAGATGAGATGGTGGTTTTAACCCTATCAAATGAGATAAATTTTGACTGAAAGAAAAATCTACATAGTATGATAGGATACTGAGGGCAGAACAAATTGAGAAGAGTGTTTGGCAAGGGGCACCTTCAAATTGAACTCATGTCCTTAGTACTGAGACTACCAATAGTCAGGGTTTGTTTACTCTATTCAAAGAGAGAAATCCCAAACCTCATGATAGTATCCTTTTACTTGCAGTGACAAACATCATCTCTTTTTATCCGGATGACTCATAATTTTGTGTTATAGGAGAACTTTGGGCTACATTTTTATTTCTATAGTCATTAATTTTACTTGCAGTATGCCAATTTTTTGGTATCTACTCTTGTTTTTTTTTAAATTTATAATTCTTAAAAGATTTTATTTATTTATTTGACACAGAGAGAGACAGCTAGAGAGGGAACACAAGCAGGGGGAGAGGGTCAGAGGGAGAAGCAGGCTCCTGGCTGAGCAGGGAGCCCGATGCGGGGCTCAGTCCCAGGACCCTGGGATCATGACCTGAGCCGAAGGCAGACACTCAACAACTGAGCCACCCAGGTGCCCCTACTCTTGTTTTTTGTTTTTGTTTTTTTTTTAAATAGCATATTTTGGTAGCACAGTCTTGTTTCAAATTATTTCTTAGGGGCACAGTAAATTCTTGGCTTATAGCAAACTGGGAAAAGATGCTGGATGAAGCTCTAGCAGCCTTAACAAGGCATTTGAGAGCCTCCAAATGACAGGGTGGATTTGGGACCCTCAGAATCTCCTCGTTGTTTCTCTTGCTAGAAGTCTAATGTGGAATTGAAATTAACCTGAGAATCTATGTAGATGAATAGCAGAGCTAATCTGCTCTGGGTATAAGCCAGACTTAGAGTTTCAGGAGTGCCTGGAAGGGTAGACACATTTTTGAGCGCTCTTAGCACATTTAAAACCTCCCAAGAATAGGTGGCAAGCTGTGGTCTCTCTGGTCAGATTGCCTGAGTTCGTGTTCTAGCTCTGCCACTTCCTGGTTGTACAACTTTGGTAGAGTTGCTCGACCTCTTTGTGCCTTAGTTTTCTCATCTATGAAATGGGAAGCTAATAATAGTAGAGGTGTTTTGAGGATTAAATAAGTTAATTTTTTTAAAAGCAAAAATAGTAGCTATATATTTTTAAAAAGGAAAAAACCAAAAAAAAAAAAAAAAAAAAAGAAAATACCAGAGAAGAGGAACATCAATGTAGGCTAGAGCGAGGGTTGGTAAACTATGGCCCATAGGCCATGTCGGTTTCTTGTAAATAAAGTTTTATTGGAACATGGCTACACCTATTCATTTATGTACTGTCTATGGCTGTTTCTGTGATACAACAGCAGAGTTTAGTGGTTGTGACAGAGACCCAGTGGCCTGCAAAACCTAAAATATTTACCATTAGGTCCTTCACAGAGTTTGCAAGCTCTGAACTGTAGTCTTCATTCTTTCACATTGGTATATTTCCTTGATTCAATAGTAAATGCTTTTGCCACAGATCCAGCAAAAGTGCTTCCAGCTACTCTTTCCTTCTTTAAATGCATGAGAGTCTGTAGGTCATCATACTCCCACGAAGTAGCACATTGTACCAAGCCGAGAGGCCGCCCATGTCACAGAATGAATTGTGACTGGATCTTTTGTGGTGGTGGTACTGTGGACCATTGAGACGAATATGAAAACTACCTTCTGAGTATTTATGTGAGATAATTTAATTTTAGAGCTCATAAACAAGATCAGAATTATGTGGTTTAACAAAAGTTCTCCTTATGTGTACATGCTCTTGCCAAAAATATGATGAAATCCTGAAACATGGCAAACTTCATGTGCACTTCCCGATTTCCATGGGGCCGACAGAATTGACTACCATATCTTCTTCATAAATATTCTGTTGCTTTTGGAAGGTGCTTGGGAAACCTGGGTAATTCTATAAAATAGGAAAATGATTTTCTCCTTCACTATGGGGCCTCCATCCCAATGAATACACTTGTACCAAAGTCCTGCAGGCAGTTTTTCTTTTTAAAATATTCTGTTCCATAGCAAACATGCTCATCTTTTCCCAGCATCTTGCCTATTCATTTAAACCTGTCCTTGTTCAGGCTGCCTACCCATTCTGGTCTGAAGGCCTATCTTGAGGCTGCCCCGGAATCTTATCTTTCAGAGGCTCCCGAAGCCTCTGTACGGCAGTGTATAAGAAAAGCTAACTCTGCCTTAGTCCTGGGTTAAAAATTAGATTTGATTTGGGCGCCTGGGTGGCTCAGTCAGTTAAGTGTCTGCCTTTGGCTCAGGTCATGATCTCAGGGTCCTGGGACTGAGGGCCACACATCAGGCTCTCCACTCAGTGGCAAGTCTGCTTCTTCCTCTCCCTCTGTGATCTCTCTCGTTTTCAGTCTCTTTCAGATAGATAGATAGATAGATAGATAGATAGATAGATAGATAGATAGATAGATAGATGATAGATAAAATCTTTAAAAAAATTAGATTTGATTTATTTACCCAATTCTTCCAGGTAACTCTAAAATTGAAAGCAACCTACTTTCTTTCAACCCAATTTGAAAACACTAGGCTAAATCATGCCTGCATGTCAACTGGAAAAGAAATGGTAGAGGAAAAAGTCTTCAAATTAACTCAAAGTTATTGAGAGATACATAACCACTCAGCAATGCGCTAATTAGGGGCTGGCTTTTACCATTGTTGATGGACAGCAAATACCATCAGTGATCGGTTTCATTCACAACAGACTGTGTTCTGTGTGGCTGTGGGTGGCCATACTTCTTCAAATTGGATTGGATCTATTGGAACCAATAGAGGTTTCAATTACCTGACTCTAGATTCAAATGAAGACATTCCAGCAGTTTTGATTCCCTAAAATAATATACTGTAAGTACTTAATCACTGTGAGTATAATAGCTATATGAAAGGGAACAAGAATCTGCTTATTATAAAAATGCACACTGTATAAAACCTCACTGACGATTAAAAGAAGGAGACCAAAATAAGCTATCAGTTTTTACTTAAAGGCTGACAAAGATGAAGTTTCATAATTGCCAGTTTGTTGGGTATGAGGGGAAATGACTACCCTCACACATTATTGGTGGAAGTTTAAATTTGACAAAACTTTTTGGAGGTTTGCAATTTGGCACTATATATGCAAATTTATTCCTTTGATTCAGCAATTCTACTTCTTGGAGTTTATTCTATGGATATACTCGCGTATGAATATTTCTGTACAGTGATGTTCATTATACCATTGTTATAATAGTAAAAAGCTGGAAACAATAAAATCTATAATGCTTCTGTTATAGACTGAATTGTGTTCCCCCCCAAATCCATAGTTGAGGTCTCCTAACCTCCCCGTATCTTAGAATGTAACTATATTTGGGGGCACTGGGTGGCTCATTCAGTTGAGCATCTGACTCTTGATTTCAGCTCAGGTCATGATCTCGGAATCATAGGATCAAGCCCCGAGTCCCACATTGGGCTCCATGCTCGGCGGCAGGGGAGTCTGCTTGCAGATTCTCTCCCTCCCCCTGCTCACGAGCACGTGCTCGCTCTCTGTCAAATCTTAAAGAATCTGCCCATAGTAGGAGACATGGCCTTGAAAGAGGTGATTAACTTTAAAATCATTAAGGATGGGGCCCTAATTCCATGTGACTGGTGTCCGTTTAAGAAGAGAAAGCACAAGGGGGCACACAGAGGAAAGGCCATATGAGGACACAGCAAGTAGGCAGCTGCCTGCCAGCCAAGGGGAGAGGCTTCAGGAGAAACCAAACTTGCTGACTTGCTAATCTTGGACTTCTACCCTCCAGAACTGTGAGAAACTAAGTTTCTGTCCCTTAGGCCACCAGTCTGTGGTATTCTGTTATGGCAGCTCTAGCCAACTAATCCATCCATCCAGTGAGGTACTGGGCAGTTTCAACACCAGGTATAGTATACTTCTATTTACTAGATTAAAAAAATCTTTTAAAAAAGATATGCCATGCTTGTATATATTCAGAAACATTTTGTGGCTGCTTTTGGGGAGAGGCCTGGTAGTGGGACTTTGAGAGTAGGGGAAGAAGACTCTCCTTTTTCATTATATACCATTTTGTCTTGTTGGCATGTTTTTATAATAATGTATAGGTATTATAATAAAGCATTTAGTTAAAAGCAAAAGAACATTCTGCTTACAATATAAATATTATTTGACAGGCATGGGATGGAACATAACCCCCACCAATGTATCTACTTATAGAACAGTGTTTGTTTTTGTTGTTTTTGTCCCCATTTAAGTTCAGCATTGAGGAATTTATTTATTTAAGAAAGTGAGGTAGGTAAGATGATAGATGTTCAAAGGCGCACGTGGTGGCTGTGTTTGAGAACGAAACATCAGGAATTTCAACAACCAGGTATGGGGTAAGACCTAAAATGAAGGTTTAGTATTATGTGCTGCCTTGACATCTGAAATTGGGTGGGGGGGGGGGGGGCTTGAATGGCCTAAATGCAAGTTCCCCTCCCCATTCTGTTGCTGTAGGTAAGGTAACCCTTGCCAAAACACCCTCTTTATCATGGGAACCAAGCACATGCTGCTTAACCCTGAGTGACAGTCTTCATTTTCCTACTAGTGTGCAAAATTATTCAAACAAGCCAAATTCAGATCCCATCCTTCAGGAACCAGGGGTCACCTCACCCTCTTGTTATTACCATGCCTGCCTCCCATAGACCCTGCTTGTGCACTCTGTTCCCAGGTGTGACCCCCATGTGGTCCTGTGTGGCACGCATGGTCCTCCCCTGGACTGGGAGTGTGTATGACTCAAACTGCTATTGGTCTCATCTGTCCCATGTCAGATGTTTGGCCATTCCCATAACCCTAGGGTGGGAATCCCTCTCTTAGCAATGGGGTAAAGAGGAGGTGAATAAAATACAAGGGATTGATGAATTAAACTGCGGTACATCCAGAAACCAAAAGACTATGCAGTCATTAAAAATCCTGTGAAAATATTTAATAATGTGTAAAACTACTCATAATAGATTAGGCTGCGTGAGTAACCGCTTTCAGCCATTGTGTCATCTGGCAATCTCTGGGTGGTTTTGAAGACTCAGTGGAATAGTAGGTAATGGACTCAGGAGGCAGTACCTGGGGGAACAGCAGAAAGCTCCCCACCCCCCACCCTAACTCTGATTAATGATATCAGACTCTGGGATTGGGAACCAGGAGAGGTTACTTTTTGCCCTTATGTTATGACTCATCTGAAAAATGAAGGGGTTGGGGTGCCTGGGTGGCTCAGTGGGTTGAGCTTCTGACTCTTGATTTCAGCTCAGGTCATGATCTCAGGTTCATGAGATCGAGCCCCTTGGGCCCCATGCTCAGTGGCGAGTCTGCTTGAGATTCCCTTTCTCCCTCTCTGTCTGTCCCTCCCCCACACACTTGCAGGCGCTCTCTCTCACATAAATCTTAAAAAAAAAAAAATGAAGGGGTTGAACATCTGTGTTCTATCTCTAAGTTCTCTCCTAGCTGTGATGTTGTGATTCTATAAGATTATTTTCAAGGGGAGTTGCATTCCAGGCTATAATGCTGGAATCACATTACAGTCCTTGAGCACAGGGACAGTACTTCCTGCAGAGACACAGGGACTGGGGCCTCTTTCAGGACTGCTTGTGTGTGTAAATAGACACATACGTGTACACATAAGCATGTAGCATGCATGCACACACACAGATAAATGTAGAGGTTCTTTCCTACTCTCCTTGTCCAGCGGTAGATAATGACCTGCATGCTAATATGCCTAGACAAAAATGGGTTGTTAGGTCTCATGAAATCCAGGACTATCATTATGATGTATCAGAGCATTCCAAAGTATTATTTGGGAAATGGTACTCTAAGTATAGTGGCTTCAGAAACCAAGTTGGTATTTTCCCCCCAGCATTTTTACCTTTCAGTATTCTAAAAGAACTTGAACAGAAATATTTATAGCAGTCTTTATTTTACTGCTTAGAGTCTCATTAAAGAAAGACTAAGTCCTAGACAGTTGAGACCTAGAAAGAAAAAGCATACAGTTTCTTGAGATCAAAATTTCATTGGAAAGGATTTCATATGTATTAATATTTAAACTGATAATTCCTTATCACAGTCTAACTGTAATAGGATATAGAAGGGCATAAAGTAGTAAAGGGAAGGTGTAAGAAAACTATTTAATGGATGGGGGGGGCCTGGGTAGCTCAGTTGTTTAAGCATCTGCCTTCGGCTCAGGTCATGACCGAGGCCCACTTTGGGCTCTCTGCTCAGCAGGGAGTCGGCTTCTCCCCCTCACTGTCCCTCTGTGTGAGTGCTCATTCTCACTCTCCCTCTCTCAAATAAATCTTTAAAAAAAAAATATTTAAGAGAGACTTTGATTTCAAGAGGTCTCACAGAGTTCACAAGTATTCTAAGGTAATACTGGAGTCCAGGTACATTTATCCTAGAGGATGAAAACCTGAAACCCTAATTTAGGAGATAGTTTAACGTGATGGTTGAAAGCATAATTTTTGGTGTTAGACTATAATAAAGTCCCAGTAGATTTAAATGATCTAATGCATTCAAATTAAGTTAATTTGGGGGGTTTTAATTCAGGGACGATTTATTTATTTTTTTAAAGATTTTATTATTTATTTATTTGACAGAGAGAGACACAGCGAGAGAGGGAACACAAGCAGGGGGAGTGGGAGAGGGAGAAGCAGGCTTCCCGCTGAGCAGAGAGCCCGATGTGGGGCTCAATCCTAGGACCCTGGGATCATGACCTGAGCTGAAGGCAGATGCCCAAAGACTGAGCCACCCAGGTGCCCCTTCAGGGACGATTTACAAGGATAGAGAGAACTTTCTTCAGAGTACATGCTTCAGAATTATTAACAGTGGGATGAAAGGGTGGTAGAGTCTGGTTTCTGGAACCCTGAGACAGAGTTGTATAGGGAGCACCATCTTGAAAACAGTGGTGATCTTCACTTGAGGAACACAGAAACTTGAAGGTGACACTACAGGGAGGGATCCCGGGAATATGTACCCCAGACTTAGTCTCCTTCCTCCCTCTGACGTCCTCCTTGGCTCTCATCAACTGAAACAACTGCAGTCCAGAAGCCCACTGATGCAAATCCTAGAGATCAACCACTTGTCTATAAAGTTGGTACAATTTATAAAATTGCTGCAGAGATTAGGGTGGAAAGTAGATCTGGTAAATGAAGAGGTCCTACCCACAAACCCAGCTGAATTTGAGTCAGAGCCTTGGGATTTCTCAGCCATATAACTTTGGGCATATTATTCAGTCATCCTAAGCTTATATAAAACGGGGTTGATAATACTATCCCAGAGAGTTGTTGCAAGAATTAAATGAGCTAATTTATAGGAAGCCTTTGGTATGATGCCTCACCTGTGGAAAAGAACAATAAATGCTATTTCATTATCATCATATCCTCCCCTGCCCCTCTATCTCCTCTTCCTCCTCTAAAGATTATGTTTTTAATGCATCCCTGCTCTGGGCTTGATCTTGCAAGGGTCTATAAACTAAGACAAGGATCCCTAAGGCCTGTTTTGATCCCATGCAGAGGGGAAGCAGTGTCTTGTGCGGTCAGTTGGCCCAACATTGTCCCAGTCAGCTAGCTCTATGGGACCCCCAATCTGATTCCTATCAGGCATCTGACAATCGTAATGATCCTATCACAAAATGATTACCTTTTATCTTGTTTTTTAGTTTAAAATTTTACATGAATATCTTATGTTGTCAGAGCATAATAATGTTCATGTTTACTGTCTGGTAATAATCCTGGAAAGTTCATGAGACACAAAACGCCACCATCGTTGGGAAAAGGGCAATTACTTTGATACATTAACTTTGATAAATTAACTGCCAGGATCCTTGGAATAGTTTCTGAGAAACTGTGTGTGAACTTTTTCTGGCACCTACCTGTGGGCAATTCATTTTATTTTTGTTTAGAAGTGTGGTATTTTAAAAATGTCTTTGGAAAAAGCATCTGTGCTTCTCATGATAAAAACACAAAGTGAGTGGAAAGTGAAATTTTATCGAATGGGAAAACTTTACCCTCCTGATGGTATATACAGCTTAATTCATCATAGGAGGAAGAAGTGTGAGAGAATTTCTTAGAGTAACATGTCTTCATAATTAAGATTTCTTGGACTGTGGTTGTTTTTATAATAACCGTATACCAAAACCTCAATCTTGGAACATGTGAGCTCAGCCAGTGAACTCACTATGTGGGGTTTTAGAGTTAGGTCTCTGGGTCTGTTGGCTCTGCCTCCATCTGAGCTGTCCTCCATTCAGAGGTTGGCAAGTAAAGTTCTTATTATATAACTCCCAAACTTCTGTGGCAACAAAATCCCATGATCTCTCCATATTCCCTTATACCATTACCAGGTTACTATAACAAGCTGCACTCAGGGACTGTAGGGTTAATGTGTATCCATAACTTCTTTGCTCTGGGAAGGGCAGTTGAAGGGGAGGTCTTTTCATTTTATTTTTTAATTTTGAGAGTGTTAGTTATCCCATTGTCTTTATTGGAACTGCTTAAGGGATATACTGTCCACTTTCTTTTTTCACTTTATTTATGTGAGAGAGTGTGCACACACATGAGCAGGGGAGGGTGGTGGAAGGGAGAGGAAGAGAGAGAATCTTAAGCAGCGTGGAGCCTGATGTGGGGCTCGATCTCATGACCCTGAAATCATGACCTGAGCTGAAATCAGTAGTCAGATGCTTAGCCAACTGAGCCACCTAGGCGCCCCTCTTTTTCACTTTAAATAGTTAATGTCAGAATGGTGTAAGGAAGAAAATAAAAGTTAAAAATGAAAGTTTGTGTCAATACTGCAAACTCCTTTTTCTGAGAGTTCAAAACACTTTTCATAATATATATTATCACATTTTGAATAAAACCTATGTCAATCCTCTCCCCTCACCCATCTCACACGCGCACATGCACACACACAACATGTGCCAAAGGGGAAATCAGTCCTTTTCCATAGAAATGGTGATGGCTTGGTTAACTAAAAACCCAAGTACATCCCAGATCTTATCTGGTGCCAGAGCATAAATGTGGAAAATCAACTCCAGAAGAGCATGGGAGATATTTCTCAACTTCACCAAAGATTTTTTTTTCCTAATGGAAATCTAGCCTAGTGATTCAAAAGTCTCCAAATTGTGAATTGATTTTGTTCCACAAGTCCACTTGTCAGCCGGTTGTCATTGCTCAGAATTCATTTTTCCATACAAGTGATGTTACGATGTTCCGTTCCCAAGCTGGCTTCTAAAAGCTGATTGAACACATGTGCAACCGAACAGTGCTACTCTTGACTTGCAGATGGTTCGTACCCTAGGGATCTTCAGAGATCTTCAAGTACAGTAGAAACATTAAATCCTACAAAGGATCAGAGACAGGACTTGTTATCTAGTAGAGCCTGGACTGGGTCCACATCTCCTGACTCTCAGGCCATGACCTTTCTACTCTATTATGATTTATAAAATGGCACCACTGTTTACCACCTTCTCTGAAATTCACTTCTGAATAACCATATATCACTGTGTCACTTAGAAAATACCTTCCCATCTATTAGGCTCACAAAAGCTTCACCACAATCCTATTATGAAGATGGTAGAGACGACCCTGTCCCCATTTTAAGGGTAATGACATGGAAGCTCCAGGAAGTTAATTAAGTTGTCCATAGCCACACAATTAGTAAGTGGAAGACTTGGGTCTCAAACATGATCTTCTGAATCTGAGGCCAGTTTAGGCATCTCTACTGCCTTGTAGCAGGAATGAAGCCCTTGGGGCTTGCACTCCAGGGTGTCCCAGGCAGGGGCCAGTGGGCAGACGTTGTGTGGGTGGGAGGCTTGGTCAGTCCTGGAGATGGGGGGGCGACTGCAGAGCCTATGTTGGGGCAACAGAAACCAGGAAAGGGCGTGGGGAGGAGAGATCTAGGGCTCTGGTGATAGCACAGCTTAGAGTAATTCCCAGGGTCATGGTGGGTGGTTGGCAATTGGTCCTCAGTGGTAGGAGGTTGAAATAATGGCAGAGTGGGTGAGTTGTGCTTGTTGTTATGTTCAGATCACTTTTCCCTAGGAACTGTCTCCATGTAAATGTGACCTATACTTTAATAGATCATCTGGCATATGGTCGGTATTTTAATTATAACCTATGGATTGGGCTTTAGTGCCTTGATATAAATAGGCACTCATTAACGATTTAACCTGAGTCCTTACTTAATTAACCGAGCTGGACATAACCTAAAACTTAACCATAAACAGATCAAATGGCTACAAAATACCTTTCAAAAACTAATCTCCATTTAAAGAACAGGTGCTTAACTGGGCAATATAAGTTATTGCTTTTACTAAATCTCCCTCTACGGTGTTATGGATTTTACCCCCTACCTCTTTTTAGAAATGTTTACCTACCAAAAAAAAAAAAAAAAAAGAACCTCCTGAGTCTGGAAGGAAAAGAGATTACAGCTGCAAGTTTAAAAAGGTTCTGACAGGGGCAACTGGGTGGCTCAGTTAAGCGTCTGTCTTTGCCTCACGTCAGGATCCCAGGGTCCTGGGATCGAGCCCCGCATTGGGCTCCCTGCTCGGCGGGAAGCCTGCTTCTCCCTCTCCCACTCCCCCTGCTTGTATTCCCTCTCTCACTGTCTCTCTCTGTCAAATAAATAAATAAAATCTTAAAAAAAAAAAAAAGGCTCTGACATTGTTTGCACATTGTGAATGTGATTTTTGAAACTCCCCGGAAGGGGGAGAGAGGAGAAAACCATTCAGAAGCAGGCCCCTCTTCCCTGGTAGGTGTGACCACTGCTTGGTGCTCAGCCCGTTGTCGTGCTGGCTAACGGTGTTGGCAGGCAGGCATGTGGGTTCGGGAGCATGTTCCTGAAGCTTCCTCCTGCTCATTCGGTAGTGAAGATGGAGTCGGATTCTGGTCTACAACTCGGTGGACTAAGCAGGGAAGAAGTAAAATCCGTAACAGCAGCCTGCGGTCTGGAGGCTTGCTGCAGGATTGAAAGTGGTTCCAGAACATCATGTTTCAGTGCCACGCGCCATGTTTCTAAGTATTATGTCATGTCGGAATTTCATTTGCATTCCTCAGTGCTTAATTTTCCTTGTGAGGGGTCTTTTTGCTCACTGATGCTTTCAATTTATTACCCCTGCGATTGCAAAATGTATCACTCAAAGTCGTGGAGGCGGTTCATGTCAGGAAAGGGAGGGAAACCCCGCCTGGCAGGACAGGGAGCTGATTTATGGAATGACTGGAAGGCTACATCTGCCTTCTCCTGTCGATGGCTCATCTGACCCCATGATTTCTTTGTCCCTCTCTTCATTCTCCTTTTTCATCTTTTCTTGCTCTGTACTCCTTTTACTTTCTCTAACTCTTGCCTTTCTCCATCTCCAGGTTTCACCTCAATTCCTGCCTCTTTTTATGCGTTCGTTCTTTGTAGAACTCCTTTCTCTGTCCTGACCTCTCTCCTCTTAGGATCCTCTCGCCTCCCCACGCAGGGCTTGCTGTATTACCTCCCACCCACCTACTCTCTTCGATTTCTTCCCTTTTCTGTCTTTGTCCATATTTCCTGAGTTTCATGCTCCTTATTTTTAATTACATCTTGGAGTGTAAGAATGAGAGGGTGGTTCTAAGGCTGTGAGCTATATTCTAAGATGGTGTTTGGGAAT
The DNA here is from genome assembly GCF_003265705.2 of Callorhinus ursinus. Classification (NCBI taxonomy): domain Eukaryota; kingdom Metazoa; phylum Chordata; class Mammalia; order Carnivora; family Otariidae; genus Callorhinus; species Callorhinus ursinus. The sequence continues at coordinate 37,000,321 of NW_027397073.1, forward strand.
AAAGGATCATTTTCCCCCATCTCTGGGTCTAGGGTTACTGAACCAACTTAAAAACATTTGGCGAAAAAGGGAGTATATAAACCTAAAATATATGTCATATTTGCATTATTATTGCTAACAATAAATAACTATTTAATGTCGAGTTACACCTATCTTGCAGGTCTTCTAGCTTGGGTTAAAGACTAGTTCAAGCAAATGTAATAGTTTCCATTTTGGAGAGTCAGCACAGTATTGTGGGGGAAAAAGAAAACATGAACTTTTGAGACAAACAGATGTGAATTTGAATTGGAGCTCTGCCCTTAATTAGCACTGTAATATGGGTAAATTATTGCCATCATTTATGGATTTATTTTTTATTATGAAATATCTCAAACTTACAAAGAAGAATATACAATAACATCTGTTTACCCAACATATAACTTTGTCAGATCTCATTTTGCCATATTAATTTCAGATCTTTTTATTTTTGTTAAGGAATAAAAATGTTATAGCAATTAATTGCTCTGATCTGGAGTTTCTTCTACACTGAAATGGGTCTAATCATATATATATCCTGGAGTCATGAGGATTAAATAGCATGATGTATAAAGGGTCTGCCATATGGTAAATGCTTAAAAACATTAGCATTCTTATGTAAACAGTAATGAGTAAATCGCTTTAGTGGCCGTTAAAAACTCCATATGATTTTTAGAAAATAAAAGAAATAATAACAAAGTTTGCTGATTATAGGTAGCCCCTAACCTTGACTTTGTTATTATAAAAAAAAGAGATGATTTTCTCTATCACTGCTTAGAAATGACCCCCAAGTTAATATTTTCCGAAACTAACTTGTTAAAAATGTTAAATTTTCACAAGCATTTGAATGTTGAAGCACCAACTGGTTCCTCATTAAATACATTTTGAAAAGAGTATTTCATAGTCACTTGGCTACTTTGTAAAAAGTAAAAAAGTTACTTTTCCTGGCACATGAGGGTTGAAACACTCTCTAAGTGTGTCTTCCAGATGGTAGGATGAGAAGTGTTTTGGTAGCTGGTTCTTCTGCAGTAGCAGCCACCCTAAAATAAGCTGCTGTCCAGGCAAATGGGGTAAGTGTGTCCTCGGTGGGGGGCGGATGGCAAATCAGGGAGGCGTGGTTGTCAGGGAACCCAGGAGGATCACTGCCTAGAAAATGCCATGGCCATCTGACAAGCTAAGCAGTGGAGACTTGTCATTCCTTTGTATTTATTAAGTGCCTACTGAATGCCTGGCGCTACTCTATCCACTTGGGATGTAGGAGTAAACCAGCAGTCCGAAATCCCTTTTGTTATGGACCTTACGTTTGGAGGGGATGTTGAGGATGAAGAGATAGTAAATAAAAGAAAGAAGCATAATATATGGTGATTAACAACAATAAAAAAATTAAAAAAAAAGAAAGAAGCAAATTTATAGACAGTTAGAGGCAAGAAGTGCTATAGAGGAAGAGAAGGAGGGGAAGGGGTTATGAAGCTCTGGGTGTGGGGCACTGTTTACAGTGGCTGTAGGTTTATTCATACAACAAACATTTATTGAATAACCACGCCATTTGCATAGTGGAGGGACATGGTGCAGGGTCTGAAATTACTTATCTAGTGGGACAGCATGTGTCTGGCGGGGTCTGGTCGAGGTGTGCCATGGGAAGATAGGAGAGGGGCATTTTAACTCTTTAGGATCAGGGAAGTGTTTCTTGGAAGAGGAAACGACGTTGAGTGATACTAAAGAGTTGGAATCAACAGGATATGACTGCAAGTTGGAGGTGACGGAGGGGAGGCATCTAGAACAAGCAGGGCCAGCTGGGTGGCGGTGGTTCTGTTGTCCAGAGTTAGGGGTGCAGGAGAAACGTGGGGGTCTGGGGAGGTGATGAGCTCTGTCTGATGCCTGTGAGCAGAACTGATTAGAAGCAGAAAGCAGTCTCGCAGACTGACTGGAGCTCTCGTTTACATGGGACACCCATGGATCTTTCTGTCCCTGCTACTTGTTTCCTTCTTGAGGGCCCACACGCTATGCTTTAAGATTAATCTATGTGATAAAATAAGGAACTTGTGGCCAGTCATACTCAGAAACTCAGCCCTGATCATCTGCCTAGGACCTAGACCATCACAAAATTTAATAAGTGGGTCTTTATTTCCCTGGGTTCTAAATCCTGTCCTGACACCCTGTTCTCAACTCTTCCTCCCTTCAGACTGGTTTCCTGCTTCATAGTTTAGCCCCCCCTTATTCATGAGCACTTGGTCCTGGGCACCAAGGCACCCTGTGAGGTGCTGCAAATTGAATCTGTTCCCTATCCTTAGGGAGCATATTAGTTTTGTAGGAGAGCTGGTCATATAAGCACGTAATGATGGTTCTAGATGATTTGATGCAATAGTAGCAGAACAGGGGCACCAAAACCCAACTTTGACCTCAAAGCCACCTGCTACCTGCTGCAAGATTTCCCTGTTGGTGGTTGCTGGCCTGTGCCCCCACTATTTTCTACTCTGCTTCCACGGGACCGATGTCTCAGTGGCTTTAAGCATTCGTTTTGGAGCCTAGTATGGGTGACTTCACTGACTTCCTCTGCTAAATACTTCAACCGTAGAGGCTCTTTCCTCTTTCTGTCCCCCCCCCCCCACCGTCTCACTTTGACCTCATCTGTACACTGGTTCCTAGTCCCCATTTTTAACATGGAAAAATTAGCATCTGTATAAGAGTCTCAAAGCTGTATCAGAATTTGAATCTAGTTTCCCTGAGTCCCATTGTAGTGCTCCTTCCATGAAAGTTCCTGGCCATGTATCTGAGAGGAACAGCAAGGAATCTGCATTTTCAGTAAGCACAGTATGGTGGTTTTAAAACCCATTTGCAAATTCTTTGACATTCCTCCCATCAAAAGGTGGAATCTGATCCCCCTGTTTGAATATGGACTGTCCCCTATGATTTGACTTGAGAGAACAGAATGTGGAGGAATGACACTGTATGACTGAAGAAGGCTAGGGTAAGTGGTGACACACCTTTGGGCTGGCTCTCTCTTGGGATGTTAGCCTGCGGGACCCAGCCACCTGTTGTGAGGAAGCCCTGGCCACAAGGAGGGGCTTTGTGTTGTCACTCTAGCCCCAGCTAAGGTCCCAACCAGCCAGCTGCACCCACCAGACCTGAGCCTTCATTCAGATGCTTGCAGGTCCCCACCTTTGTGCCCTTGGAGATGGCTCTGAGCTCAACAGAGGTGAACTGTTCCTGCTGAGTTCTGCCCAAACTGCATTTAAGACACAAACTTTTGGAGTGGTTTTTGATGTAGTAATAGATCATTAGAGCAAGTATTAAACAAAGTTACTGATTGTGTTAAAAGCTGTTGGTGAGATATTTGAATCATTGATTTTTAATAAGGAGGCAAAGAAAGATAGCAAAATGGTTCCTTCTTGGATTAGAATTGGGTGATGGCCTCTGAATCAGACCCATTAAAAATGTTCTTTTGAGAAATGAAATCCTCAGCTTTCGTACAGTACTGACTTGCTCATCTGCAGTTATGTCTATCTGTAAAAGTGAGATCAGTAAATCTGCGCAGAAGGTCAATCTCTAGTTGCTTACACATTATTTAACAAATAGCTTTACTGAAGTATAATTGAAGTACAAGGAACTGCGCATGTGTAGAGTATGTGCAGACAGGGTTAGTACATTGTGAGATATGTACACACTGATGAAGCCTCTCACTGCAATCAAGATAATGAACATATATCTGTCACCCCCCTTAATAATCTCTCCCTCTCCCTCCTGACCCTCCCACATCTGCCATCCCACTCGAGGCAACCATGATCTGCTTTTTGATTAATCTGCATTTTCTAATGTTTGATATAATGGAATCATACAGTATGTATTCTTTTTTGTCTTTTTTTCATTCAGCGTAATGATTTTCAGATTCATCCTTGTTGTTACAGGTACCATCACTTTATTTCTTTTTATTGCTCAGAAATATTCCATCATATGGATATATCATAATTTTTTAAAGGATTTATTTATTTGAGAGAGAGAGCATGAGCAGGGGGAGGGGCAGAGAGAGAGGGAGAAGCAGACTCCCTGCTGAGCAAGGAGCCCGATGTGGGGCTGGGATCATGACTCGAGCAGAAGGCGGATGATTAACCGACTGAGCCACCCAAGCACCCCTATATCATAATTTGTTTAACCATTCATCCATTAATGGGCATCTGGTTTGTTTCCATTTTTTTGATTACTACAAATAAAACAGAACATTTGTGTACAAGTCTTTATGTGGAATGGCCTGATCATGTGGTAGGTGTGTATTTTGCTTTTTAAGAAACTAACAGTTTTCAAAATTGGGCACACAGTTTACATTCTCACCAACAGTGTATGAGAGTTACAGTTGCTTAATCCCATCACCAACACTTGCTACTGTGTGAATCTTTGTAATTTTAGCCATTCTAATAGGTGAGTGGTGGTATTTCATTGTTATTTTACTTTGTAGTTCCCCAATTGCTAATGATAGCATTTTTCATGCACTTATTTGCCTTCTTTAGTAGTAGCTATCCACATGTTTGCCCATATATTTGTTGGATTTTGTCTTCATTTTAGAATTTGAGAATTCTTTATATCTTTTGGATAAAATCTTCTATAAGATAAACAATTCTCAGATACTTCCTCCCAGTCTGTGCCTTGTCTGTTCATCTCTTAACAGTTTCTGGTTTTCATAAAGTCCAGTTTATCAATTTGTTATTTTATGGATCACGCTTTTGATGCTATAACTAAGAGATCTTTGTCTAATTCAAGGTTATAAAGAGTCTCATCTATATTTTCTATAAGTTTTATAGTTTTAGGTCTTACATTTAGGTCTATGAAACATTTTAAATTAGTCCTTGTTGATGACATGAGGGATTGCTCTAAGTTCACTTTTTGTGTATATTCCAGCACTATTTGTTGAAAAGATTATTCACTGAATTGTCTTGCATTTTTTGGGAAAATCCGTTGTTTAAATATGTGTGGGTCCATTTATAAACTCTTTAGTCAATTCCATTGTTGCATTTGTCTATCTTCATGGCAGTACCACTCCCATCTTGAGTATTGTAGCTTCATAGCATGCTTTGGAATCAGGTAGTGTTAGTCTTTTAACATTGTTCTTCTAAAAACTTTTTTTCTTTTGCTACTCTAGGTCTTTTGCCATTTCATCTGAATTTTAGAATCACCTTGTCATTGTCTACAGAAAGTCATCTGGGATTTGGATAGTATTCTGGGACATCCCCACTTGGTCATGATGTGTTACCCTTTTAATGTATTGTTGGAATGATTTGCTAAATTTTCTTAAAAGAACTTTTTGCATCTCTGTTTAGAAGGGATATTTATTCTGTATTTTTCTTCTATTGTCTCCATCTGGTTTTTATATCAGGATAATGGTGGCCTCATATAATGAGCTGGAAAGTATTCCTTCCTCTTCAATTTTCTGAAAGAGTTTGCATGGAATTGCATATTATTTCTCCCTTAAATATCTTGTAGAAACCATCAGTGAGGCCATCTGAGCTTGGATGGTGTTTTTTTTCCCCCCAATGGTTTTAAACTACAAATTCAATTTCTTTAGTCATTATAGGGCTATTCAAATTATATATCTATATTTATGTCTATATCTTTATATTTGAGTGAATGTTGGTAGTCTGTATTGTTCAAGCAGTATGTCTATTTCATCTAAGTTGTTGCATTTATTGGCCCAAAGTTGTTCATAATATTCCTTTTTTATCCTAGAAATAAACAAACTCTAGTGATGTCCTCTCTCTCATTCCTGATGTTGGTAATTTGATTCTTTTCCCTCTTTTTTTTTCCCCCTGATCAGCCTGGCTAGAGATTTACCAATTTTGTTGATCTTACTCAAAGAACCAGGTTTTGGTTTCATTGATTTTTTTTTCTTTGTTACTGTTCCATTTTCTGTTTTAGTAATTTCAGTTCTGATATTTATTTCCTTTATTCATCTTACTTTGGGGTTAATTTGCTCTTTCCTTTTTAGTTTATTAAGGTGGAAGCTGAGGTGATTGATGTGAGAACTTACTCCTTTTCTGTTGTAGGCACTTAGGGCCATACGTTTTCCTTTGAAAAGGATTGATTTAGGAACATCCCATGAATGAGTTCTCCTTCAGTTACCCCTTCCTGCACCAAGACTTGGAATTTCTCTCAAGTTAGTAAACTAAATAAATCATAGGGCTCACCTCATTTGTTTCCTGTTTTTCAGGATTTGCTGTCCTCCATTGTCTGATATCCATTATCTTGAAAACCATTGTCAGGGGTGCCTGGGTGGCTCAGTCGTTAAGCGTCTGCCTTTGGCTCAGGTCAGGATCCCAGGGTCCTGGGATTGAGCCCAGCATCAGGCTCCCTGCTTGGCTGGAGGCCTGCTTCTCCCTCTCCCACTCCCCCTGCTTGTGTTCCCTCTCTTGCTGTGTCTCTCTCTGTCAAATAAATAAATAAAATCTTAAAAAAACAACAACAACCAAAAAACATTGTTTCATATATTTTGTCTGTTTTTTGGTTTTTGTTTTTGGCCTTTTCAGGTAGAAGTGTTATTGTTATTCCGTGATGCTTGGAAGTGGAAGTTCTTACGTATTCTTAAAGATGTATATTAAATCATCTTTTTTTTTTAAAGTATGATTTATTTAAGTAATTTCTACACCCAATGTGGGGTTCAAACTCATGACCCCAAGATCAAGAGTCATATGCTCCTCTGACTGAGCCAGCCAGGTGCCCCTAAAAGATATGTATTAACTTATAAGCATCATTTTGATTGTGGAGCGCACATAAGTTTACTTATCCTGAAATTGCTCTTATTTCTCTTCTTTTACCCTTCAGACACCAGATCTGGCTTTCCTTTCCCTGAGAGAGACTATATAGTGTAGTAATCAGGAGCTCAGATTTTGTTTCTTTTCACAGGTTATATCAACACTCTGATATGCTACATCGTTTTATTTTATTTTATTTTATTTTTTATTTTATTTTATTTTATTTACCTTCTGTCCCTCCTCATCCCCACAAGTGCAGTGAAGAAAAGCATTTTTGGGGGCGCCTGGGTGGCTCAGTTGGTTAAGTGTCTGCCTCTGGCTCAAGTCATGATCTCAGGGTCCTGGGATTGAGCCCCACGTTGGGCCCTCTGCTCAGGGAGTCTGCTTCTCCCTCTCCCTCTGTGCTCTTTCTCTCTCAAGTAAATAAATAAAATCTTAAAAAGAAAGAAAAGAAAAGCATTTTTTTTGGTTTCTGCTGAGATTCAGATCCTGGCTCTGTCACTTTTACTGACCAGACCATAGACTTCTCTGTCTCAGATCCATCATCTATAAAGTGAGAATAGTAATGACCATCTCAATGTGGGGTTGTAATAATTAAATGTGTAACATAAAGCACTTAGAACAGTGCTTGGTACAAAGTAAATCACTGTTCTTAAAGATGTTACTGACTTTTCCTCACTAGAGACTGGGCAGGGTAACAAGAAATAATAAACAGAAGCTTAGCTCTCTCAGATCAGCCACAAGCCAGTACCACTTAACACAGTTTGGTTAGCGCTGTACATTGAAATGATCCACTTAAATATGACTGTTAGATTATTTGCAGATAAAATAGCTTTACCTACAAAATAAAAAAAAAATTGAGCATTAACTATTTTTTTTTTTAAAGATTTTTACTTATTTATTTGACAGAGAGAGAGACAGTGAGAGAGGGAACACAAGCAGGGGGAGTGGGAGCGGGAGAAGCAGGCTTCCTGCCGAGCAGGGAGCCTGATGCGGGGCTCAATCCCAGGACCCTGGGATCATGACCTGAGCAGAAGGCAGACGCTTAACGACTGAGCCACCCAGGCGCCCCGAGCATTAACTATTAAAGAGCATCCCAGTGCCCCCCAAATCCAACATATTAACCCATTTTGTAGTGAAATGTATAAATGTTCATACTAAGTAGATAAATACAGACTATAAAAAAACCCAGTGTTGGTTCAGATTCGCTTTTGCCACCGAAAGACTTTGCTGTATACTTAAGAAAAAACATTTGGGGGTGCCTGGGTGCCTCAGTCATGTAAGCCTCTGACTCTTGATTTCCACTCAGGTCATGATCTCGGGGTCCTGGGATTGAGCCCCATGTAGGCACCATGCTCAGCAGGGAGTCGGCTTCAGGATTCTCTCTCCCTCTGCCCCTCCCCCACTCTTTCTCTCTCTCAAATCTTTTTTTAAAAAAAGAAAAAACATTTGGATTTTCAGAACTTTTTGTATTTTGGAATTAGGGGTAACAACTGGGGGCCTCTTATCCTAAGGCTGTAGAGAGGATTAACTATGTAAACAGCTGACATGTAATAGGAACTCAGTTCTTATTGTTACTCATTGCCTGAGCGTTATTGGTAGTATGCCGTGGTTAGTGGTAGGAGAGGTGGTAGGAGAGGAAGTAGGATAGTGGTGATTGCAACACTGTATAAGTTAAAGGCCTGTTAGAAATGTTCCTCAGTTTCCCTGATCATCCAGCTTGGTTTAAACCATGGGGTGATTTTTAGAGAGGGTTTAGACAGGAAAAAGGACTGGGAGGCTCATCCTTTGAGGTCTGTCCTGTGTTCACTGAGGGATGAAATGGAGAGGTTGGCGGTACGTGTACCTGGCAGTGGTGGATGGAGCCCCAGGTCACACTGGCTCTCAAAATATTGAGAACTGCCTTTTTCCTCCTCCCCTTCCTTCTTCCCTCCCCTGACCTTTCCTTTCCCCTTTCCCTCCTCCTCCTCCTTTTTTTGGTACTGGATCTGACGGTTGCCATCTCATGAGAAACAGGAAATCAACTTTGGGCTAGAGGTTGGGGTTCAGAGGTGGGCGGTGGAAGCCGACAAAGAGGTTTTGATTCTGTGAGATGTTCACAGCACATTCTCACCTGCACTGTGGCCTGTGAGGCTCAGACTGCTTTTGCATGTTCATGCTAACATGGTGGTCAGTCATGCCCTTGTTGAGCAGCACCTCCTGTTGTGCTCACCTCTCCTATGTTTAGGTGAAGAACGGCTGGTTGGGTTGGGGTAGGTTCTTAAGGAAGCCAGGAGACCTGGGATTATTCTAGCAGTGCTCCCGTCTTAATTGGAGAGTGAGACATTTTACAGAGTCTTTCCCCTGATGCTTATTAGTTCCTTGGAAATACCATAGACTTTGGGGTATTGTGAGTCCTGGCTCCCCATGTGTAGGTGTGGGCAAATCATTTAGCCTCTCTGAGTCTCACTTTCATGAGCTAGAAAAATAAAGATAATATCTTCCTTAGAATTGTGAGAGTTAAACATCAAAAACCATGCAAACACCTAGAACATTCTTCAGTGCATTGCATGCGCCCCATAAAAGGTAGCTACATTATCTGTGTATCATGGTAGCTTTTATCTAGTAAGAACATGCTAATAGGATTATCGTTTGATGATCTCTATAGTTAAAAGAGGATGATGAGTTGTAATGGATGTATTGCCCTGGTGGGGCATGTTGGTAATGGGGGATACTCTGCATGTGTGTGCATAGAGGGTACATGGAAATCAATACACTTTCTGCGCAATCCACTGTGAGCTTAAAACTGCTCTAAAAAATAAAGTGTATCAAAAATAATTAAGAAAATTATGGTATGGTAGCTGTGACAGCAGCTGTAGGGATATTCAGCATGATACAGTAAAATAAATAGTTCTAAAGTAATTTAGAACATGATGGGGCTGTGCAAGGAGCTTGAGATTTAGTAACAGAATACTTGGCTTCCAGCCTGGGTTTTACTGGCTGTAGGATCTTGAACAAGTCACTTAACTGGATTTTAGTTTTATTTTCAATAAAATGAGGATCATGATGTGGACTTTGCCTACCTCCTAGGTCTGATGTGAAGATCAAATGAGAGAATATACATGGAGCATTTTTGAAACACTATTATGTCATATAATGGATATGGTTTTATAAACTTACTCTTTTTTTTGCCATTTTGGCAAAAGGACCCCTGGTTTGGATCCAGGGTAGAAGAGTGAATCCTAGCGTAATCATCTGAATTCGAAAGGAAACTTCTCATTTCCTGCCAAGCCAACATTTCAGTTAAGAGACAGGGGAATACCATCACTGAAAGCAGTGGGGAGAATATACATAGGGATGAGCCCTGAAAAATGAAGTAAACTGAATAAAACATACAGAAATTCTCCGTTTTGGCCTTTCTCATTTGATACCTAGCTCATTCTTGGCAATGTATACTTCCCTCCTCCTGTTGGGGGTTTCCATTTATATGAACTTACTTATTTCCATTCATATAAATAAGAGTGTAATTATTTGGAAAATAGAGAATGAGTGCTTGTGGCTCTGTGCATTTGTGAGAACTTGGCTGTCAGAACCCCAGATCCTAATTGTTCCCCTGTTACTGTGTGGTCAAGTTGTTTCACTTTAATCCTTCATGCTATCTCAGGTGCTCTCCTTTGTTATCATAGGCCCTTGAAAATCAGTGACACTGGCTTCATTACTAGAAGGACCTGGGAGAAGCAGCCTGGCACTCGGGCAGGGGCATGGGCTTGGAGACCTCAGACCTGCCTTCGGGGCCCAGCTCTGCCCCTCGAGAGCTTGGTGACATGAAAAGTCAAGTCACTTCTCTGAACCTCAGCTTCCTCTCTAACTTTTGGGACGGTTTAGAATGGCTATTCATAACTTAGGACCATGCTCAATACAGGGTATTTATTTTTTATTATTAGGAAGAAAGGCTTTGGAATTTGAATCTAGTTCCACAGCCTTTGACTGTAGCCAGCAGGCAAATCACTTACCTTTCCTGAGCTCCAGTGTTCTGTGATGTGACGTGGGGATCATAGCACTACTGGTCTCTGAGGATTATTCTGAAAATTAAAGGTCATACAAGTGAAATTCTGGAAAGTAGTGGGAACTGGCTCTTTCTAATGCCACTTGTTTCATGGCTGAGTTTGCAGCCATTGTGGATCTGGGTTTAAGCCCTAATTGGACCACTTAGCCCTTTTTGAACTCCGTGTTCCCTTCAGTAAAATAGAGGATAACCTCTTTCTTGCATAGTTTGACGATTTATTTTTGGCAATTATGTAAAACTGCTCAGTAGATGCTAGGATGATTATTGTAATTTGTAGTATTAGTAAGTCATCTGTGTGTTTCATTGGATAATTGTGATTGTTCATTTCCTGGAAAATAGCCAGTAACTAATAGGAATGTTTAAACTTTAATTATTTTCTTCCCAGACCTGTAAACATTGGCAACATTGGGGAAAAAAATGAGTTTTTTTTTTTTTTAAAGATTTTATTTATTTACTTGACACAGAGAGACACAGTGAGAGAAGGAACACAAGCAGGGGGAGTGGGAGAGGGAGAAGCAGGCCCCCCCGTGGAGCAAGAAGCCTGATGCGGGGCTCGATCCCAGGACCCTGGGATCAGGACTTGAGGCAAAGACAGACGCTTGATGACTGAGCCACCCAGGCGCCCCGAAAATATGTGTATTTAGCTGGCTTTCAGCTCTATCTGTTGGATCCAAATATTGGGTGTATTAGTTTCTCAGGGCTGCCATAAGAATGTACCACAAACTGGGTGGCTTAAAACAACAGAAATTGATTGCCTCCTAGTTCTGGAGGCCAGAAGTCTGGTCTGTCCAAGTATCAGCAGGCCCCGGTGTTTTCTGAAGGTGCCAGGGAAGGATCTGTTCCACGTGTGTCTCCTAGTAGCCTCAGCCGTTCCTGGGCTCCAAGATGCATCAGTCTAATCCTCTTGTCTTCATGTGGCATTTTCCCCATGTGTCTTCACATCCCTTTCCCTCTGTGTGTGTCTGTTTCTGTGTCCAAATGTCCCTTTTTTAATAAGAATAGCAGTCACATTGGGTTGGGCCCGCTCTGATGACTCATTTTAACTTGATTACCTCTGGAAAGACCCTATTTCCAAAAAAGGTTACAATCTGAGGTACTGGGCTTTAAGACTTTAGTGTATCTTTCTTGAGGGACACAACTGAACCCATAGCAATGGGTTTAGGTTTCTTACTAAGGAAGGCTCATGAACTCTTCACTCAATTGACCCTTGGACAATGAGGGGGTTAGGGCAGCAGCCCCCACACAGTCAAAGTCTCTGTACAACTTTTGACTCCCCCAAAAGTTTACTAATGGCCTAGTTTTGCCTGGAAACCTTACCTATAACGTAATCAATTAACACATATTTTGTATATGCATTATATGCTGTATTCTTACAATAAAGTAAGCTAGAGAAAATAAAATGTTAAAATCATAAGGAAGAGAAACTACATTTACAGGACTGTGTTTACTGAATAAATCCACATATAAGTGGACCCACATAGTTCAAACCCATGTTGTTGAAGGGTCAGTTGTATTTACTCTGACAAGGAACTCTGATAATCTTTCTCTTCGTCGAACTCTTAGAGACACATCTTTTTTTTTTTTTTTTTTTAATATTCACAGCAACCCTTTAAAAAAAAATTAGGGACACCGGGGTGGCTCAGTGGTTAAGCGTCTGCCTTCGGCTCAGGTCATGGTCCCAGGGTCCTGGGATCGAGCCCCGCATCGGGCTCCCTGCTCCGCGGGGAGCCTGCTTCTCCCTCTCCCTCTGCTGCTCCCCCTGCTGGTCTCTCTCTCTGTCAAACAAATAAATAAAATCTTTAAAAAAAAGTTAATTCCAGGATAGTTAACATACAATGTTATGTTTCAGGTGTACAATGTAGTGGTTCAATAATTCTGTTCATTACTCAGCACTCATCATACAGGTACTCTTAGTCCCCTCCACCTACTTCACCCATGCTCATGCCTACGGGGGTTACCAGAGGGGTAACTCTCTGTTTGTTTTCTATAGGTAAGATTCTGTTTTTTGGTTTGTCTCTTTTTTTCTTGTTTGTTTTGCTTCTTAAATTCCACATATGAGTGAGATCATATGGTATTTGTCTTTCTCTAACTGACTTATTTCACTTAGCATTATACCCTCTAGATGCATCCGTGTTGTTGCAGATGGTAAGATTTCCTTCTTCTTTATGGCTGAGTAATATTCCTGTATGTGTGTGTGTGTGTGTGTGTGTGTGTGTGTGTCTAACTGCTTTTTCCATTCATCTATTTTTTTTTCCATTCATCTATTGATGGACAGTTGGGCTGCTTCCATAGTTAGGCTATTATAAATAATGCCTCAATAAACATAGAGGTGCATGTATCTTTTCAAATTAGTGTTTTTGGATTCTTTGGGTAAATACCCAGTAGTGGAATTACTGGATCATACGGTAATTCTATTTTTAATTTTTTGAAGAACCTTCATACTGTTTTCCACAGTGGCTGCACCAGTTTGCATTCCTATCAACAGAGCAAGAGAGTTCCTTTTTCTCCATATCCTTACCAACACTTGTTTCTTGTGTTTTTAATTTTAGTCATTCTGACACATGTGAGTGATATTTCATTGTAGTTTTGATTTGCATTTCCCTGATGATGAGTGATATTGAGCATCCTTTCATGTATCTGTTGCTTATATATATGTCTTCTTTGGAGAAATGTCTGTTCATGTCTTCTGCCTATTTTTAATCAGGTTATTTGTTTTTTTGGTGTTGAGTTGTGTAAGTTCTCTACACATTTTGGATACTAACCCTTTATTGGATATATCATTTGCAAATATCTTCTCCCATTCAGTAGGTTGTCTTTTAGTTTTGTTGGTTGTTTCCTTTGCTGTGCAGAAGCTTTTTATTTTGACGTAGACCCAGTAGTTTACTTTTGCCTTTGTTTCCCTTGCCTCAGGAGACATAGCTAGAAAAATGTTGCTATGGCCAATGTAAGAGAAATTACTGCCTGTGCTCTCTTCTAGGATTTTTATGGTTTCAGGTCTCATTGAGGCCTTTAATCCATTTTAAGTTTATTTTTGTGTATGGTGTAAGAAAGTGGACCGGTTTCATTCTTTTGCATGTGGCTCTCCAATTTTCCCAACACCATTTGTTGAAGAGACTGACTTTTTCCCATTGTGTATTCTTGTCTCCTTTGTTGTAGATGAATTGACCATATAAGCATGGGTTTACTTCTGGGCTCTCTCTTCTTTTCCATTGATCCATGTGTCTTTGTGCCAGTGCCATACAGTCTTGATTACTATAGCTTGGTAGTATGACTTGAAATCTGGAATTGTGATACCTCCAGTTTTGTTCTTGCTCAAGATTGCTTTGGCTATTCGGGGTCTTTTGTGGTTCCTTACAAATCTTAGGGTTGTTTGTTCTAGTTCTGTGAAAAATGCTGTTGGTGTGTTGATAGGGATTACATTAAATCTGTAGATTGGTTTGGGTAGTATGGACATTTTAACATTATTTTTTCAATCTGTGAGCATTGAATGTCTCCATTTGTGTCATCTTCAATTTCGTTCATCAGTGTTTTATAGTTTTCAGAGTACAGGACTTTCACCTCTTTGTTTACCTTTATTCCTAGGTATTTTTGCTACAATTGTAAATGGGACTGTTTTCTTAATTTCTCTTTCTGCTGCTTCATTATTAGTGTATAGAAATGCAATGGATTTCTGTATATTGATTTTGTATCCTGTGACCTTACTGAATTCATTTATCAGTTCTTGTAGTTTTTTGGAGTCTTTAGGGATTTCTATATATAATACCATGTCATCTGCAAGGAATGAAAATTTTACTTCTTCCTTACCAGTTGGGATGGGATATTAAAGATTTTTAAAAAATTTATTTGAGAGAGCGCACATGAGTGGGCAGAAGGAGAGGGAGAAGCAGGCTCCCCACTGAGCAGGGAACCCGATGTGGGGCTCGATCCCAGGACCCTGAGATCATGACCTGAGCTGAAGGCAGATGGTTAATGACTGAGCCACCCTGGTGCCCCTCACGTATGGTCTTTATTAAGTTGGTGTATATTCCCTCTAAACTTCCTTTGTTGAGGTTTTTTTTAAAATTTTTTTTTATCATGAATGGATGTTGTACTTTGTCAAATGCTATTTTGGCATCTGTTGAAATGGTCATATAGTTTTTATCCTTTCTCTTGTTGATGTGATGTATCATGATCGATTGGGAATACTGAACCACCCCTGGAGATGCCTGTCTTACAGGCATGAAACATTTGCAAACTCCAATGGCTATAGTTCCTTCAGGTCCGAGGATGTCCTTGATGTTTGTACTTACTTTGTTTTATAATCTGTAGAGAGGAATAACTGAATATTTATCCTGTATCCATTATTTAAATGATAATGTGTTTAAAGGCATCAAATCAGTAGTTAAAAAACAAAGTTTATTGTAAGATAAAGAACTGAGAGTTTAGTTGTAGGTATGCATGGCTTAAGATTTTCAGAGTTGGCAAACAAAAATGCTAATGCAAATTTTTTTGTTGTTGTAGACTAAGTGCATAAAAATCCATAGTCAGTAGAGCAGAGCTAATGTAGAAAAGATTTCAGAGGCTTTAAATTGGACCTTAAAAGGAGGGAAAGAAATATTTCCACTGCTAAAGAGTTTGAAGAAAGTTAGTTTAAAAAGGGAAACATGACACAAATAAAACTTCAAAGAGTAGAATGAGCAAAGTGGCAGGGTGGTGGGTTTTAGTCAACAGATATTTACTGAGTACTGACTGTGTGCTTACATTCTAGGCACTTGGAATATCTCAGTGAATAAAAACATAAAAATCACTGCCCTGTGGAGCTTATATTCTAGGGGTGTTTGTGTATATGTATGGTGGGAGGAAACAGACAATAAATGAATAAGTAAATATTCCCTGTTAAGGCAGATGCTTAACTGACTGAGCCACCCTGGTGCCCTTCTTTAGTTTTTTTCTGAGATAATCAGTCTTGCTTGTTGACCTCTGACTTGGGAGCTTGGGTTTTCTTTTGCAGTGTAGGTTCTGAAATTAAAGACTAGGGGATTCCCAAGGAGACCGAAATAATATCTTTGGAACCTCAAGTGTGATGTAAAAATACACTAGAGAGAAAGATGTGGAAATTCAACAGCATTCCACAAGAGAGATGAAGAATCAGAGGTGGTGGTTTGGCACCTCCAATGACCTATAGATCCCAGGTGTGTCATCCCTAACTTGGGGCAAAAACTTGAGCATTGTGCAGAATTTTCACTGATTTTTGTTTGTGACTGTTGGGTAATTGCTGATTAAATTGGTGCTTCAAAGAAATAACTAAGTGTTTGCATTTCATAGCCTTCGAAACTCGCTTTAAGACATTTTTGGGGGAGGGGGGCATCGAGGTAGCTCAGTTGGTTAAGCATCTGACTCTTGATTTTGGCTCAGGTCATGATCTCAGGGTTGTGAGATTGAGCCCTGTGTTGGGCTCTGTGCTCAGTGGGGTATCTGCTTGAGATACTCTCTGCCCCTCTCCCTCTGTCCCTCCCCCCTCTTCAATCGCACCCATGCGAATGCATGCATGCGCTCTTGCTCTCTTTCTCTTAAAACAAAGCAAAACAAAACAAAACCAAAAAAAAACCCAAACTTTTTTTTTTTGTTTTGTTCCATTTTCTGTGTTGCCTTTTTGATCTAAATTCTCAAACTCTTTGGGAACTGTAGCAGGAAATTTAGATTTAACCTCAAGAGTCAATGTTTTGTCTTGTGTCTCCTCTAATATAATACAGATGTTGGGATGGCTATATTTTACTTGAACACTTATTGAATTTCTTCCTTACTCCTTTCTCTTTTTAATGGGAAACAGTCTGACTCTAGTCCTCATTAAACTCAGAGAATCCAAATTGTAAACTTGAGAATGTACATGGAGAGAAGATATATTCAGTCTATTTACTTAGGTTACAAACCCTTAAATTGCTTCACTATTTGAGGGGAAAAAACCTTCCATCCAAGAAAAAGACACTGAAAAACAAACAAACAAATATTGAATATTAGAAAAATATTAATTTAAGGACTGAAAAAGTAGATCTCTAAAATGCTCTGTTTTGACCAGAATGAATATCAGTTCATTACCTGGGCGGTCTGTAATATGAGGGAGATGTCATTTTTTTTTTTTTAACACTCTGTATGCTAAGTTTATAATGCCTAGATTTTCTGTCTAGAAAGCTAGTTGTCTAAATTGCACTATTTCAGAGAATTGTACAACCATCTGAATATTTCAGCAGTTTTGAGATTGCTGTTCCAGCTCTGTGCTGTGCATACTCTCTCCAGATCAGTTGGTCAGGGAAAGACCCAGTGTGTCCAGTGACTCGGATACAAACAACAAAATTTGACTCCTTTGGCCAAAGTGCCACATTTATCTACCGGTGCTCAACCAACAATCTGATTTTTTTTTTTTTCAGGTCAGTGGCAAATTTACTTAAGGGTTAAAACCCCTGCATAATGTGGATGGGTAAAACCAGCTTTTCGTATGGTTTAGGTACCACTTCTTCATTGGCTCAGTGACCTGATCGCTTCAACTAGTCTAAACACATGTGTCACAATTTTTGTATCCTCTTTTGATTTGCTCGATTACAGGCTTTCTTGTTGACTTGTGTTACAGAGGAAAATAAACATGTATCCACGTCCTCAGACCAGTCACTGATTTGTTTACACTGACAGTTACAACGGATCATGAAATAGTCAGAGCTGTCTAAAATAGAATGGTGGCCTCTCCTGGGGTTTAATGAGCTCTTGGTCAGTGTAGCCAGGGGACAGGCATGACTCTGGCATGTAGCCAGACGGCTATATGGCGGGGATCTTACATAGAGACTCATGTTCTGAATGAGCAGAAGGTCTCGATGACTTCCATATCTCTTCTCACTCTTAGATGTTTTGATCAATTCATTTGATTCAGTGCTGTCAGGACTGAGTGTCAGGGCGGGGGGGCTTGGTTATAAATGAGCAATTTGGAGTCATGTTCACATCTGGTCCATCTTGTGCCAGTGAACCTCTAATAATTACATGTGTGCCCTTGGCCATGGTATGTAGAATCAGCGTTCTGTGGGAGGAACATTTAAAATCATTTATTGTTTTGGCATTGATATTTGCTTTGAAATTTAAATTTCTATCATGTGCTCATTAGGAATGCTGGGCATCTGGTTTAAAAACACCCAGACAACCTGTGTTAGCTGGTACTTTTCAAATAACATATATATAAGACTATAATAACAGCACCAGTTATTATGTTAGTGATAACTGCTATTGCTGCAGGCAGTGATTTTGTGTATCTGGTCAAGAACTATATTGTTTTTTAAAAAGATAGTAAAATATGTGTGTTGTTATCACTATGGTACACCTTATCATTGTGAATTATAACAATTATTCATTTATAAATGCCTGTTCCTGCCTCTCCATCCTGCCCTGTGTTTCTTGCTTTTCTGCAGACTTTGAATAATATTTACATGTCCATTTAAGCCCAAAAGGTAAATTAGAAGGCACCAGAGAAAGACTAAGGAACTGTTAGTATGGATTGACATGGGTTCGAAACTCAGCTGTGAAACTCACTTGCTGTGTTTCATTGTTTCCAACCTCTTTTTAGATTCTTTAGGAAAAAACCCTGGGCCTCATGAAATTTGCTTGATGCACGTCCTGTGTGCAGAGAGGGACATCTTTCCCGGGAGGGACCATGGTTCCCAGCCGGACCTGGGGCATTAGTGGGAGCAATGTTAGGTCTTCTCTAGTCCTATTGTATTGGCTTGTACCTGGTTCAGTGGTCAGTAGATGAAAGGTGGAAGGGGGAGAGAGCAGCAAGGCACCGAAGCCAGAGTGTGCTCAACAACGAGGCTCTTGATGTTCTTGAAAGCCAGGATTCGGTTTAAACCATTCTGCGTGGCAAAGATGAAAGCATATTCAACTTCTGAGAGTTATGGGATGACTGGAAAGTCTTCTAATAGGTATTTTTGTGTTGTAGGGCAGATCTGAAGAAAACCCTGGAAAAAAAGTTAGTTTTCAGAAAGTTTTGCTCCCCATGGTATCTCCTGCCCTCTTGTTTCCCCCTCCTTACTCTGTGGATGGTCTTACTCCATGTGACGTGTTGACTAGGCAGCCCAGCCTGTTTATATTCATGTCTTCTGTTGCCTTCTCCAGTGTGACTCTAAGGATCTCAAGTCCTCACTAGTGTCATTTAGCTGGCACAGACTCTTCCATAGTAGAGGTGTGAACCCTTGAACCAAGCTTGCTTTGACAAATTCAGCCAGTGTATACATTGCACATTTACCAGCCACCTACATTTTGAAAGAGCTTCAGGTCTTTGGGTGCTGGGGATAGCTAAAGTGATTTCAGGATGCCCTTCCCAGCTTTGATGATCCTGTATAAAGACTTGGAGTTTATGTGGGTTTGTATATAGAAGAGTCTTAAAAACTAAAGTTCTCAGATGCAAAGAACTTGAATTTAGATCATGCAACTTGTGTGTTTTGACATTTGTACCTGCTAACAATTACAAATTGTTACATAAGTTTACTTATGGGGGATCTAGCAAAATATACTCCAGATATGGTGACATTGATGTTCTAATTTATAATTAATTTATCATGGTATGACTGACAGATTTTAATTTCTTTGGTTAATACAAGGGGGTGAGAAGCCTTAGAGTTCCACAGCAGCCTCAAAAGGACTCTCATGTACGTGATTGTTTTTGCCAGGTGCAATGAATAGTGAATCGCTTTCCTTCTCTTTGGAGAGGTGTTGAACTTGGGTGACACGGGAGGAAGCTCAGTGCCACTGGAGAATGCCTGAGATTAGAACTGATTCCTGTCCAAACCACTCCACTTGACAGGCGTGGAGTGGTAACAGATTAGATTCCTGAAGCTGGAGATGGGTTTAGAGGAAGGGCAGGCTGGCCTGACCCCTGGGCCGGAGAGCAGAGCCATAGGAGATTGAATGACAGTATCCAGGCCAAAGCTCAAGTGGGGCGGCAGGCTAGCTGAGGGAGCAAGCTGGAGCAGAGAGGGAGAAACTGGGCATGCGGCAGTGGCAAGGAAACTGAGGGCACTAGACCTAGGGGTGAGGACACAAGAACAGGCAGGAGGACACTAGAGGTCTCCGGGCAGGGTCTGGCAGCCCAGCTCATTGGAGAGCTCTCTGTAACCAGCTTGCTTACTTCACATTGAAAATGTCTGTGCAAAAGATCAAATCACTGGGTCCCCTAACCTTGAATCCTGAGGGTCCCTGGGCTTGTAGATCTGATTGCTCTGGTTTTAGGGGAGAGAGCTCAAGAAAACAACTGGGTTATCCTAAGAGAAGCTGGGGATATCCGACTCTGCACTGTTCTGCCTTGTGTCACCAATCAAATAAATAGCAAACCTCATGGCAGTCTCAGGAACTGCCATGGTTAAAGGAAAATGCTGGAGAAGAGGTAGGAAACTTTGGTCCTTTACAACTGGTTTGAAGCTTTACATGCTGGCAGCTAAAGAGGTATTGATTCTATGTTCCCTGTTATCTGCTTTTACTATCTGGCCTGCAATATAATGCATTTGATGTATGTCTACTCTTCAATTTTGGTGTGGTCCTTTGAATATCAGAAGTTAACAGTGAAGAGGACGGGCATCTTAGTGGAGTAAATCATTCGATGGTCTTGGTTTCCAGTTTCATTTCATTAAATGATGGTTTGCTCATTTTAATTTGGAATACAAAGAAGCCATTGAAATGGGGGAATATATTCATGTTCTCCTATCAGAGCCAAATGAGCAAAACATTAAAGAACAGGAGTTGAAATGGTTTCCAAATCAGAAAAGCCACATTTCTCTAGAATTTTCTCATTCTGGTTCCTATTTATATTTTCTGTGGAGGCTGAGTGGTGGTTGTCATAGCAATTCCTTTTTATATATGAAACTCTGATACTTGAGTTTTTATTATTTGTATCTCTTTTCAAGATCTATTCAAGTCTAAATACTTCCTTTTAAATAATACCTGACGAGATGAGGTCTTTTAACCTTCACCTCATGACTCTAATATTTTTTGACCTTTGAATTATAGGATTTCTGAGGATTATATTTTGGGTGGACCAGGAAATAGTCCTTTGAACAGAGTGGTTTGATGAAATCCTGTGAGTCCTGGTGCCTGCCATCCTTCCCTTTGCCTTTAGTGCCTTCAGTGGCTCTGAGGCCATTCGGTATTTCCATGGCAGCTGTACCCAGGTGGTCCTGACTTACATACCAAAAGTCTTCGCAGGATTTGTTCCCTTTTCTTTCTCCCACCCTCTTTATTTCCTCTCTTCTGCATTTAGATTTTTTCCACACTGTTTTCATGTATTGTTTTGATGCCACTACTCTATTAAAAATTTTTGTCTGAAGCAATAACCCGATTCTTGTCAAATCCATTAGTGTCTTAGGATTTAGCATTTGTGTCTTTCCTGGGCTTTGGTATTATTGACCAGCCAGTCCTCCTTGAAGCTGTCCCTTTGGTTCTTTTCTTTCTTTCTTTTTTTTTTTTTTCTTTTTCAGTCCTTCCTTCCATCTTCCCACCCATCCATTGGCTATGCCATGCCAAGATACTATTCAGGACCCTGCATTGTTCTGGTCTCTGAGTGAGCCTTTCCCAGCATTTCCTGGACTCTTCTTTAATTCCTATTCCAAGAGGAGCCCCTCACCTCCAGTTCTGCCTTGAAGAACTCCATGTTCCACATTCGCTTACTCACTCTCTAGATGCCTCCTGTCACTAGAGAGGGCTGAACCCTCAAGTCCTTATCACTGGCCTGGCTCCTCACGTCCACAGTTCTCTGTATCCAGGTAGAGATCAAGAGAGTGCAGGGCATCTTTCAGGATCTGCTGGCTAACGCTGGGTTCATACCTTCTCCCTCAATTCCAGTCTGGCTAATTTCAACTATGGAGGCTCTACTCTTCTGCCAGTTGTCTAGCCTGAGAACCTTTGAGTCTTTGGCTCCCATTTCTTTTTCATTTCCTATACCTAGTTTCTTATGAATGATCACTGCTAATTCACAGTATTTTTTTGATCCCAGCCCTCTCTTTTTACCATGATCTTCTAATTTTATAGGTGAGGCCAGAGAGCTTAGAGAGCTTCTTTGCCCTTTTTATTAGTTACCACACAGAAAAGCCAGCACCTGATTCCCTGACTTGAATGCAGATTCCCTGGTTAAAAACCATGGGTCTGGCGCAGTGGTTCTTAGGCCTTATGGTCTCAGACCCTATTTAGACTTATAAAAATAATGAAGACTCAAAAGGGCTTTTGTTTATATGGGTTATAGTTATTAATATTTATCATAATAGAAACTAAAAATGGGAAATTAAAAATGTTCTTTTTAAAAAGCAATGAGTTCATTATATATGAACATAGTATATTTTTATGAAAAATAACTTTTTTCAAAACAAAAACTCTCAGAAGAGTGATACTATTTTACATTTCTGTAAATTGTCTTAAGGAGTGGCTAAATAGAAGACAGTTGGACTGTTAAATCTGCTTCTGCATTTGTCTCCTGTGATATCATACATCATGTAACCTGTGGAAAGATCCACTGTTCACTAGTGCAAGAATGAGAGTGAAAAAGGAGAATAATGCCTTAGTGTCATTGGGAAAATGACTTTGATTTTGAGGACTCCCTGAAAGGGTCTTGGGGTCTCCAAAGGTCCCATGATCACAATGAGAATCATTGGTCTAGAGGGTTGCTAAGTCTTTCTCTAACTCAACATCTTATTCTCGTTCATGATCTTTCAGTTTTGGTTTTGACGTTTATATTAGGAAAGTTCAAAATTAAACACAACTATGTAGTCAGAATCTAGTATTTATCAGTGATGTTCAATCTCCAAGGCTTGAAAATACATCCTATGATAGAGTGGTAGCTTTTTGAAAATCATGATGTCAAAAAAAATGAAATAAAAAACATGATGTTAAACTTCTATGCTCATGAGAATCAGGCCACGTTTCATCGTTCTCTCCAGTTCTGTTTTCTCATCTCTTTAGTTCTTCTGGTTACATGGACCTTAATTTTCTTTAATAGAAACTTAAATTTCTGTTACTTGTGTTACCGGAGAGCAAGATGGATATATAGGAAATAACTCTAAACTCTATCATTGCACCTTTCCCTTCCTTTATTTGGTAAACATACTGAGTTTTTCTTTCTTTTTTTTTTTTAAGATTTTTTATTCATTTGAGACACAGAGATACAGAGAGAGAGAACACGAGCAGGGGGAGTGGGAGAGGGAGAAGCAGACTCCCCGCTGAGCCAGGAGCCCGATGTGGGGCTCGATCCCAGGACCCTGGGATCATGACCTGAGCTGAAGGCAGACACTTAATGACCGAGCCCCCCAGGCGCCCACATACTGAATTTTTCTATATGCTCAAAATCCTAGACTCTGGGGATATTAAATTCGTAGACAAAATGGTCCCACCCCTGAAATCATACCATAGTATGAATAGCAGCTTAAATGCCCGTAATTACAATATAATGTTAACACATAACATAACACAGAAGAGAACTCCTTTAAAAGAAACCTGCGGTGACGCAGCACAAGGTGACCAATGATCTCCAGTCCCCTTTCTGTCCAAAGAGACCATTGAGAACATGTAGATCCAAAGATTTCCAGCACTTAGTGTTGAGCAGAAAGCTCTTCATCTTCCAGGTAACTATGGAAATTTTTATTCTTCTTGGGACTTAACATAAACCAAAAGAGTTGGGTGCATAGTGGTGGGTGGACTGTGGGGGGAAGAGGCGGGCATTTAGAGCTAGAAAGGAGAACAGCATTGATGGGGATGTGAAGATGAGCAGGGGTGTACAAACTGGCTCTGGATAACAGCCTCTCTGGAGAGCAGAGAGTATCCTCTTTTCACACCACACGAGTTCAGGCATGGATTGAGAGAAATAATACCACCACTACGACCACTCTTAACTACAACCGTTAATTGTAGCAACCAACAAATGTACCGAGTACTCATTGTGTCCCAGGCACAATGCTAAGCTGTTTGCATGCATGCATATAACTATTATTTATTGAGTGCCTTCGATGTGCTAGACTGTGGGCATCCAACAGGGCTACTGTTACTATCCCTGTTCCAGATAAGCAAACCAAGTAAGTTTCAGCAAATTGCCTAGTAACATGCGAGACTGCCGGGACGGGTCCTTACGCATTGTGTGGGTGATGAGTCACTGAGCGCACCTGAACATGTCAGAGGATGGATCATCGGGGTCACCGTCTTTGCTGTGGTTTTCTTCATCAGAGGTGGCTAAAGCAGAATGTGCGGTTTGGTCTCATCAGGCCAC
This sequence comes from Callorhinus ursinus, assembly GCF_003265705.2. NCBI lineage: Eukaryota > Metazoa > Chordata > Mammalia > Carnivora > Otariidae > Callorhinus > Callorhinus ursinus. The sequence goes on from NW_027397073.1 coordinate 37,024,373, forward strand.
TGGGAGCTAGTGTCCTGGTGAACGCGGCAGTGGCTAGGGTTCTCCCCTGGGTATTTGGAAGTTGTGAATACAGAGAAAGGTAGCTAGTGTGAGTTCTATGTTGAAAGTGAAGGGCATGTCCAGTAAAATATGTTTTTAAAATTATCCCTGAGCTGTTTTTTAAATCACAATCAATAAAGAAATCTATCCAAAGGAAGCATTTCCCATAAACTACACTTCGGAAATAGCCCAGGTTTTTTTTTGTCCTCAGGAGAAGGAAGTCTGGGGGAGAGAGCAGGGCAGGAGGAAGAGGGAAATTTTTATACATAACAGCGACTTGTGATGGGCTTCCTTTCCCCAGCACTGTCACCAGCTCCCTGGTTCCCAGCCATGTTTTGTGTGTTCCTGCACGGTGCAGCCACTGGCCTTCTGGAAAGCCTGGAGGCTTTGACACTCGTCCTGTTCACGGTGTCAAAAACTGTGCCTTGTTCACTGCAGAGGGTGTGGTAAATATATGATCTTTTCTTCCTTCTTAGAAGTGAAAAAAAGTGCCAGAAAGAGGGTGGAGGCAGGGGAGGCCATGTCCCTGTTGCTGAGGGGGGCTTCTGTGAAGGTTGGGTGTCTTTCGTACGTAAAGGGTGACTTGCTTGTATTTTCCACCTGCTCGGCTGCCCTGGGGAGGAATAACCTAAGGGGCAGAAGGTTGGGTAGACATGCCCATTGGTTGGAAAACTTTGGGAACCTTGATACAAGCCTCCAGAGGAGAGTGAAAGAATTTTCAAAATGGAAATGATTACTTAACTGGTCCGTGTTGACAATTCACTTTGGACCTGTCTGTGTTTACTCTTACTTCATTGGCTTAGGAAGTGACCTCAGATCAAGTAAGTGAGTGAGAAAAAACAGTTGAAATTAAGTCAAAATACCCATGAAAGTGATATTTCAATTCAAAAAAACTGTAAGCACCAACTTTGCCTCTAAAAGCAGTTTTATTTCATGTTTGACACCCCCCCCCACAGTTTATAAGGCAGGAAAGCTGCTGAGCCTAGGGAACCAGCCCTGCAGGGCTGTGTTTGGATTGTGTCATTTGTTGGCAATCAGAATTTTAAAGAACCCAAAAGGGAATCTCAAAGATCATGTAGTCTAATGCTCTCATTTTATGTTTTTATTTTATTGAAACTCAATGAAGCGATGTGCCAAATGATTTTAGAGCAGTTATAGAAGACATTTGACGGAAATCATATTCTCTCTGCTTGATGCGTGCACAAAGCAATAACATAAAACTTGTCCCTCACTATTAACTACATTGTACCAGTTATCTGTTGCTGTGTCATGAACCACCCTATTCTTAGTGACTTACACCAGTTTGTTATTTTGGTGGTTCTATGGGATGGCTGGGCAATTCTTGCTCTGGGTCTCTCCATGGTTGTGTGGATGCTCAGAGGTATCTGAAGGCTCAAGGGGGCTGGACATCCAGGACACTTTTTTACACACAGCCACCGGGTGGGGCTGGCTGTTGGCTTGAAGCTCAGCTGGGCTTGGGATCAGCTTGTCTTGAAGGTCCCTTCTGTTCTGTAAACTTGGGCAAGTTATTCCCTCTCAAGAGACTCATTTCATAAGAATGTCTTAGGTTGCAAGGAAGACATTCATTTAAGTTGCTTCTCTGATTTTAAGATTACACCTACGCATCACATCAATAAAACTGATGAACTGGATTTCAAGAATAAAACAACTGGTGGGTGTTCAGGGTTCAAGGAAGCAGCCGATGTTTATGGATCTTAGTTAAAAAGTCGTTCCCTGGTTCTTGCTTGAGGGTCTGTTTTCTTTTCCTTTTGCTTTTTCCATCGTCTGTTTCTGCTTTATGTAGAACATCTGCTTGCCATGATCCTTCCTCGGGGCTCCCTTCATTCTGCATCTCAGTCTAGTTCCCATGGCTCGGTCCTTAATCCTTAGTACAAATGAGAGAGAGAGGTGGGCAGAGGACTCTGTGATGGGCCCTGCTCGTAGAGTCAGGCTATGTGGTTACTGGCCACCCCAGATTGACTGCCCCTAGGTTGGCTGTCTGCTCTAGATCGTCAGCTGTGGCTGGTGGGGGTGGGGTGGGGGGGCAGGATCTTGACCTGAGCTGAAATTAAGAGTCAGACGCTTCGACCGACTGAGCTACCGAGGCGTCCCTGTTGGGAATTTTTTGATTACTGATTCAATTTCATTGCTGATAATTGGTCTGTTCAACTTTTCTGTTTCTTCCAGATTCAGTTTTGGGAGGTTATATGTTTCTAGGAATTTGTCTATTTCTTCTAGCTTGTCGAATTTGTTGGCATATAATTTCTCATAATATTCTCTTATAACCCTTTGTATTTCTGGGGTGTTGATTATTTCTCCTCTTTCATTTTTGATTTTATTTATTTGGGTTCTCCCCCCACCCGCACCCCCCGAGAGTCTGGGTAAAGGTTCATCAATTTTGTTGATCTTTTCAAAGAACCAGCTTCTGGTTTCATGGATCTGTTCTTTTTTTTTTGGTTTCTATTTTATTTCTGCTCTAATTTTTATTATTTATTTTCTTCTACTGGTTTTGGATTTTGTTCGTTCTTTTTCTAGCTCCCTTAGGTATAAGGTTAGATTGTTTGAGATTTATCTTCTTAAGGTAGGCTTGTATTGCTACCAACTTCCCTCTTAGAAGAGATTTTGCTGTATCCCAAATATTTTGGATCATTGTGTTTTCATTTTCATTTGTCTCCATGTATTTTTTAATTTCCTCTTTGATTTCTTGATCCATTCATTGTTTAGTAGCATATTATTTAACCTCTGTGTATTTGTGTCCTTTCTAGATTTTTTTCTTGTGGTTGATCTCTAGTTTCATAGCATTGTGGTCAGAAAAGATGCATGGAATGACTTCTGTCTTTTTGAATTTGTTGAGCCTTGTTTTGTGGCCTAATATGTGATCTATTCTGGAGTATCTTCCATGTGACCTTGAGAAGAATGTGTATTCTGCTGTTTTAGGCTGGAATGTTCTGTATATATCTCTTAAATCCATTTGGTCCAATGTGTCATTCAAAGCTATTGTTTCCTAGTCAATTTTGTTTGGATGATCTGTCCATAGATGTAAGTGGGGTGTTAAAGTCCTCTGCTATTACTGTATCACTATTGATTGCTTCCTTTATGTTTGTTACTAACTGCCTTATGTGTCTAGATGCTCCCACGTTTGGTGCATAAATATTTACAATTGTTACATCTTGTTGAATTGTTCTCTTTATGGTTATATAATGTCCTTCTTTGTTTCTTGTTAGTCTGTTTTTAGTCCATTTTTTCCGTTGTAAGTATTGCTACCCTCGTTTTCTTTTCCCTTCCATTTGCATCATAAATGCATCTCCATCCCTTCACTTTGAATCTGCATGTATCTTTAGGTCTGAAATGAGTCTCTTGTAGGCAGCATATGGATGGGTCTTATTTTTTTACTTGTCACCCTATGTCTTTTGTTTAGAGCATGAGTCCATTTACATTCAAAATAATTATTGATAGGTATGTATTTATTGCCATTTTGTGACTTGTTTTATGGTTGTTTTGTAGTTCCCTGTTCCTTTCTTCCCTTGCTCTCTTCTCTCATGATTAGCTGGCTTTCTTTAATGATATACTTGGATTCCTTTCCCTTTATTTTTTGCATAGCTATTACTTTTTTTTTTTTTGTGGTTACCACTAAGTTTATATAGAACATCTTCTGCCTATAGTAGTCTATATTAAGTTGATGGTTGTTTAAGTTTGAACCCATTTTTTACTCCTCCCCACCAGTATTTTAGGTATATGGTGTCATAATTTACATCCTTTTATTTTGTGAGTCCCTTGACTGATATTTTTATAGTTATACTTATTTTTACTGCTTTTGTACTTCCTACTTTCTTACTCCTACTTATGGTCTTGCCTTTCCACTCAAGGAGTCTTCTTTAACATTTCTTGTAGGGCTAGTTAGTGGTCATGAATTCTTTTATCTTTTGTTTGTTTGGGAAACCTACTCTGCCATCTTCCCAGCAGTCTCTACTACATGGTTATTTGTGTGACCATTTTACAACCTGTAAAGTGTTTTATATGGTGTCATGCTTCATATCCTTTTATTTTGTGAATCCCTTGACTGATTTTTATAGATACTTAATTTTTACACCTTTGTGCTTCCTACTTTCCTTATTCCTGCTTGGGGTCTTTCCTTTCCACTGAAAGAACCCCCTTAACATTTCTCGTAAGGCTGGTTTAGGGGTGATGGATTCCTTTACCTTCTGTTTGTCTGGGAAACTCTCTCACCTTCTATTCTGAATGACGGCCTTGCTGGATAGAGTATCCAGCTCTAGCAGATCTACCCCCTCTAGCCAGGCCTGCCTTAGTCCTGGTGGTGGCAAGTCCCCTTTCACAGGGGACCCTGCTAACACTGTGCATCCTGCCTACACGCACACTGTGGATCTGTCCCCCCCAATACACTGTTGGCTGGAGACCATCCAAAGCGGTGCCACGAGCCTGGCAGTGTGCAGGCAGCCCCAACAGAGGCTAGCACCACTCCAACGTGACTATTATCTTGGGAAGAGGGAAAGATAACCACGCATACCAGTCAGATGGCAGCCCCAGCAGTGGGCTGGGGGCAGACAGCTGGTCTGATTGCAGGCCCTGACACCAATAAAAGCTTCTCAGAGGACAACACAGAGAAAGCACCCTGCAGCTGGATGCTAATGCATCTCTGGCAAACGCCTGGTCTCACTCAACTCAAGCCCAAGGTAGCCCCAGATCGGACCACTAACACCAGAGGGACAAAAACCCTGCCCACAACAGGCCAAGAGAGCCACAGTAGACGACTGGATGAAGGAAAAAGTGGCTCAGTGACAACCACTGGGTGCATCCAACACATGTAGAAGACAGTCCTGAAGCACCAGGTTCCAGAGAACAGGGGACGTTTTACTGCAGGGCACTACAGGACCCCTTCATGAGGCTACTGCTTTCAAGATGTAGCTTATTTCCCTTTTTCTTTTTTAACTTTTTTTTTTTTTAATGATTTTATCTACTTATTTGACATAGAGGTATGAGTGAGCACAAACAGGGGGAGCGGCAGACTTCCCGTGGAGCAGGGAGCCCGACGTGGGACTCGATCCCAGGACTGCAGGATCATGACCTGAGCTGAAGGCTGACACTTAACTGACTGGGCCGCCCAGGCGCCCCTGTGGCTGACGTTCCTAACACATAGAAACGGACACAGAGAGTTAGACAAAATGAGGAGACAGAGGAATATGCCCCAAATGAAAGAATAGGATGAAATCACAGCAAGGGACCTAGGTGAAATGGAGAGAAGTAATATGCCCAACAAATAATTTAAAGTAATGGTCATAAAGATACTCACTGGACTCGAGAAAAGAGTGGAAGACATCAGTGAGACCCTTAACAATGACCCCAAGCCTGGCAGAACAAATTCCACAGCTAAATGTAGAGAAGAGGCCCACATGGAAGAGGGTAAGGAAGTGTGGGGTGTGGCGGGGAGCTAAATGGACCTGCAGGGCTGTCCCCTGGAGGGGAGGGCCTGTGGGCACAGAGAGGGGAGAGAAATAGCTACACTGGGGAGCTTGCGTGGGGAAGATGAATCCCTGTAACCTTTGGCTTTGAAAACCAAAGGGGCCAAATTTCATGAGCTCTTACAACCAGTGGGATTAAATCTTGGAATTTTAAAAATTAGCGGGCTCTGCTCTGAGAGGAAAATGAATCCCCGCCCTGAAAGAGATAGTACAACAAACAGCCCATGGAAATATAGCACAAAAGCAGCAGCTTGAAAAATGCCTGGGGCTTACAGGTGGGAGGGTTATTTACTAATCTCAGAGCTTAACTGGAGAGACAGAGATCACTGGGAGAGCCCTCCAGGAACAAAGCAGCCGGCCTAGGCCATTTCCCTCCCCTGCCCACAGCACAGACACATGAGTACCTGTGGGAACCAGTGGAGTGCTCACAATCCCCCCGCCCCTGTTTTATCCTGGGATGAAGCCTGACACTCCAGAGTTATTTCTGTGCATACACAGTTTTAGGTCCCTGGTAGATTGGTTTTTCCTGAATTGCATCTTGGCATTATGTCATCAGGGGTAGTCCTGAGGATTACTAGAACAATACTGTATTAGCTATGAGATGCTGTGACGGTCAGGCTCCCTCCGTCACTTAATTTCTTCTTAGGAGCCAGAGAAATTTCTCTTAGATCTAGGTATCTGCACTCTCAAGTAACTGTTTTCAGCTTATGGACTCTTTAAATTGAGTAATGATTACTTACCTCTTGATGTTGGCAACTAGGAAGCTCAGTGGTAATTTTCCTCCTTCGTCCTAGTAAAGTCTAGAAGACCTCAGGGCTTGTGTGAGGCTACTGACCTTACTTCTGCCTTCATCTTTCCCTTCGTTTCCCCTTGCTCTGATTTCCTCACTCAGATATGTAGTATACGCTTTTAAAAAATGAACTGCTTTACTTATTTTTGGACTGAGGCAGGTATGGATGCAGAATGCTCTTCTTTTAGAGTTCCATTAGAGTAACTGAGGGATAGTGATGTGATATTAGGAGTAAAAAGTCGCTATTGACTTGTGCTTCACCCATGGTTCGTGCTCAAGCTTTTCAAAACCGTTAAATTAGAGGAGAAAATAAAAACACTCTCCCCTTCCCCCTTTCTTTAGCTTAAAAAATTCTTTTGGGTCTTTCTGAGGTCGTCTTACAGCTTTCCTGGATATACGTTTTATCTACGTTTGGTAATTTTTCCCTCTTATTTCTTCTTGGGAGCACAGTTGAGTCAACACTTAAACACAGGAATCTTGTCAGTAAAGAAATGTGACCAGGAATAGACACTCTGTGAAGCAGCAGCTGGTTCCTTCTCTGGTTCCCAGGGCATGGTTTCTCCAGAGGAGCAATGGTGTTGGAACCCAGGACCGAAGAGCTTCCGTGGACAAGATACGTGGAGACGTGGGCTTCTCTTCTGCCAAAGCTGCAGCCTTGGTGGAATCCTCTTGCCAGCCCTTTGCCTCCTGCCCACCTCAGCTGGCCTTGGGCTGCCAGTCCCCCCTCCCCAGGGCCTGGGTTCTTACCCTGCCTGTCCTCTGAAGTGAGCACACAGCTCCTGCCTCAAGCTAATCTGTTCTTGTTGAGCCGCACCTGGGTTGAGGACAGGCTCGAGTTTGTCTCCCAACCCCCATGCTGTTTTCCAAAACAGGGACAAGTGACTCGAAGGATACTGGATTATTCTTAAAGTATCTTAGAAAGGAAGAGGGATCATCTCTTATACCACTGTCCCCTTTGCAGTCTTTCCTTCTCTTTCCTTTGGTAGGAAAATCATGACTGCCCCTGAACTGGAAAAGTAGGGAGTGACGAGGGAGCTGAAAGCTCTCGGAGGCTCAGCTCCGACAGGCACCACCGGTCCAGAGTCCTCCTTCTAGGTCTTCAAAAGCCTAAGTTCAGCCCCAAAGCACACCCAAATTGGATTTGGGGGCACTTCTCCAGAGAAACGCACCACTTTCTTTGTGGAAGGTAGCATACATAGTCCCATCAGAAAATGGCAAAGGCCTTTCACGGCCTGCAAACCAGTGCAGTGACAGAGCACCACCGCACAGGATGCCTGAGCATGGCCATCATTCTCAGTTAGGATAGTAAGGAGTTACGTGAGGCTTTTCCATCATGTCACGTGTTGAGTCTACCTATGGCTGTGTGGTCCGGCAGATGGTTTTTAGATTGCGTGTAAGCTATTAGGAGTGTTTTCAAATAAATGTTTGGAGCCTCTTTGTAATACTCAGAGGCTAACAAAACTGTGTTCTAACAAGAGAGTATCTACACTGTCAAGTCTTTGCTTAGGAAAGACGGTAGAGATACAACCACCTGTCTGCAATTTCCCACATTACGTTCTCAGAAAAATTAGTACATTTGAGCCTTTTTAGATCTGTAGGTATGACAAATACAAATGTTCATTCTGTGCCTATTAAATCTTTAAAAGGAGTGTGTTTTTCATCCCCGAGGAAATGTTACCAAAATTTAAAAAAGAAAAGCCAGATGACCTGGGATGTTGTATTGATATTTTAGCTGTGACTGGTCAGCGTTCTGTGACATTAGTTTCAAAACCACTCTCAAGAAAAATTGAAGATGTTTGAGGTAAAATTCACATTTTCCTTCTTGGCCCCCTCCCCCATATTTTGCTCATGTGATGGGACAGTGTCTGTGTCTGCAGGACAGGATGATCTCTGAACCTATCTTTGAGAGAGCTTAGCCTCTGAGAGACTGACATTTAAGGTGATTTTCTATAGTCTCTCATTCTGGAAAAACTCTGAACTGGTAAAAAAAAAAAAAAAAGGTTTCCCTGGGAGAAGGTCACATTTCATCTGTATCATAAATATGTCAGATTAGGAGAGAGTGTCCTAGTGGTAGTCTGTGAATTTAGATCAGATAAAAATTGTGAGCGCATTTATGGGAACTCTTTGTTCTCTAATTTCTAAAGGTTAGAAATTAACGTGTGAGAGCAGTCAGATTTAACCAAAACATTTTAGTAAGATAAACACACCTAAAAAATTATACAGATAACCTTCAAGACCTAGAGAAATAGTATAATGTAAAAATGAGGGACGTTTGCTACATAGAAGGAAAAGAACCCATTTAGGTACTGGGCTAGTTCCTACTGAATATCATAAACTCAGAGGTATTTTGAGATGTTATTACCCTTTAAAAACACTTCATTTATACTCAGTCTTAAGAAAATGGTTACAAAATACCACGGGCAACCGGTTTAAGAAGTTAAGCTTGACAAGCTAAAAAGAGTCAACATTTTCAGTGAAAAAGAAAAATGCATTCAATAAGCTTCGGCTGGGCCTTCCACAATCCTCATGGCAACACAGGAGGTGGGACACCTCAGCAAACACACCTTCTGTGTGAGCCCTACCTGTAAAAGGTGTGGGGGCTGTGGAGGGGGGGTCCTGCCCTTGGGCAGTCCTGTGATCTGAAGTCCCAGTGCCATGTGAGGACTCCTACCAGGGCTCAAGGGATTTTAAGGTTTGCCTTCCATTAGGCAACAAAACCAGAACTCTTCCAGTGAGTGGTGGACGTCTGAGTTCCCAGCTCTCCAGAACCGGAGCGGCCCTGCTGTCACACTTGCGCAGTCTGGCAACAGGGCGTTAGGGCCGAGAGGGTGGGTCAGTGATGTCTGCGAGTGACAGTGGCTGGAAGGATCACAGGAGCTGTGTCTAGCGGTGAAGAGGAAGACTAATTAAAGGCCAGAAATGAAGTTACCGGTTTCATTTTAGAGAACTGGCATTGTATAACTTGAATTTAGTGGAATTACATGAACCCCTTTCTGCCCCCGCCCCCCCACCATGGGCCTACCCATAATCCCATAGTCCCAGTAGGAACATGTTCAATTTTTAGAGATGATCTCAGATTTAATACGTGGAGCAAACCTATTATCCGCCCCCCCCTTTTGTACCATTAGTGATGTGCTTCCTAGAGTCCACCGGTGTGCCTTTCAGGTAAGATGGAGCACACGTATTCTGGACAATTTGTGTGCAGATGTCTAAGTGGGAGAGCTAGTGTTTAAGATCCCAGGGCTGGCAGAATGAAATGGAAACACGTGTGTTTTGAGCATGAACTTTCCCAACTCAGGTAACAGCTCAGTCTTCTATCACACACTTACCCAGTGCAGATGTGAGTGTAGATGGAGAAAAGTGGTAGTATATTTGTTTTCGGTCCCTTTCCCACTTCTCTGCTTAAAAGGGCCTAAAGGCAAGTGGATGGGAAATAGTCGCCAAAGGAGAGTATAGGAACCAAACTGGCCTCTAGGTGGTGCTTGAAAGCAGTTTAGGGCAGGCTCGCATCCCGTCAGGGTGGGGAGTGCATGGGCTGAGCCTCCGTGACCTGCCATCTCCTGGGCCAACTCTCCCACACGCTGCTGTCCCCTGTTCTCCAGCCTCGCCACTTCTAAGGCATTTCTTTTCTTCACCTATTCCTGTGCCTATGAGTTGGTATTCTACTGGTGTGTAGAAATCATCACTGTTGGTCCAAGTTGTCAAACTAGAGGGGGAGAATGCACTGAACCTGAGAGCTTTTGCTCATCCTACGTCATTTTGCCATGAAGCTTGGAAACATCTGCTTGCTGCTCCCCCAGTTTCCTATCTGCCCAGCCCTGTCTGGTCCGGATGGAGCGGGCTGGAGCTGCAGGAGCGAGGCTTCTGTATGCCTGCAAGTGCAATCTTTCCTAAGGGAATGGCTTACTTTTTTTTTTGGTAAAGTTTTTAAAAAGGTATCACAGCTGCTACATTTGATATCAGATACTAATTTTTAATTCCTGTTAAAACATTTGCCATCCATTGACCCCCCCCACCTTGTCAATCATAAAAAAATGTGGGTAGATGCGGGATTCCACATAAATAGCCTATTCACATACACATGCTCACTCGGAAGGAAACCTTAGCATAAAAATGTAAGAATCTGTAAATCCAGTCCTTTTAACATATACTTTTTTTTATTAAATATGTAAAAAGATAAACGCAAGTCAAGTTATTCACATATTCAGAGACAAAAAACTATTCTACCATGCGACAATAGGGTAATGTAAAATGAATGTGATACATCTGAATAAGACTTTTTCATCTATGATGTCATTACTTATCTCTATTTATAATTAACAATACATATGTTTACATTCCTTCAGTTTACATTGAATATATAACAAAAGATTTATGGTGTACTATTTAGTAAAAGTAATCTGAATGCATATCAAACCTTAACGGAATAATGGAAATACTCACCAGGGAAGGGAGGAATTCTTGGTTCCCTTCTGGAGTTTACTTCTCTCTGCTCAACAAGGTGTTTGTCTTTGTCTTTCCTTTTTATGCTTTTCTGCTTAGAAAGAAGACGGGCCCTCTCTCTGCCCCCTGCTTCAATCACTTCCTATCTGACACGAGCAGGGGAAGTGCTATCACCAGCCATAGCCGCGTGGCTAACAATGAAGTCCGGCTTCTGAGAGGGCGGGCCGAGCCCACAACGGGATGCTTCTCCGCCCAGATGGGAGGATGACAGGGTACAGCCCTCGGGGAGAAAGGAGTAGCCCCAGGAAAGGAGGTGGTCTGCACCGAAGCTGGGGTGCAGCCGAAGACGACGGAGAACCCTAGCTGTTCAAGATTCCCCAAAGCATCGGTGATGTCACATGTGACCCGGCACGATGGAAGAGGGGTCAGATGCGGACAGGAGGAACATGTAGCTCTTCGCTAAATCCGTGAATAGCTGGCGCTAAGACTCGGGGATGGAGAATCAGGTATGACCACTGGGGAAAGTAGGTTTTCATAGCTGACAAGGCTGGGGCTTTGGGGGAGAGACAGAGCGGCTGGTGCCGGCGAGGCTTAGGCAGCTTGCGCTGCCATCCCCCCCACCCCTAGGCCAGGAATCCGGGCCGCCTTCCACCTGGCACTGGGTTTTCCTGAGCGGACCCTGCCGAGGAACCACCCAAGGAACATCCGCCTGGAATTATTCATTGTGCCTCTTTACAAGAGCTATTTTTCCAAAAGGAAGGTCCGTACAAATGGCTGGGAGGGAGCACACCGCTGAGCACGAGGCTGAGCATAGCACAACCACTGCCTGTGCGCAGGTGCGGGAGGATGTCACTGCCAGGAGCCAGGCTGGCCGGCCAGAGAGAGAGGGGTCGCCGCCGTGCAGAGCAGGCGCGAGAGAAGAAGAAAGGGAAACCGAACACCACAGAACGTCTGTCCAGTTATGCACAGCGTGTTGGAATAACCTCAAAAATACAAGCCATCTTGTTCACCTGTAACTCAAATGCCACTTTGCTGCAATAGATTTTGAGAAGACTTCTTTTGGTGGAAAGCTCCAAAGCTAGAATCGAGAATTAGTATTTCACCAATTAATAAAGAAATGTCAAAGCTTTATGATACATATTTCAGAAATTTATTTGAAGCTTTTCAGTTAAGAGGCAAGTGGGGTGGGCACACTTGTTGGTTGTTGTTGCTGCACCTGCTAAGTCCAATAACAAGTGAGGTAAATCTAAAGTTGGAAACCAAGTGAAATGAATGATCCAGGAAGGGATACCATCTGTCAAAGGAATAAGAGAGGCAAAGATTTGGAAAGATACTAAGAAAATGTGCAAATATTAGTTAAAAAAATAAGGAATGCTTTTAATTCATTAATGTTTCCTCTATTTATGAATTGCCACGGTTATCAAAGGTCAATGACAAGGAGGGCCTTAGTATTAACGAGGGGAAATTCCTTATTCCAGAAGGTATGGGGAGTCAGGGATTTTTTTCTGTGCTGTCATTCCAGTGTCAACACCAGACTTCAGAATCAGGAGTCACCCTTGGAATGATGCTCCCAGGAAGAAGGTCTTCACTTCCAGCGAGCGTGCAGCACGATGCAGAGCCCTGCCCCTCAGGGCCGCACACCCTGAAGTCGTTCTGGAGGAGGAGTCCCCTAGTGCGGAGGACAGGCTTTGGGCTGAAAGCCAGAGAGGCAGGAGGACCTGCACCTATGCAGACCCCCTGTGGACTGTAGGTAACTGATGACAGCTTTTGGGGAGAGTGGCTGCCCACCAAAGAGGACCCTGAGAAAGAAAAGAGCATGAGAACCTGGGTGTGGGAGGGGAGGGGCGAGCAGTCGGAGGGGGAAGCGGAGATGGTGTTGTCCCTGACGAACTGTAGCTGTCTACCCTGCTCAGGGAGAAATACTGCTGGGCCCCGAAGTCCTAGTTTTGATTCCTTTTTTTTTTTTTTTTTTCCCTATAAAACGAGTCACTGTCCTTATGGCTTTCATATCAAGTATCTCTTTCCCTTTGCTCCAATTTATTTGACCAAATTTACCTTTAGAGGTTAGACTTGCAAACATCAAAGCACCACGAATGTGTGACATCTAGTGACACTGGTTGAGAAATGCCGATATAAATACCATATATCAAATTACCATTGTTTCACACCAGGATAAAAGGAGGGGTGGTGTTGGGAAGGGGGGCGTTTGAGAAATGAAAAGAGCAGAATCAATCTCAAGCAGCCAAGTGGTGAAGTAGAAGGGATGTGACCCTGTGATCTCTCAGGCCGCCCAACGGCCGGCTGCTAATGGGTCTTGGCAAAGGAAATGGGAACCGAGCGCGGTGGCTGGCGGATGCAACAGTGCGTTGATGTTAACGGCAGACTGGGAACGACTGGTTACGGCTGAGCTTGAGGCCACGCGTTTCTCCAGAAGAAAAGTTCCCACGCACAGCTGAAGGCGCGAGCGGCCAGGACGCTTCAGTACTCTTCCGGCTGCTGGGGCTGCTGGTCGTGGACTTGCTCTTCAGCCTCAGGCTCCTCTGGGTGGCCCTCCTGCAGGACAGGCGGAGAGGTTTCAGCTGGAACGAGGTACTGGGGTGGGGGGGGAGGCCCCGCAGCGTCCCGCATGGACTGGGGAGAGGCCCACCTTGCGGGGCCAGGGCTTTCCCGCTCCCATGAGCCCATGCATGGACCCAGATGCTTCTCTGCTCCATTATAACAGGAGCACTCATCTAACTCCTCATTCCTTGAGGAGTCAAGGAATTCAAGGTGCCTAGAATATTGTTTGGTTCATAATACCTATGGTGAGCTGCAATTATTTCTTGGTGGAAGAGCTCTTTAAAATATATTCTAGAAGTGAAAAGGTTTTAAAAAGTAACCTTTTCTGTGACAACAGTCAAAAGGAACATCACACTGAAGACCCTGGTTCAAATCTAGTGCTGTCCCTTACTGGCTCGGTGTCCAGACGCATATTATTTAGTAACAGTCAGCTTTCCCCATGCCCAGGACCACCCCCCTGCTGATGTGCTAAGGCCCAAGATCCTCCCCTCTGCCCACACCATGCACTATGCTGTCCTTGCCCCCGCCCCCCACTCCTTCATGACTTAACCATGTTGGATTTTGGCCTCAGAATGTCCCCCCCGGCTCCCCCTCTGCCAACTCATCCCCGGGCCCTCACTGCAGCATCCTACTGCTTTGTGTGCAGGATGAAGGTGGTCCTCGGCGCCCAAAAGTTAGTGCCTCAACTGAGTGTGGCCTTCCTGTGGGAGTATGGGAGTATTTCTTGTGCAGATAGTATGAGACAGGGAAAGTCACGAGCCTCTTCCAGTAAGTGTTCTCCCTCTTGTCTAGGGGCAAAAAAAGAAATCGAGTGGTCCTGGGAACTCCCCGGCGTCTGTTCTGCCCCGCATTCCTTCCTGCTGCCACTCTCCCTACCTTCACCCCAGCATCTGCTACTCTGCTCAGCTTCACCGCCTGGTTCGGCTTCCGTCAGGTTATGCCCCACAGTCCTGAGTGGATGCAGGCCTGAGTGTGTGCGTGCACGAGCCCACTGGCTGGCTGCCCCTCGAGCCAGGCTCCCACCGCCTCGAAGGGTCAGGGATGCTATTTTATCCATCATCCTAACTCTACTGCTAGCAGGGTGCCTTCCTTTCCTACTGCTAGGACTCTGGCAGGTCACAAGTGTGCTTTCCTTACTTGGTTAGTACGTGTTAGGGTGCATGGGAGATCTCAGAACTGAGGGTCTGTTTTGACATTTTACAGAAACTCATGGTTTGCTCACAGCACAGTTGGGAGTTAACCGTGGGATAATGGGGTTAACCCAGGACTGAAAGTCAAACCCATGGATTCAAACACCGTGTGGGACCAGGAACCCCTGAGATCAGACCTCACCACCGGTCTCCTTTTCCTCCTTGTTGAGCTAGGGGACTCTGTGACATCATCCACCTGCAGGAACTATGGACCCCAGACCACTCTTACTAGGCTAAAGAGCAAACCTCCCAGTTTACCAAGGGATTGCTAATGCTAGGGGTGCATGATAAGGTGGGGTGAAGGTCTGCAGGACGTATCTGGAATGCTGAGGCGGTCATACTACATATCACAGCCAAGTGCTCCCAGTTCACACCATGTTGTGTAAGCTCACAAGAAGAAAAATTTTCTTATGTAAGAAGGAAGAACTTAAACACACATGGAAGTAGGAGGCCAGGCAGAACCTATGCCAGACAATGCCCTGGAGTACTACCGGCTAAATTCTAGTATTTGCATATCAATCCATCACATCTTTCTGAAGGTTTAGCTGTGAAGCAAGCCTGTTAGAGTTCCTCATTCTCATGATAATCATTAGAAAGAGAAGCAAGCTGGAAGCCTGCAGGAAGAAGGCTCTTGCCTACTACAGGTGGAAAATGGGGGCAAAGGAAGGAGGAAGGGTCGCCGAGGAGCTCCCATGGCTCCTGACTTCCTAGAAGGAGGTGGCACTCGGTAGGCTCATCTGCCCCCGCTCACACCGTCCCCATCGGGCTCTTCTTTCCTCAGGGCTGTGCTCACCCGCTCTCCTCGGCCTGAACAGCCCTCTCCCTGCTGCTCTTCCCGGTCATTCTTCAACTCCAACCCAAACGTCCTCTTCTCGGTGAAGTTTTTGCTTGTCACTCCCGGCTGTCTTTCTGTGCTCACCACATGTGTCATACCTGACCTCGTCCAGTTCGTGGTCCCTCGCTGAGACAGTGGCTCTGTCCCCTTTCTGTATACCCAGGGTTCGTCCAATGACAGAAGCACAGGCTCGTCCCCCGAGCTCTTGGTTGAGCAGGGAGGAATCTTTAGGTCACTAAACAGTGACTTTTGTGACAGTACCTCAAGAATTAAGTGTGTGTTTATACAGGCAGGCGCAACTCAGCTGACAGATGGACAAGGCAGCAGCTAAGCAATGACTAAGTCCAGATACCTGTGGCCCCGAAGGGAAAAGATCCCGAGAATGATAAAGAGGGGCACAAGACAGCAGTCTGGTGATCTGCTTTGGAAACTTCCATCAGGTTTCTACAACCGTGAACTGAACTGCCCCTGTTTACTTCTGTACGCAAACTCCCATCTGGATTTCTACATCTTCCAAACATTCTATTCTAGGATTGTTTGACTCCAAGAATCAAAGACCAGCCATCGCCAAATAAAGCCTTAGACAAGAAGCCTCTCCAGCGAATACCTGCCCCTGAAATGGTAATGTAGGGTGCGTCTGTGTTTAACCCAAGAACGGGCACCAGGCAGAATCCCCCAAAGTCACACTCAGAAGGCAGGAGCTCTCCCCCAGGGCTGGCCCTGCCTACCGTGAGCCAGAACTCAGGGACCTGTGTCAACCCTAAACTTGGAAGTCACCTGAGCAGGCCCCTGCCCAAGGACTCCCTCTCGGGACAAGACCTGGCTTGGGGTGGCTGTCGGAAGGGTTCTCCTCCCACCGACAGCACAGGGCCGGGACGCTCTGATGCTGCTCCCTGCCTTCCTCCTGTCAGTGGGCCCGGTCGTTCAGACTTGCGGCGCTGTGGAGACCACGTTGGATTTAGCCTCCAACAAACTTGTGAGGAGAATAACCGTAACTCACGTAGTACCTGACAGAGTACCAAGCACTCGGGCTGGTGCAGGCACACTAGAAATCAGTAAGTTTCTGCCATCAGATCTGAAAACACTGAGAACTGTATTTTGTGAAGCCATCACTGCCTCTGGGACCTGGACAGGAAGCTTCTCAGCGCTTCAAGATCTACAGTCTGAGCTGATGATTGAGAAAGAAGCTTAAAAAAAAAAAAAAAATCTGGGCTGGGGAGAGGGAATGAAAAATGTGGTGGAGAGTCCTCAAACCATGGGCTGTTTTAGAAAATCTCATCCCTAGGATTTCAAATCTTACATGGAGTAAACATTTGTCTGGTATTGGGCTGGAATAAGTCATAAAGTAAACTTGCCGGTGACTTGTTCCCGTTCCGTCGAAGTATGAACACACGCAACTCGGCCCCCGAGCCCTGGGGATGGCCCCAGGGCTCCAGGTCCAACAGACTCAGACCTCCTACCAGCTTCAGCCTGGCCTAGGGAAGAGCCTGAAACCCCAGCCCCCTCCTTCCCACTTTCCACAGTGGGGGGGGCTCTCTGGCAGGCTCCTACTCCTGCCTTGCTGCTGGGGCCCCTCACTCCCTGCACAGGCAGATTTGGGGGTACCTGACTTCATCTCTACCCTTTACCCCCCCTTCCCTTCCTGTCCTTGAGTCTTGAAAGTCTTGCTCCTCTGCTGTTCCTCATAGCTGCTGTCCTTCAGCAGGACAGCATCCACATCCTGGGCCCCCCTCCCACCCCCTCTCCCTCACATGCCTGAGGAGCAAGCCCTGGTTGCCAGGTCCTGCCCGTAGAGGAGGCCGCTGCCCCCCTCCCCGTTTTTTTTAATTTTTGTTTTTTAAGATTTAAGTAATCTCTATACCCAACATGGGACTTGAACTCATGACCCTGAGATCAAGAATTGCATGTTCTTCTGACTGAGCCAGCCACCAGACACCCCCAGAGGAGCCCTTCTAAAAATATTTTTCAGCTAAGGGCTGTTGCATAGTGCTGGTCTGCACTGGCAATGAGTAACCAAGACAACCAGTGATGAAATAAAAACAGGCAGTGGGGGGGCTTATGGGGATGGGAAAAACACCTAGGCGAATTCTTCCTCTAACCATACTCCGTCAGGAAGAATCCTTACACACGTTCTTGTTGCTCAGCTGCTCAGAGCTGAAAACCACTTGATACCAGTTTGTTCTCAATCAGTCTTCCTACTCTCCCCCCACCCCATCCACTCATCTGTTCCCAGATTACTTCATGAATGCACAGCCCACAAGCATGGGTCAACGAATCAGATGATAATGATACTTATTCCTCTGGGAATAACAAATGCACTGAGTCCTAATTCTCAGAGATCCCAGGGCAGCAGTTGAAGGCACACTGATCACTGCACCCTGACCAAGAGCATCGCAGGAGTCAAGGGCTCTCCTCACACTTACGTGTTCTTCTGAAGCATAGAGGACTTCCATTAGTCGCTGCACGAGGTCATCATTTTCCTGCCCGTGTTCTTGGCAGAGTAGCTCAATCTCTCTCAACTTGCCAAAGTAGAAATCTCTCTCCTTTTCCACACCTTCGAGGGCAAGTTTTAATGAATGTACCTGCAAGGGAGTGAGGGTAGAAGGAAAAAAAAAAAAAAAAACAAGACCAAAAAACAGTATAAGAAACGTGGCCAACTACGCCTGCCTCTAAGATGAAACAAGAGATGTGCAATGGAGCTTGAGCCTGGGCCACACGTCCGACTTCAACAGCACTCTGGTCATCCCGTCTGCCAACTGAGTGTTCATAACCACTGTGGGACGGATCGTTCTGCCTGACACGGTTGCATCCGGGCTCTGAGCGAGCTTTCCTCCTCTCCTGCTAACACGGGCCAGAGCACATCCTTCTACCCTGTTCATCCTCTGCAGGGAGGGGAGGCAGATGAGAGAGGCTGCCACTGTGGTTATTCTAGATGTATTTTGAGGACCTTCTTCAGGAAACCTGCAGGAAGAGCCGCCCTTCATTTTGGATCCCTTCATAAATGTCCTGAAGCCACTGTAGACAAACGCTTTCTACTGAGAAACTGGGTCTCAGCTACAAGGACAACTGGGTGAGACGGAGAGCCCGGCTGAGCGGACTGGTCTTAACTCGTCTGGTTCTGGCTCTGGGGACACTGTAGGGAGTGCAGGGGGAAGAGCAAGATAAGGAAGCCCCATTCCCTCAGCAAAACAGCCCTTCATTCCCCTTTTCTCCCCTGGAGGCTGGTTCCACAAACTTCGAGGGCTGTGCGGCCTCTGATACTGATGACAGAGATGGTGTAGGGAAGGGGGAAGCAGTATCACCTGGGCTGAAGGGACACTGACCGTGGCGTCAATAGACTGGGTCTCAAATCCCAAATGGGCATAGCAGCTACACACAGGCCCAAACCTTCACCCTGTTCCTGCTGAGAATCCTCCCCCTCCCTTTCTTTTTTTAACCCCTTGTGCATTTAGATTTATGCAGACAATATCCTTTAGGAGATGAATTAAATCTTTCATGGTCACCCTCAGGTCAAATCTCTCATTCAGTGTACTGAAATCACCCTAACAGAATTTCCAAAAATTACCTTTGGAAGGGGAAATTTTCTTCTCTAATAATGCTGGGCCTTTGTACATGCTATTTATCTGGCCGGAATTACTGATCCATTGGAACACACACCGAGCACATGCAGTGTCCATCCCCTTCCTGCGTACCTGGCCTAAGACTCAGGGATATGGCCCCACAGAGTTCACCTCGCAGACCCCCTCACATGCTGCTCACAAGGCAGCTGAGCCTCATTCACTAGCTTTCACTCTTATTTCTGATGATATGATGGTTGGGTTATTTATTAAAAAAAAAAAAAATGAAGGCAACCAGCAGCCTTAAGTACAGGAAAAAGAAAACTTCCCTTATTCTAGAAATCCTTCCTTGTTTTAAAACCAACCAACCCCCTCCTGAGGCTTGGCCACAGAGTCCGTCAGAAGCCTGTGTTGGTGCCTGCAGACAGATCTGTGGCACTTGAGGTGTCTGAGCCTGTGAGCTCTCCCTGGACGAGGCAAGAAGGGTCTCTGGAAGCATTCGACCCATGGAAAATAGGTTTGCTGCCTCTCGAGAGTGCTTTGGTCTGTACAACATACAAAGGGCTGAGGCTTCTGTAGAAATATCCAGCCCAGGTTGGCCTCTGGTGGTATTCCAGATGCACGAGGTAATGGATGCGCAGCTATAAACATCCCTAGTAAAAACCGTCAGGGGCTGAAGCGTATGAGGATAGATCAACTGGCAAAGGAAAGGCCACTTTCACAGGCCCACTCACGAAGACCGATGCCACGCTGTACCCTCAGGTATCACTGCAGAAGCCAGAGTGCCGGAGAGGACACTGGGGATGGACCTTGGAGTAAGTCAAGAGGAAGAGACAAGAAG
This sequence comes from Callorhinus ursinus, assembly GCF_003265705.2. Classification (NCBI taxonomy): domain Eukaryota; kingdom Metazoa; phylum Chordata; class Mammalia; order Carnivora; family Otariidae; genus Callorhinus; species Callorhinus ursinus. The sequence continues at coordinate 37,044,104 of NW_027397073.1, forward strand.
GGCAAGTTCCCTTCTCTCAATAATCCCCCCTCCCTCTCAGCATCCGCACACCATGGGTCCTCACAGCCCTGCTGCCCAAGCCAACCAATGCCCACTCTCCAGCCCCCGGGGGCCCCTGGGCACAGCAGTGACTCCCCCCACTGCCTGCTCGCTAACCCATTCTCCACATACAGCCCTCATGATTTTAGTCATGTTGCCTTCTCCCATTTTTTAAGATAGAGCAGGGGTGGGGGGAGAGGGAGAGAGAATCTTAAGCAGGCTCCACGCCCAGAAGGAAGCCCACTGCAGGGCTCTATCTAACAAACCTGAGATCATGACCTGAGCTGAAATTGAGACTCGGACGCTTAACTGACCAAGCCACCCAGGCGCCCCTCCCCTCTGTCTTTTGATCCATTTCTATCACTGGAATTGCCTAGCACAGTGGTACTTTTACAGTATGTCATGGGAGACCGCCTGAATAGAGGCAGGAGGCCAAGTACATGAGAATTCTTCAAGTTCATGGCGCTCATCGCTTCCTCTATTATGACTGTAATTCACTCTCCAGCCTAGGCATTTCCACCCAGCCCTTCCTCGTCCCAGAGCCCTCCGTCCCAGCACAGTGATGCCTCTGTGGCTACCCACCGGTGTCAGCCAGGACAGAAAACGGAGGGAGCGAGAACACAGAACCACGGATCTGGATCTGGAGTAAGTGCTCAGTGAACAGCTGAACGAACACTCACAATTTAGGGTGTGTGACCTTCCCTCTGAGGGACCAGGTCGGGGGGAGGGCAGCAAACAGACACACCCCTCGTTGATGTACATGGGGGCAGGCGGGGGAGCGAGGCCCTTCTGAAGTAGTAAAGGAGTTATAAGACCACTGGGAAGCCCCTCTTGTTCTTCTCCCTCTCCCCTCTGGAGTGACACTTTTGGTTGGTAGGACGTGGGGCTGGGTTCCCTGGGGAATGGGAGGCTCTTTGCGTAACCAGACGGCTAATGGGAGCACGGAGCCAGGCCCAAGGAGAGGAAGGGGGTCCAGCTGGCTAAGGCGAATGGCAGAGGGCAGGAAGGATCTTGAGGTTTCCGTGGGGTTACACTTTGGGTTGGAAGGTTGGAAACCTAGCTAGGTGTGGTAGAAGACGACCACGGGGAGGAGAGAGAGCGTGACAGAACAAGAGATAATAAAGATATTGAAAGAACTTGGGTTCCTAAGGAGAAAGGGTTATAAGTCTAAGGTGTCACAGACCCACGCCTGATTCTAAGTCTACTCGGATTTGCTCAGAGCCTTGGGCATGTGGCCCACAGCTCATTATGGCTGTCCCACCGACCTTTTGAAAAGAACCTGTTACTGGAAATTCCATATGGGCTCAAAATGAGAATCGGCAGGTAGGTGGAACATTCCACAGTTTCTAAATCAAAGTCCTACCCACTGGATGACTTCAGGTTTCACCGTTTTTGTTAAAGTGATCAGAATTGTAAAGAAGCACCCTAGCTAAGCAACTGCCTGCTTTTAAACTTGACTCCTGATTACAAATATACAATTATCTCAAAAACTGTTTCCAGACTCTTGCTGGCTCATCAGGGATCAGATTAATCACCAGGAACGGCCCGGCCCTTTGGCTGGGAAGAGCCTAAGAATGGTGAATAAAAGCTCCTCTCCCAGTGGTGGGAGCAGCTGGGATAAAGGGCTCTTCTCAACTCAGGGTCAGGGGAGGTGGCTTCTGCAGTGGGCCTTATGCTACCAATCATTTTATTACCTTTAAACTACACATAATCTGAGGCAAAAATACCTATTGTTAGGTAGACAGCATACTTAAAGTTTTATATTGAAAATTTCAATGACAGGAGAGCTATATTTAGACAAAAAAGAACATTTTTCAACTTAAAACACAACTGTGGCCTTTCTGACGCCCCAGTTTTGGGTTCGGTGCTCCTGTGACATCAAACTTCTGTGGTGGGAAGTGTTAGGTATTCACTTTGCTGGCATAATCCGTCTACCCCGGATAACTGCTCTGAGTCCTACGAGGGAAGGGAAGGTCTAAGGTCTCTCTCTCTTACTACCATTATGTTTTTAGCACCAAGCATGGGGTCTGTCCCATCAAATAGGCTTGACAAATACCTGCTGACGTAAAGGAAGGAGGAAGAGAGACTAACCCTAACTCCAGTGTTGAATGGTATCTAGACTGGCCAGAAGTGGGCAGAGGCCGTGGTCTAGCCTGGAGCTTATGATCGGCCCTGCGGTGTGGGGAGTGAGACGTTGGCCTATGAACCTGCATTTACCTGGGGCTGAGTCCTCTGTCCTTCTGTCTTAATGTATAGCTGTGATTTCTAACATCTTTTTTTTTTTTTTTTAAAGATTTTATTTATTTGACAGTGAGAGAGAGGGAACACAAGCAGGGGGAGTGGGAGTGGGAGAGGGAGAAGCAGGCTTCCCGCGGTGCAGGGAGCCCGACGTGGGGCTCGATTCCAGGACCCTGGGATCATGGCCTGAGCCAAAGGCAGACGCTTAACGACTGAGCCCCCCAGGCACCCCCTGACTAATATCTTTTATTCCTAGTGGGCCACTGATTTTATCTGCCTGAACAATTTCTTTAATCCCTACTTGCTTGAAACCACTGCCCCCCCCCGCCCCGTCCTTACCTCAGGCTTACAGGCATTTGCTCCCTCCCCCCACCTCCCCTCAGAGACTGGGCCAGGGCTGATGAGTTACCTGTTCATTAAGCTGTATGACCTGTGTTTCTAAATCTTTATCAGATCTGGATGCTGAGCTGCTGGATGAAGCCCTTTTGGCTGATGAGGGACGAGAAGGTGTGGATCCCGGCTTAGACGCTGGACTTGATTTAGCCGCACCTGAAAGTAACCAGAATAGATTATAAATCCTGGCAACATTAAGGATGCTTTTTAGATCTATTGCAAATATATGATATAAAAGGAATTTACTAAAAAGTATACAGAAGGTACCTCTAATGACCCCCTCCGATCACAGAAGTAGCACACATACACTTAGAAAAAGTGCACACAGGGTGCCTGGGCGGCTCAGTCGTTAAGCGTCTGCCTTCGGCTCAGGTCATGATCCCGGGGTCCTGGGATCGAGCCCAGTGTCGGGCTCCCTGCTCCACGGGGAGCCTGCTTCTCCCTCTGCCTCTCCCTGCCCTGCCCATCTCTCTCTCTCAAATAAATAAAATCTTAAAAAAAAAAAAGTGCACGCAGTACAATGACAGGGTCCACTTGGACAACTTATTTAATCCTTCTGAGCACTTTTTTCTCTCAGTGTGGATTAGGTTGTCCTTTCTCCCTCTGGAGAGATAAGAACAACACATCCTAAGAGATTTTAAGATTTTTTTTTTTTTTTAAGAGGAAAGATTCTTAGATAACCTCGAAACATCACCATAATTGAGTTTCTAATTAACAAGAAAAAAGAGATTACAAATGAATACTTCAGAAAAAAACATCAGTACAAGGGCATATTTTTTTCCTCTTGTTTCCTAGGTTTAGCCACTGACAGCGCCTGGGAGCAGTGACCTCTCCAGAGTAGCGCATAGTCCTATTACCCACGTCCTGGTTTTGAATTTTCCTTGGCACTGAGAGCGCTTCTTGAGAGGTGACGGATTCCAAGGGAGGGGCAGGGAAGGTACAGGGTGGGACGCCTTGCATCAAGAAGCCAGGATGCACTCACAGTCTAATGTGAACGGCATGGACCAGTGTGAAGGTGCCTCCGACTTAGCCACACGTGGGGCAGTTTTATGTATCAAAAGAATAATGGCTCTAATGGACTGTAATGCATTGAATAAATAAAAATCTAGTTGATAATGATGAAGGGAGGGAGGGAGGATATGAAGATTTTTACAGAACACGGACTGCTAGCAAATGCAGAAGAAATGTTAGTACTGGAAAAATCACAATTTTGCAACAAAGGTAACTGATCCAGGAAAGGCTCACCGACTCTAAAACATTAAGTGAGAAGTTTTGGGGGAACAAGCCATTCATCCATGTCAAGATACTGGCCTAAAATTTACTTACTGTAATGGAAAAAAAGATATGCCTTTACAATGGGGAGGTCTAGGATCAGCACCTTCCGATAATCAAGTGATTCACCAGCACCACTAATAATGATAGAAACGGGGGGGGGAAGGTCACTGATGTCAGGTCAGATCTCGCCCACCGGAAGCTCAGCTGCTAACAGGCACTCACCATCTAGAACATGACACAGACACGGGAAGTGGCCTCTGCAGCCCAAGCTACGCAATGACAGTTACACACTTCGTGGATTAAGAAATGCAGGGTCACTACTGGGGGGCCACCTAGTCTCCACCACGTGGCACCTCAGCCCGGTGGAGGTGCTCTGCCCAGTCCCCCACCATGCTCCCGCACCCTCTGCTCCTCCAGAAGGCCCTTGGAGCACAAGGAACCAGCGTCCCTCACTTTGGTGTAACTCCAGTACTTAGCACCACGCCTGGCTGAGCGTACATTTAGTGAAGGTACAAACATTGAAATAAACACACGAACAAGTAAATACAACTTGGTTCTGTGGTTTCCAGTTTCACAGTTTATCAGTACCAATGGCTCAGAAAGAGGCAGGGGCTAATGAAGCCAAGAGTGCTGACGGTAGTTGCAAGTTTCAACCGATCTCCTAATTATAAAGTAGCAAACAGGAAGAGTTCAGGTGCCTAGAGTCCTTGGTTATAAATGCAAAATCATACACCCCCCCCCCCAAGAAGCACTGGCAATATCATACCCTTTAAAATCTGTTACAAGGGAAAAAGAATTTTCTTCTAAAAATTTCCAGGAAAAGGCCTACTATATTTTAAAATGGAAGTCAAATTGGGAACTGACTTAAAACAGTTCGAGTATCTGAAGGTAAATCTTCAGCGAGCTGGAAACCTCGCCTATGCAGAAGACCTTCCCAAGGACTCCAGACAGCTGACGCGGTGCCTCAACTCGTGATTCCCGTATGGTTGCAAGGGGCCTTCATCTCCGCAGAAGCCCACAGAAAACACCCCTGGAGCATCACTTCTCTGTCCCACTGGCCAGGCTCTCTAAAGGCCATGCCAACAGGGTAGAGAAAACAACATGGGTAAGAGCAGAGGAGGCAGGGGGAGGACATGCTGACTTGGCAAGGACCAGCCAGCCTTGCTGCGGAAAAAGCTTCTGGAAAATCAAGTTACTTCAGGCCTTTTTATAAGCAGTGTATCATATTTTAATACCAATAAAGTCTAACAGAAAGCAGCTTCAAGACGATGTTCAACACCTCTTATTTACTAAATACATGCTTATCCAGGACCTACCATGAACCGTGTCATACAGGAGATCCCTGCTCTTTGGGAGCTCATGGGGTCTCACGGAGTGACAGGGGTGTCAGAACGCCCAGGCCCGGCCACACTCAACTTTCTCAGGGACGAGGCAGTGTTCCTGAGTACATGACCACAGGGCAGGATTCGGGCTGGAACCCCTCTGCTGGAAGCACTCCTCTTCCCCCACTTTGAGTGACTAAGCCCCGTCCTGCAGGTCTCAGCTTGGACGCTGCCGCTCTGCAATGATATGGCCCTCTCGTTATGCCTCTTCTCCCATGAGACTTAGACGAGGCAAGGTAGGGGTTGTATCTGTTTTGTTTACCATTTTATGTTCCCAAGGCCAATCTCCATGACTGACTGAGAGGCGACACTCAATACAAGTTTTTATAATACATTAAAACAACTCCTAGGAGAGGTAGCCATCCAAGGTAAACCTACCAGACCAAAGCTCAAGGAGCTGATGCCAATGTCAAGGTTGCTGACAGCAAGCACCGGCCACACATGAAGGAAACCAAACAAAAACATCACTGGCCTCCCCCAAGGCGAGCTCTTACTTGGTTTCAAGATTACCTTCAGTTCTTGCTGGGGATCAGGACAAAGTAGGGACATTCAGTCAGTAAGCGTTTAGCTCTGAGCAGGGAGGTGCAAGCTAGTTTGTGCCAGGCCAAGTGTCCGCCACATTCGCCGTCTCTCCCGAAGGAAACAGCCCTGCCGGAGAGGCTCCCCCAGACAGTGCCTGACCCACGCTGCCAGAGGGGCTCCCCCGACAGTGCCT
>NW_027397073.1:37050155-37092674 GCF_003265705.2 Callorhinus ursinus
CCTGACCCACGCTGCCAGAGGGGCTCCCCCGGACAGTGCCTGACCCATGCTGGGTCCTTCTCCCCAAGCACGTCAGCAGCCACGATGGGGCTGGTGCAGGAGCTGACAGATGTTCATCACTCATTCCTGGACCCTGCCTTACCCAGTCTCATGTAAATTTTAAAAGAAAAACATGGAAGGAACAGGAGCTGATTGCTTGTAAAACAAAGCTATTAAGGATTATATTTCTAGGACATCATCAAAGGCAGCTTGAAGAAAACCTGAAATGTTGGATATGAAGTCAAAGAGGAAGGGTCACGGGCAAGCCAATGCCTCCCTCAAGACCACGTTACCAGGGCAGAGAACTATAAGCAGGGAAAGCTGGTGGGCAGAGGAACGGGGGTGGGGGTGGGGTGCCAGGAGACACCGCAATTCTCCCCGGGGGACAGGCCTCCCCGGGGGACAGGCCGGGGCGGCTGCGGTGACAGATGCTGTCCCAGGTGCAGCTTCTTCCTGAGGAACCACATCGGTTGCTCTAGCCAGAGCCCACCTTCAACTTGGATCAGGGTCTTGGCCTTAAAAGGCCATGTGTGTTTCATGGATCCTGTCCAGGTCGTTTGGGGCACGGAGTCACTGTCTTTCACCTGGTACACGCGCAGGCCACTGGTGGATCTCTCGGAGAGAACGATGAAAACAACGAAAATCAGACTTGGCATCCTCTGCTGTACTACAGGGCAGGGGCAGGGAGGGTGGAGAAGTGGGTGTGGGGTCCACACTCCAGCACGCGTACTTGCTACATACGGGATGGAAGGATCATTTCCACCCCGCCCTGCATGGTCACTCACAGGCTGGAAACAGGCATGGAAAATGAATTTGAACAATTTAATTACAGATGAAGTAATTAGTATTTGAAATTTAAAATCAGGGGTTTTGAAAAGTACTCATTTAGTTGTTTGGAAAGAAAGTGATCACAAAGGGAATGAAATGTCTGCTGACAGAGGGCGTGAGCAGCAGGGCCAGCCACCTGGGCATTCACAGACCACCGAAGGCACGACAAAATTAAAGAACAGGAAAGACGCGCGGAAGATCTTAGTGTCCTCAAAGTTTCAAGTTTAAAAAAACCCCCACACAATTAAAGGGTTAAAGTAAAAGCTCATTTTTCAAAAGAATGTCAAGTGAGCTCTTCAAATCCTCACAAGCTGCCATTTGATATGGAAGTAATTTATCCCTCACGGCTATCACAGTGAGAAATACCAAACAGTGAAACTTACAAAAATGAAAATGACATCCTTCCTTCATTCATTCTGTTTAAGGATTTCATGGTTTACTTTTTAGAAGAGTAAACAGTATCCTAAAGTAGATCCCACTCATTAGACCGCTAAGAACGATGTTTTTGTTTATTCACTTTAAAAGTCTCGCTGCCTCTTTTCAAACAACTGTACTCTGAAGGGTACCCAGCTTCTGGGGTGCTGGACCTTCTTCCGTTTACCTAGGCCACTAGAATAAGGATGTGCTGAGAAAATTGTAATTATCAGTGTCAGCAAATTTAACATTGATATATCACTTTTATGTAAACTACCATTTATGTTCCACTTTTGTGAAATGACCCAATAATGTCCTTGGGTAGCATCTAATCCTGGCTTGAGAGATCAGGGTCCTCAGTAACTGCTTCCTGCTGCCCGGAATGCACCCAAGTTCACAGGGACTTCGCTTCTGTGCCTTCCCATGCCTCCTTGCTCAACGATGCTTCCATGAAAAACATTTACGTAATGGCTTTTAAAGGGAGGGCAGCACTGCAGCTATAATGCAGAGACAGACTTTTTTTTTTTCCTTGCAGCTATCAACCATTCCAAAAATTTTTTTGCAAGCTGCATTTGATGTCCTGAAAACATAATTAGTGGTAGTCCTGTTTTACAAGAATTGTTTTTCCCTCAAGCTTTTCTCTCTCTCCCTAATTTTCCCTTTCAAAATAAAAAGGAGTTTCAGAAGCCGAGGAAAATAGAAGTAAATTCTGTACAAGTCCCTGTAATTCTCTGACTTTACTCAGTGGATATGGACATGATTTACAATGCTAGTCTTTGAGCAGTTGTGTCTTAATTAATGCCTTTAGGATTTGGTGTATAAATATGATTCTAAGACATTTTAACCATAGTTGTAAAAAAAAAAAAAAAAAAGAGTGGCCTTATTCATTGCCTTAGTGAAGCCACAGTATCATTGTGTCTAATGTCAATAATTAGTAGCTTAATGTTTATGGAAAATGCTATATTTTGGGCATATGAGGCCCAATGAATTCATAACGCTAAAGCAAAGTACTTTACTTGGCTTTATCTCTCATGGCCGGAGCTCTGATGGAATTTAAAAATTCTTCTCACTTAATCTGCCGTATTCCTTCTGCCAAAGTCATAAACAGAGGAGCTAAAAATATGACATTAATACTGTTGACAAGAACCACAGAGACATTAAAAACATGTGCACACGCACGTGCATGTGCACGGGCACACAACACACACTCAGGAAGCAGCCAGCCTTCTGGTCATCCCCAGCTTCTTCTCTACTTTGAGAGCATATTCCACCCCCGTGTTCTTCTCACTCAATTAAAAACCCCAGAGGTGGGGGCTGGGGAGTGGGTGAAATGGGTGAGGGTGGTCAAAAGGTAGAGACTTCCAGTTATAAAATAAGTCAGTCTGGGGACATCATGTACCGCAAGGTGGTTATATGTCACGACACTGTATGAGAGACGCTAAAAGAGTAGATCTTCAAAGTTCTTATCACAAGAAAAAGACTGTAATCATGTGTGGTGATGGACGTTAACTAGACTTATTGCGGTGATCACTTTGCAGTCTATACAGATATTCAATCATGTTGTATACCTGAAACTGTGGTGTTGTATGTCAATTATAGCTCAAAAACAAAACCCCGGGCACCTGGGTGGCTCAGTTGGTTAAGCGTCTGCCTTCAGCTCAGGTCATGGTCCCGAGGTCCTGGGATCGAGTCCCACTTTGGGTTCCCTCCTCAGCGGGGAGTCTGCTTCTCCCTCTGCCCCCCCATTCCTTCTCTCAATCTCTCTCTTGCTCTCAAATAAAACCTTTAAAAAACAAAACCAAACCCCCACAGACCTGAAACTTGACAAAAGATACATTGTACCTACATTGATCAGTTATTTGTGGATGATCCGACCTCACTTCCTTATCCTCTTTACCTTGGTGAATAGGTTTTAATTTTTAACTGAGATAATGAACTTGGTTAAAATAAAAGTTATTGCTGGGGACAGAGTACAGGGTTGGACTGATGAGAAGAGTGAACTCCCACAGGAAGAGGGTGTCCTCAGTGACAAAATGGACACCAGAGTGGTCACAGTGCGATGACCAACCAGCCACCACAATTACGATTACTGCAAATGCGAGAGCTGACCTTTTCCTTCAAAAATGGCTCCGTGCCTTCCCTTTGTAGGTTCTGTCATCTGTTCTCTGAGGGCCAGAAAAGAAAAGCACCTCAGTGGCTAGAGTTCAGTCCAAATGGAACATCGGCAGGGGTTCGGGGATGCTCCGACTCATGAGATTACTAAGAGGCTGGTTCTTTTATTCAGAAATCACTAGTCATGGCCCTTCAGGCTTGTCACCAGTGCAGCCAGGGGCCAAGGTGGGTTCTTCCTTTTTGCTACTTCAGTGTCAGCTTGTAAAAGTGGGCAGCTCCTTTTCTGAGCACCTTGGAGCCTAGCACGAAGCACATCAACCGTGTGGGAATGAAGATCTGGTCTTGAAATGGTCATCCCTCATCTTGCCCTTAGGGAGGCAGTGGTTAAGCCGGGGGGGGGGGGGGGCGCCCTACAGCCCTGAGTCCTGGCTCTGCTGCTGGCTGAGTGGTGTGCCGGGGCCGCCGCCGGGCCTTATGATGAAGACCGACTAGCAGTGCCTGTTTCCCAGAGTTAGGAACAATACATGAGTTCATACATGGAAAGTTCTTACACAAGAGCCTGGCACATAGTAGGTGCTCATTAAATGTTAGCTCACGTTATTATTACTCAGCATATGAGAGGTGATTCAACTAATGAGGTACACAGGTTTCCCATTTCTAGGTAGTAGCAAAATTAAAACTAACCTGCTGAAGTAGTAAGAAAATCCAACTCATTTTCAAGAAAATCTCTATAAAAAATTTTAATCCATAAACCACCAGTGGGCACCAAGGCATAGGTTCTCCCGCTCCATTTACTCTCTATCTTGAAAATCAGCAGGCTGTAGCCCAAGTCTCTGTGTTCCTTCTTAAATTACTTTGACTCATTCATTCACGCAGTTCATGTTTACTGAACCCCTACTGTGTACCTGGCAAGCTATAGGCAGCTGGGATAAATCAATGAACGAAACAGAAGATGCCGGTCTTGGTAGAATTTAGATTCTAACAGGGGGAATCAGATAATGAATCACATAATAAAATAGCAAGTAAATGGTATGGAAAAGAGAAAGGTAGAGCAGGGCAGGGGTGAGCAGTGCTGGGCGGGGGCTGGGGTGGGTGAGCAGCTGTTTGCAGGACCAATTCCAGGGAACCCGAGAGTTCACCACTCATCTCTCTCCAGTCTCAACTCCTCACTCAGACCCTCAAGCCTTCCATGGGTCTCACTAGACCCAGGCCCCCTCAGAAGGACCGTTAAGTGTTCGCTGTTGGTGGGCGTCCTGCAGCAGCCCAGCAGAGACTGAGGCATGTGTGGGGGGTTAGCCTGGTTTCAAAGTCCCAGTCCTCAAAGAAGCCTCCATCTCTTGTGACACCTCCACAGTCGCAACTTCCGGGATTCCTGAAAGGGACGTGCCGGTTGCAGGAGTAACCCTTACTTCAGGGCCTCGTGCAGAAAGTGAGATTTGAACAGAGACCTGAGAGAGGGGAAGCCAGGAGCAGAGCATTCCAGGCAAAGGCCCTGCCTCATCTGTTCAGGAGCCAGGTGGGATGCTGCGATGCTGGAGCACAGCAAGCCTGGGGGCGGGGGGCGGGGGAGGGCGCAGATCACTAGGGACTGACAGGCTGGGCTTATTAGGACGTGGGCTTTCCTTCCGAGGGAAGAGGGAAGCCGCTGCAGGCTCCTGAGCGGAGGGGTGCCACGGTCCCCGGCAGTGTGGAGAGCAGATGCAGAGCGGCCTCATTCTCCTGGGTGGGAGGAGCAAGCGCTCAAGATGAGTTTTCTTTCTGGTACATCATTCACCGTGCTCCAGTGGCGATGACCCTATTGTGTACCCTCTTAAACAGGCACCAAACGCCTGGCCATCGTATACAACTTACACTTTGCCATATTAACAGTAACAAAAAGACATTCTGTGATCAATAGCATCTGCTATGGATTCCAGGGGGAGGGCTGAAGAAAAGGAGGCAGTGACAGGAGCTACGAGTCAGCCCGTGTCCCTCCCAGTTCACTGCTCGAGGGTCATTACACAGTCTGATAACGGACACTGCCCCGAGAGGGCATGCCAGCGAGCTACACTGAAAGGCAGGAGCCTGGGAAGGGTGCGGATGGCCCTGCACCGAGCGCTCCGGGGTCTGGGGGGGCTCCCCTTCCCCAGCCAGCGGTCACAGCCTGCCCCTGTGATGGGCAAGAGGGCCCAAGCGCATCCAGCCAGTGCGAGCATTCACAAAACCGAGTTACTTCTGCCCTGGTTACTGTCCCTGCTAGAGATGATGTGCTTATTTTTAGCCATCATGTGATTCTCCAGTATTTTCCAGGCTCTGCTTGAGTCACTATGGTTTCAGAGAATTTTTCATAGTGGGGAAAAAATGCACGAAAGAACTCCTCTTCAAATGGCTCAATTATTAAAAAATCTAACCTCCGAATAGTTATTTGAATGTGGTATATTTCTTGTGATAAACTGACTTTTCACACCTCTCATATCTTGGTAACAATGAAGTGTGCTTTGAAACACATGAGGTGCTAACCAATCACTTAGTTCAAATTGTCCCCAGATCAGTTTTCTCTCTAGAAATGGCGAGAATCCCTCACTCCCATGAAAACAATCACATGAGAATCCCAACAATTTAGGGGAACCCCCCCCCCCAGCCTCTTTACTGCAGCAATAAGAAAAGCTGGTGGCTGAAGCAGCCCAACAAACGTAGCCAGACCACTAAGAATGAAAACACAAAGGCATCACCTGACCTCACGGTGTCCCTGAGCTCCTGGCATACAGCAGTCCTTTAAGCAAAAGGCTTACAAATTAAGATGGCTATCTGGGGGGAGCACCAGGACTTCATAATGTACAGACACAGTCCTACTGACTCCACTGTCAAGACCAGTGCTCTAGGTGGTTTTTCTGATGGTGGCCAGTCAGCTGTGCTCTTAACACTATCTTACCCAGACTCCCTTGCAGAGAGAGAGACATGGTCTGAGGCCACAGAGCAGCTGGAGCTCAGGGAGGTGAGAACCAGGGCTGAGCCCCACAGGAGTCCTCTCCTCTTCTATAACTGGCTCCTGTTCCGGGCTCTCTGCTTCCACCAAGCAACCATTAAGCCAGAAACGTGGGCATCACTTATCCTTGGCTTCCCTTCTCCTTTACTTCTCATATCCAATTGTCAAGTTTTATTGACTCCATCTCCTTAAAAAGTCTCCATAAGCCACATGGCCCATGACCTTTGTTTAGGCCAACCTCCTCCCCTAAATGATCTGTTGTAACAGCTTCTTAGCTGTTCTTCTGGACTGTAACACTACACCCTCCACGAATTCTCTGTACTAAAGAGCAAACTTGTACTTAAAACTTTTTAAATGACTCCCAACGGCCCCCTTTAAAGTGTAAACCTCTGTGACCAACAGAACCTAAGGTTCCCCTCAGTGAGCTTCACCTCATGGTATTCCCACCTTCGTACAGTCCCTTCCCCTAGACTATGGGTGGGACCTGCGTCTTGCTTCTGAGAGAATCCGGCAAGGGTGATGGGAGGTCACTCTCATGACGACAGTACTCTACAGAACTCTGTTTGGCTAGTGTACATGCTAGAGAGAATCCCCCTACTGGCCTTGAAGAAGCAAGCTTCCATGCAGTAAGCACACATGTTGGAAAAGCCCATGTGGCGAGGGACTGCAAGTGGCCTTTGGGAATTGAGAGCTGCTGCTGGCAAGAAACCGAAGCCTCAGTTCTGCAGCCTCAAAGAAACGGTCACAGCCCAAGGGAGCTCTCCCCAGTTAAGCCTCTGATTAGACCAGAGCCCCGGCAAATACCTAGACTGCTGCCTGTGGAACCTTCAAGCAGAGAACACAGCTAAGCTGGGCCTGGACTTCAGAAGGCGGAAGACAATACGTGTGTGTTGTTTTAAGCTGCTAAGTTTGTAGTGGCTGTTTTGCAGCAACACGACATGGAGACCACCTCTCAACTCATACGAGGGCGCCCCGCTCACCTCTGCAGCCTTACAATCTCAACATTCACGCGGCACAATGTGCATTTCACTCAACATGGCATATTCTCTGTTGACATCAACATTCTACTCTTTCTGAAAGCTTGCAGTGCTCCTGTCCGTACTCTTGACCTGGCTAACTTCTACTCATTCAGCAAGTCTTAGTCGAATCTTACTCTTCCCCAGGAAGCCTTTCTAGGACATGCAAGACCGGCTCAGGTGGTCTTCCCACACACCCTGATAGCATACACCTCACTTTACTGCTACTGTCTATTTATTGCCATGTTTTGTCACAAGGCTGTAACTTCCTTGAATCACGGTGTATCTCCAGAACCTCTTACAGTGCCTTAAATACATGTTGAGAGACTGAATGAATGAGAATTCAAGTAAAGCTTTCATAAAAAGAACAACACGTCCAGTAAATAGGAACTGCTCTTTCAAGAATTTTTTTTCTGAGCTACTGTGTAGGGCACCATGCTATTTCCTAAGCTATAATACAAGGGGCTCCTCATGCGATGGAGATGACTGGGAACATCAAAAATAGCCATACAGCAGCTTAAGGACTGCATCCTCCTGGATCCAAATGGACATGCAGTGATTCAATTTAAATCAATTCAACAAATTCTAAATGAGAACCTTCTTTGTGTCAGGCAAATGGAGAAAAAAATGACTGAACAAGACAGAACTGGCTGATAGTTCACCCAATTCAAAGGGAGTCTAGAAAATTCTTCAAAGTCAAAACTATTTTCTATTCCTGCCCAACACACCAAGTGACAAAGGAAAGAAAAATAGGTGCATGGGTGACCGGTGATATTCTGTTTATGGAAACTGAGAATAAATGCTAAGTCACTGCCTTTTGAGGCCACACAAGTTTTATTGTGAGGTTAAGAAGCCAAACACCAAGTTATTATTCCTTTGGAGAGAAAAGGGATGATCAGAGTAACCTGTGGAATTTAGTGCAAAACCAATTAATATTTCAACATACCCAGGAAGCAGTAAAAATGACCTGATGCTGGTTATGAAAGGACTCAGTGCTATTTATGGAAGGACTAGGAGGGTTTGCTTCCCAGCTGCAGGTGGGACAACAAAGGAGGCCATGGGTTCTCTACAGAGTCCCGTGGGAGGGAGCAGAGGATGGCCTACCAAAACAGAGGCCAGTTTTGTCTGAGGGGCGTATTATATTCTTCCCTCTGAAATTACCCAGACCATCTACTCAGAGAAGGATTTGAATCAAAGGATTAAGAAATCCGAGATTAGTAATCCCACTCATCTGGGGCTCAGTATGCCAGGCTTCATACATATTTCTGCTCTGAAGTCAATGTTTCCTGCATTGATGGGTTTATAGAAGGTAGGGTAATGCTCACCAAGAACCTGTTGCAAGGATGCATGAGACTGTTTTTAAACTTGAAAAATTACTGCTATTTTAAAAGACGAATGCCATTCAAACTGAACAGCATGTGCTCTGGTTCGAGCCTACTGGGTACTGCAGAGTCTTTTAGGTCCTCCAGAGGCTATGCAATTTGAATGTGGTTTGTGAAAATTTACCGTGGTTCAGAACAGTCTGAGGAGGAGATAAGAATATAAAACAAGACCACATCCATGATATTTCAGAGGCATTATAACGGTTTAAGAGTGCAGGCTCTGGGATCACAGGGTCAAACTTTAAGCTTCGGGTACTCCTTTTCTAGAGTGTGACCCTGGCAAGTTACTGAGCCTCTCTGTGCTGCAGCTTCCCCACCTCAAAAACGGGTGACGGTTGGAGGTTTTGATCTCTAAGCTTTCAAAAATTCTAGTTTTATGGAAAATTAGGTCCTATTTTGATTTCAAAAAGCCAAACTAAAAGTTGTACACTGAATTAGTAAATCACCTGTCAAAGAGGCTGTCTCAGTAAGCAAACACATTGAGATGCAATAAAAAATGCATGACTGTTCCTAGGAAGAAGGTTCTTGGCCTCGTCCTCAGATACCACCAGAAGATTCCTATCGGAAGCTCCTGAATTCTTCATGTCTCTGTTCCTGTCTGTGCTCTCAATATTTCAAACTCACAGAAAGTCAGTATCCTGGCAAGGCAGAGCCCTGCGCATATTGTATGCTGTGGTTCTATCCGTACAGGTTGAGAAATGCAGTTTCAATTGTTCTTCGAGGAGAAAACTATCCTGATGCCCAGTGGTGCATCTTATACATCTTACATAAGATAGATGTGTAGCTGGAGGAACAAAACCACCAATACCTTCTTACCATGAACAGCCCTCACGTGGAATGCAGCTTAGCAATGGGATGGTTTCCTACTAGCAGGAGACCAAGGGGGTGCAACACTGACACCGGGCACTTTCTTTTTTTTTTTTTTTTAAGATTTTATGTATTTATTTGAGAAAGAGAGAGAGAGAGCATGAGAGGGAAGAGGGTCAGAGGGAGAAGCAGACTCCCTGCTGAGCAGGGAGCCCAATGTGGGACTCGATCCCGGGACTCCAGGATCATGACCTGAGCCGAAGGCAGTCGCTTAACCAACGGAGCCACCCAGGCACCCGACACCGGGCACTTTCACATGGAGAGAAAGAGACAGTGTTCATGTAATAAGACATGCTAGCATCTACTGGAAAACAATTCTCACCATTTACGAGATTAGTAAAAAGGCACCTCTTCCTTGTTTTGAGTTGATATTACATGAGCTCTTAAAACGAACATCTGATCCTTGAAGAAGTGAGCAGGTATGTGGGTGGTACAGTATATGGTTAGATGATGGGGGACTGAGAGGGCAGTTAATAGCAGGAGCACGAACAAACAGTCATGACTCATCTTGATGGGGAGACCATGAAGGGACAAGAAGGCTGCCTGGGCCTCCCCTACGGCTCTGAGACATCAAATGCCATCATGGACTGGTCTGGTCTAAAGAGCAGACATGGGAAAATGCATTTCTTGGAATAAATAATGGCTTCGGGGTGAGAGCAACATTTGTGTTTAAAGGGCAGACTTTTCTCAAAAGGTAAGTAAAGACATAGGTTTTGTCAGTAATGAGGAAAAGGAAGTCCTGCATGAAGGCACAGGCCTTCTGGACCCTCTCAGTGAAATTTAACTTCCTGACTTGGACTCTAATTAAGTCCCTGTTAAACCAAAAACATCAACACTCTTTGCAGCAAAACACCAAAGGCTGCAATGTCCCCAACAAAACACCACAATGTCTATGATACAATCCAAAATTACTCAACCTGTGAAGAGCCAGGAAAATGTGACAGGTTCTCAAAATCAACAGATGCCAATCATGAGGTGGTCAGAATGGTGGAATTAGCAGACACGAACTTCAAAGCAGCTATCTCATAACCACGCTCAGTGAAATACGGTCATAGTGAAAGAAAGGTAGGCAGTATCAATAGAGAAAGAAAGAAAGTGAATTACCACCGAAAACATGCAATAGTTGAAATTTGAAAAATGCTCAACTGAAGAGAGATGACAGAGCAAAAAGAGTTTAAGCCTGAAGATGTATTAATAGAAACCATCTAATCGAAAGAAGACAAAGAATGCTGGCAAGAAAGTGAACAGCACCTCAGGAAGCTGTGGGGGTAATTTCAAAAGCTCTAAAATATGGATAAACGGTGTTCCAGAAAGAGAGGACAGAGGGAATGGAGTTGAAAAATATTTGAAATAATGGCGGAAAACCTCCCAAATATGGTAAAACACATAAACTTAGAGATTTAAGTAGCTTAATGAACTCCAAAACAAGATAAATTCAAAGAGAATCATGGTTAGGCACATCCCCGTCACACTACTGAAATCCAGAAATAAAGAGACTCTGAATGCACCCAGAGAAAAACAACGTATTGCACACAGGGGAAGAATGATTAGAATGAGCAAGCACTTCTTATCTCTGGAGGCCACAGACACTGAAACCACATCTCTAAAGTGCATAAAGAAAGGATGATCAGCTGGAATTCTTTATCTACGGAAATTTTCAATAATGAAAGTGAAATAAAGACATTTACGGTGAAAGGAAACTAAAAGAATTTGTTGCCACTGGACCTTGTCTACAAGGAACGCTAAAGCAAGTTCTTCAGTCTGAAGAGAAATGAAATCAGTAGGGAACACAGATCTTTAGGAATGACTGAAGAAGAGTGGAAATGGTATAAAGTTGGGGGGAAAAGCCCTCTATTTTTTAATTTCTTTATTGCTTAAAACAGTACTGCCTCATAGAAATGTAATGTTAATCATGTAATTAAAAAAATTAAGGACATTAATTTTTATGTGCAAAATACATACAATATATACAGATTATGGTTCCTATATGTAATCAATAAAATTATTAGAGGCTTTATATTCATTTTCTTCACACTAAGTTTTCCAAATCCAGCATGCATTTTATACATACAGCACATTTCAATGTAGAATAAGCACATCTGCTCAAAAGCCACTTACTGAACAATGCCGGCTTAAAGCCTAAGTTGTAGCACGGCCTTACGGGATTTATGATATATGTGGATGTAATACAGATGACAACTGTAACAAAGGACAGTGGGAGGAAGGGCTGCCAGGGTTCCACATTTTACATGAAGAGATAAAATATGCATTTTAAGTACACTGTGAAAAGATAAATATATATATTGTAATTCTTAGAGCAACCACTAAAAAATTAATGCAAAGAGATATAGTTAGGAAGGCAATAAATTAAGATTGAACATACAGTATTTTTAAATTCCAGAATATGGATATAGCACCTAAAGCACAAGCAACACCAACAAATAAACAAGTGGGACTACATCAAACTAAAACGCTTCTGCTTTAGCAAAAGAAACCATCAACAAAGTGGAAAGACAACCCACAGAATGGGAAAAGTATTTGTAAACCATGTATCTGGCAAGAGATTAATATCCAAAATACATAAAGAACTCATACGACTCAGCAGCGAAAAAAAGCAAATAACTCACCTCGATTAAAAAAATGGACAGAGGACCTGACCAGACATTTCTTCAAAGATATATGAAAGACCAACAGGTATATGAGACGATGCTGAACATCAGCATTCATTAGGGAGATGGAAGTTAAAACCGCAATGAGCTATCGCTTTATGCTGCTCAGAGCGGCTATCACCTAAAAGATAAGAAAGAACAAATGCTGCGGAGGATGTGGAGAAAGGGGCACCCTTGGAAGGGTGGCAGGGATGGAAACTGGTGCAGCTACTACAGAAGACCGTAAGGAGGATCCTCAAAAAATTAAAAACAGAACTACCATATGATCCATCAATTCTACTTCTGGTTATTTATCCAAAGGAAATGAAGACAGTAACTCAGAAAGATATCTGCACCCTCATGTTCATAGCAGCATTATTTACAGTAGCTGAGACATGGAAACAATCTAAATGTCCATCGATGGATAAATTGCTGGACAGACACACAGAGGAATATTTTTCAGCCATAAAAAAACAACAACGAAATCCTACCATTTGCAACAGCATGAGCGGACCTTGAAGGCATTATGCTAAGTGAAATAAATCAGACAGAGAGACAAAGATTGTATGATCTCACAGGTGGACTCTCTAAAACAACCAACCAACCAAACTCAGAAAAAGAGCTTGCACTTGTGGTTACCAGAAGCAGAGAGCAGGGGGAGGTGAATTGCAAGAAGGTGGCCCAAAGGTACAAACTTCCGGTTATAAGGTAAGTAAGTACTAGGGATGTGATGTACACCATGACTATAGCTAACGCTGCTGTGTATCTATAGAAAAGTTGTCAAGAGAGTAGATTCTAAGAGTTCTCAGCACAAGGAGAGACTTTTATTTTCTTATTGTATCTATATGAGAAGATGGATGTTGGCTGAACCTACTGTGGTAATCATTTCACAATAAATGTAAATCAAACCACCATGCTGTATTCCTTAAAATCATAGTGATATATGTCAATTATTTCACAATAAAACTGGAAAAAATAATAATCATAAAATCCAGAAGACAACAGGAAAAGAGAAACAGGAGCGGCTGGGTGGCTCAGTCAGTTAAGCATCCAATTCTTGATCTCAGCTCAGGTCTTAATCTTGGGGTCGTGGGTTCAAGGCCTGTGTTGGGCTCCATGCTGGGTGTGGAGCCTACTTTAAAAAGGGGGGGGAAGAGAAACAGAAAAAACAGAGGGGGGCACCTGGGTGGCTCAGTTGATTAAGTGACTGCCTTAAGCTCAGGTCATGATCCTGGAGTCCTGGGATCGAGTCCCGTATTGGCCTCCCAGCTCAGCGGGGAGTCTGCTTCTCCCTCTGACCCTCTCTCCTCTCATGCTTTCTCTCAAATAAATAAATAAATAAATAAAAATCTAAAAAAAAAAGAAGAAAAAACAGAGGGGACAAGCAGAAAACAAATGATAATATGGCAGACCTAAATCCAGCCAAATCAATAATTACATTAAATTGTAATGGACTGGATATTGCAACGTCCAGAGATTATGAGAATGAATAAAAATGCAAGACCCAATTATATGCTAAACAAGAGGCACACTTCAAATATAAAGTCAAAGACACGTAGAAATTTAACTTACCATGCAAACAGTAAGCATAAGAAAGGTAGAGTGGCTGTTTAGTATCAGATAAAATAGACTTCAAGACTAAGAGTTTTAACAAAGATCAAGAGGGACACCTCATAAAACATAACGGTCAATTCACTGGAATGAGTTAATCATAAATATGTATGCACCTAATAACAGAGCCCTACATACAGGAGACAAAAATTGAGAGAACTGAAGGGAGAAAAGACAATTCCACAATCAATGTAACACCTTCTTCACAGCAACTGTTAGAATTAGACAAAAACAAAAATCAGAAAAACACAGAGGATCTGAGTAACATTATCTACTACCTTGATCTTACTGATAATTCTAAAACACTCTACAACCAACAACTGCAGAATACATATTCTTTTCAAGTGCATGTGGTACTAAGAGATACCATATTTTGGGCCATAAAATCAAGATCAGAACAAGGACAAAATCACTATACAGTGCTACATTTCACTGCCTCTCCTAAAAACACAAAACAGAACAACTTGGGAAAGTAAAAGTAACTCTTCTTTCCCCAAAGAAGGTGACAGGCAATGTTTACTTAGATCACAGGTAGTCAACAAATAAACCTATGAACAGCCTTAGAGAACCCAAATTAAAGACAATTGAAAGTATTTACATATTCATAGTTTTGGAAAAATACCGTTAGGATTTATTTATGTCTACATTGAGGGATTTAAGTATGATTGTTCAAATCCTTTATTCTATTATAGTTCTTAGGCTGCTTCCTTTCTGAAACCATCTAATAATTTCTATTGATCTCATTTTAAGGCTGGAACACTCAAGTCCCTGAGGAAAAGAGAAAGCACAGACTCAATTTCCATAGCAACTCTAAATGCATCACACTGTATTTGTATATGAGAATTTGATTTAAATATATTAATATATGTGAATTTGCAATGTGTCTAAGCTGTGGTTGCTATAGGAACCGCAACTTCAAATTTCCTTTTAAGTTTAGTAAGTGCTCACACTTAACAACTGAATTCGGCACCCCCCCCCACAGCTATCTTGAGTTGCAGATAAGGCTCACTGCAATAAACTTATAAA
Source organism: Callorhinus ursinus (assembly GCF_003265705.2). Taxonomy (NCBI): domain Eukaryota; kingdom Metazoa; phylum Chordata; class Mammalia; order Carnivora; family Otariidae; genus Callorhinus; species Callorhinus ursinus. The sequence continues at coordinate 37,065,064 of NW_027397073.1, forward strand.
CATCATGACTCACAATGATATATGCACTTAACAGAGCTCTATCATGAAAATGTGTATTTTAACACAGGCTCCTCGTTGGTAGATCAAAAGCAATTCATGCGATTCTTCAAAATGTAGATAGAACAACTTGTCAGGCAGTCATTCACCCTCATGTGGTAGCCTCTGCTTTTGCCAAAGCTTATTGCAGTGCAGGTAAGTCACCCAACTACACACAGATACCAATGGGCCCTACAGCTTCTCTGAAGCTGCAGAAGGGTATTTTGTGTCTCTACTGAAATGGCAGAAAAACCTAGCATGTTCTCACAACAGCAGAATGCACCGTGTGGAGTGCATCTATTTCATACAAAAGCAAACAACCCATGCAGCATGGCTACAGAAGTAGTCTGTATGATGAAAAAACTTTTCTTTTTGTCAATTTAGACCGTACTTAATTATCAACATGTGGAGGATCCATTCCATGATCATATTTCCACTCTAACATGGGCCTTTTACCACAAGATGCTTTGGAGCTTCTCCTTACTGCTCTTAATGTATTATAGTCAAGACATGCAAGTTGCTTTTAATATTAGCCTAAGGAAATATTTGCGGAGAAAGATCCACTGCAAAATCCATCAAGTATCCCAAAGTGAAACGAAAAAATAAAGATGATCTCCTGCTTTCGATTATACCAGCCAATGTTTATTTCCACTAATGCAGATGGTTGAGAAATGACAAGGCTTAGAGGCGGGACAGAAATTACTGAATGTTACTGACACGGCATCACTGTCCGTTAACTGTGATCTAGATCTGAGAATTCCCAGAGAGCTGACCCTCACACCTCAGAATCAAGCATGTTGCCTTCCATCTTGGGTGGACAAAATCGGACGTGTATATAAAGAAGATGGCCCTGAATGGGGTTTCACTTTAGAGACTGTAAGTCGTTCATGGGGGAGATGATTATAAACAGAATCTTAAGAATTAGAAGGGAACTCTGAGTGTTATCAGTTAGTACACATGCTGGTGTCCCACTGATCCTGAAGGATATGGAGAGGCATGGAGCTATCTGATTCTATGATAAAGCATTCAGGCTGCTGGGCTGTTTAGCAAGCTTTCTGAAGTTTTCTGGCTCTTCCCTGACTGATGCTTATACTTTCTATTGCTTTCAGTGTACTCCTTGCCCTAATAAGTTATGTGCTGAGACACCACATCCCCATGTTTGTTATACATTTTATATTACAGATTTTACAACACCTATTCTGACTCTTGGAAGACATTTTGGTTTACATTTTCTTGGCTGTATTCCCAAGAGCCGGATACATGACCTCAAGAAAAATGAGGTCTTACTGTATTTATAGGAGCCTTTCAAACCTATAACTTTTAAAACAGTGTTCTATACGTGATGTATATCCTGCTACAATTTTTTCCACAGTATAGTTTTTCCATCCCACAATGTCCAAGAGACAGAACCTATTTCATTAAAAAGGGTATGACTGGCCTGACTTTTGAAAATAATCCTTTCTCCCTGATTAAGACCAATGTGGTGCACATGGTCAAGGTATTAGGAACACGAGCCTTAAGAACTACTACCTTTTGGAACATGAAAAACCCTATTTGTTACTTGTTGACTTCAATGTATTTCCTGAGCTGTGTCACCTGAGAGGTTAAGCTCTGGAGGCAATATTTCTGTTCCAGGTTCATGGACATTCTCTCAAAATAGCACGTGTTTCTCGGTGACGTCCGTGACAGACCAATGGGGGAACTGCTAGAAAGCAAGGCCAAGGCAGCGCCCCGAGCGGTGGTCTTGGGGGAGCGGGAGCGGGAGCGGTGGTGCCGGTCCAAGGACACGCTGTGATTGTGGAAGGAAAACAAACTTCTGAGGCCTGGGCGATTTCACTACTAAAACAAACTTGGGGGGGGAAAAAAGTGGCAGCTGAGTTTTAAGATGAATCTGTACATCATTAAGAGCTCTAGAAAAAGACCCTAAGAAAAAAGAAGATAGCAGGAGGGGAAGGATGAAGGGGAGTAAGTCGGAGGGGGAGAGGAACCATGAGAGACGATGGACTCTGAAAAACAAACTGAGGGTTCTAGAGGGGAGGGGGGTGGGGGGATGGGTTAGCCTGGTGATGGGTATTAAAGAGGGCACATTCTGCGTGGAGCACTGGGTGTTATGCACAAACAATGAATCATGGAACACTACATCAGGAACTAATGATGTAATGTATGGTGATTAACATAACAATAAAAAAATTAAAAAAAAAAGAAAAAGACCCTAAGATGAGAAATGCCAGGTGCCCTGAGTCTCCCCTCCCGCCCATGTCCCCCCCTCCTCCGTCTGCTCACCAAGGCCCGCACGCTGGACAAAACACACCACTCCCCTTCTGGACCCCCATCTACTGCACTGACCGACGTTTCTGACCAAACTTGAAGGGCAATTTGAACTGCTGTAGATTTCTGTTCCCCAAAACTCCTTGTGGCTTTCTACCCAACCTCTCTCTAGCATTTGTTAAAATAAGAATAAAAATAAAAAGAAAAATAAAATTCCCCTTCCTCTCGAAGTTTGTATCAACACCCTTGACCTCATTTTCTCCCTCCAGCTTAAGGGCCCTGCTCCACAAATTTCCCCTCCTTTTTCCAACCATCAACTATTTCTTCTCCACGGACCTTTCTCTCATCTGACAAACTTGCCCACTGTGCCTTGTCCTAAAAGCAGGTGAAAACAGATCAAGGACAACACCATCTCCTTCCAATCTCACTTCTTGAGGCTGTCAGCTTTCCCCCCCAACTCAACGTTTTTCCTCAACTTTTTCCCTAATGAGTTTGGTGAAGGTGGAATGTGCTCTTACTGCACGACTTTACCACTTGTGAGGTCATGCCCTCGTCCAGTCTCTGAAATCTAGGTTTATGCACTCAGCATCTTAACAGACCAGTTCTCTCAAGAATTATTCCTCACCTCCTGGGAACCCGGTATCTTTGGCCTCTTTTTGGGCTTCATTCTATTTGATCTCTCCACAATTAATATTCGGCACTGCTGGTGATCCCTCTTTCTAGAGATTTCCTACTGTTCATTCTCTGATGCTGAGTTTTTGGAGTTTTTCCCCCCGATGTTCATGTCTTTTTTCTCAGCTTCCTCTTTTCCCTCTTGCTCCTTAAATGTTCGTATTTCCAGAGACCTGTGCTTAGCTTAGTTTATTTTATACAAACTCATTCAATCCATGGCTTCAAAGCTGGATTTTTATGCTATCTTCATCTCCTTCCTCCCATTCCGCCACCCACTCTGGGTCCCATCATTCCACTGAATGACCCTAAAGTTGAGAAATCCAATGGGCTCTTCCAGTCCTCGTTTTACTTGACTCCTCCACAGACTGAGAAATGTCTCAGTTGGCCATTCCGTTCCCTACCTTCTGATTCCCTGACATGTCGTTCCCTCATTTCCTTCCATCTTTCTGGCATCTTCCCTGCTCTTGTGCAAACCCTTCCTTTTCTGCCCAAACACTCAGTGTTAGAGTTCTTCAAGCCAGTCTCTCCCCTTCCCACTGAGGGCTCACTTCCAGCCTCAATGACATGGATATCTGGAAGCCCCACAGATGGACCCCTCTAGCCTCTACAACATGCCTGTGTTGTTCAGTATTAGTATTCTTCTAGCCACCTCTTATCCATTCTCATTGGAGGTGGGGCATAAATAAGAAATTTGTATTATTTACCAAATTAATGTGACTGATTTAACAAGCATGAGCACTGGTTTTTACGATGGAACAAGAGTTTCTGAGCATTTCATCATTCAACTGTCCAGTACCCCAACTTGTGTAATAATGACCACAATTGTACAAGAACACCCTCTTGCTTGATAAAGTCTATTTTTTTATGGAAGGATGTTTATATCTTTGAAAGGTTTGATCCATAACAGTTTAAAAGAATTCGAAGTCCTAGGTATTCATCCCCAATGACTTCACTTTTGGACCAAGCTGGATAAAATGAGGTCTTGCTGAATATTATCACATAAAAATTGGCACTGACCATATAGGAGATAGGATGCATATTTCCTAACTTTCTTTTGAAAGATTATAGATTATTCATATTTAAAAGCATAAATTGGCTCATACCCTGATTTGTACCGCCAGCAATTAAGCAGTAAAAATATTTCAGTTGAAATCTAAACAGACTTAGTATTTTTCAGAAAAACATACCAAGAAAATGAAATTGATCCCTGGAGTATGATCTTAACACACAGCTTGAATGATAAAAAGTGAGTAACTCTGCCTTTTTAGTAGTTTAAATCATGATCATTAGGCTTATTTACAGATAAGGCACGCTGGGAAGATAAGATGATCAAATAGACACAATAAAAATCATCCAGAGGCACAGAGAAACTGGCTGTTGGGAAGAATCAACCCAACACAGGAGAGCACAGATCAACCGGAGCCATTGCCCCGACGAAAAGCAACTGTCGGCTTTCACTGTTCTGATACCTGCGGTGGGGGAGTTTGCGTGGTGAGACTTTTTCGGCAGGTTGAAGATCTGTTCGCCAGGGTCGGGGGGAGGAATTGCATCTTGCCCTTGCCGTGCTTCCACAGGGTCATACTCCTTCCCATCGTAGTTAGCATCATAGAATTTCTTAAACCACTGAATGAAATCCAGGTTGTCCTGGAAACGCCCTTTCACCAGCTTCTCCACTGGGATCACCTGCAATATAAAATCACCATGAGTCATGACCCTGTGTGTACTTAACACAACCAAAGGGTTCCCTGTAACTATTTCCTATGCGTCCACGATTACGGACTACTGGTCGCCCCACAGCTTCTTGGCCAGCTATGTTTTAAAAGTCACCTTTTTCCCCCCATCATATTAAAGAAAAGTTAAACTAAAATGCTGTAGGTGGTTCTTCTGAATTATTTCATACTTCTGAACAAATGAGATGAAACAAGAAATACCCTTAGCTGTCAAGAGGGGCTGATCCTCTTCATAATGGATTTAACTACTCAAGCATCTCCTTGCAAAAATGGGCCTGGGATGTGGTGCTCTTTCAAGATTGATGGATTTTCCCTCTTTCTTTCTAACCTTGCTCCAGTGGTGGTGGACTGAACTCCTGTAAGGATTTAGCTATCAGACAGTGTGAATGAGACTCAGATCGATGCAAACGTACACTTATCTAATGGTTTGTATGAAGCAAAAGAAACTTTCCTGTTTGTTGTTGTTGTTTTGTATTTACACACTAGAGAGAGACAAGCATTAAGAACAACGGCCTGCAGGGTGCCCGGGGGGTGGGGTGGGGGGCTCAGTCAGTTAGGCGGCCGACTCTTGATTTTGACTCCGGTCCTGATCTCAGGGTCATGAGATCAGCTACACAGGAGCACCACTAACGTGCCATGGGAGAGGAGAGGGACAGAAATGGGGGCTGCTTAGGGGAGTCCCTGAAGGCATTCTGCACTATATTCACCTCAACTTCTGAGAGAGAGCTCGGCTTTTCATGGAGCAACTCTTTCTATGGCAACCTAGACAGCCAATAGATGTTCCCTTTAGAGGAACTTTCAGAATCATGACAGGAAGAAATGTGGGGTGACTGATTACCTTTATTTCAGTGGGCAGTTATTTTTAGAGGAAAATGGAAAAAAAAAAAAAAGGACTTAGTTATGCAAGTTGTGCCATTACCAGGTTCTGGCTTCCTCATTTTTGAGTGGGAATGCTAGCTGAATGTAAGCCATGAGAGCTACAAAGCTGGGGAGTGATCTGATCACTGGTACACAATTCAGACACAAATTCAAAGCACTCAGCTTCACTGTGTAATAACATGAACGGAAGCCATATAAATTAAATTTTCAGCAAGGCTTTGCCACCTCAGGAGCTGGATACCACTGATATCCTAAAATGGATCATCAAGACCACTTAAAAACAGAGAAAGACCTTAAGTATCAACAACCACTTGAACGAAAAAACAACTGAAGCATTTTAGGCCAGCCATTAAACAAAATCATTAGCAGTGGATTTTTCAAAAATGTTTTTGATGAAGCTAAAACTGAAAAGAACTCAAGTATGGAGCAAAATAAAGAGAAACAAACTTTGGGAGGGGACCACATTTTTTGTGAAGACTCTTCCAGTCAGGGAGACTTGGATGCGGATCTCGCTCTCCTCCCAGACTCAGTGAAGTCTGCCCACACCGAAGAATTCCTTCCACACATGCACTTAATAGTTGACTTTTTATTGTGCCAAATATTTTCATGTTTTCTGATTTATAACTTTTGTTAATGCAGATACTGATTTTTAAGTGCCTTCTTAGGGAATAAGGCCCTTTAATTAACATGGTACTAGATTTTGTTTTCTGCCAAATGTTAACATTTAGAACCAGTTTTAGATGATGGTACTACTTTAACTGTTCCAAGTAGGCACTTACTTCTGTTGACTTAATTTCACACTCCCTATCAAAATGGAAGTTCTGGGGCATAAGTTCAAAATCTGGGGTGGCAAGCAAATCTGCACACAGACACTTCCCACCTGTGTTACGCTCTGCCAAGCATGCACAGGGACCATTGCCTCTCCAAGAACACTTGGGTGAAATCAGAGCATATTAAGCAGAGAGGCCAACAATGGTGATGAAGGCCAATCTTCCTGCACCAGAATTTTATATTCAACATTCTTAAGAATGGCTCATCCACTCTCTCTGTATATGCTTCCACAGAAATATAGAGCTCCCTAATTTGTTACATAGCTACTTATGAGTGTTTTTCTTTTTGATCTAGAAGCATGTATAGAGAAATAAACCTATGAGTGGGTGTGTTTTACTTTTTGATCTAGAAGCATGTATAGAGAAAGGATACAAAAATGTATAGAGAAATAATACTGTTAATTAGTAAGGAGAACCTATGTAGCTCTGGTTTCCAATGCATATGGAAGGAGCTAATTGGAAATTAACCACAGCAAAGGACAAAGTTGAAAAGACTCTAAAATGTTGAGCTGTTAGAGGTAGGTTTCTTGAAATAAAAATTCTGAGAAAACAAGAAGATGTTAATATTTGGTAAGAATGCTTTGATTTAGGAAGATATTACTTTAAAAATATGTACAGTTTAGCAAACTTTTCTCTTTTCCTTTAACCTGTCTCTTGTAACAGTATTTACGTTTTTCATTTCCATGGCCTAGTTACTGCTACTATTGATGCCAAGAAAAGTTTTCGGTTTTTCCCGTTTTTTTCTCTTTCCCCTTATTCAAAATTCCTTTCTTCCCAAAGCTATTCCCTCTAAGAAATATGTCCTAGATAATGACTATGGATTATATATGTATTTGCATAATAGGAAGTGTGCAGAGACTGAGTGGACTTTAGCGATAGTCCTTTAGCTGTCAGTTGAGAGATTCCTTAAATGAAAGCCTCCTACAAATATGGAAGTGAGGGTTGATACTTTATGCTAGGCACAGACCCCAAACTACTTTGACAATATCAAGATATATACCATTGATACGTCTTTGGATTTTTTGCATTTTGGCACAAAAACAATTTTAAGGAAAGGCCCTGCATTTTACGGATGTGTAAGTCAGTTTCCTACCTTATCAACATTCATTCGCTTAAATGATGCTTGCAGAAGTTTAAAATTGTGAATATACTCATGCTCCAACTTTGCTTGAAATTTTACTTTCTTCAAACTAATGCAGCCTGGAAAGAGCATATCCATGAACTGGCAATAGGCAGCTCCTGGAAAGAGAGGAGAAAAATGCTGAGTTAAGTCTGACTGTAGCCAGGTGTGACTGAGGACTGTGAGGCAGGGAGGAAGCCCTCAGCTGTGTGCTCCTCTCAAAGTGCCTACACCTCCCTCATTCACTCAGGCTGGGTGCCTGAGGGGAAGGGACCAGGCCTCTGGGCAGCTCCGGCCGCTCTCCCCATTCCTAGTCACTGCGGTACTGACGCTGTGTTCTCCAGAGCATCCCCACATTCCATGAATAGTGAACAGAAATACATTAACACCAAGGAAATCAGGGTAAGAATAACTCTTAGCTTTGATCAGAAAAAAAGAAACATTTTTTCCTTCCATCTAGATGCTACCTGCTCCAAATCATCAAAATATATAGATGTAAGAGAAAAACAAAGTTTAAACACAAGAAAACCGCAAAACTTCTCATGAAATGTGTAGCTCAAAAAAATACGTATGAAAATACAAATATGCCCAAGCTGTTTTATATCCACCTTGCAAAATGACTTAGGTGAAATTGGATACCTAAACCATCTAACGCCAAAAACAGTTGTATACCAATTTAATTCCAGGTTAGAGCAATGGGGTCCTATATTAACATGAAGGATGAAGACATGGAGACTCTGAAACTTACAGAAGTTGAGAGTCATGCTGTTTATGACTGAGGAATAAAAATAACAGAAATGTTCAATGAGACCCCGAGGAAATGGTTCTAGAAAAAAGGATTAGTAAGTCTTTTATATATATGTTTTTTATGAAGAACTCTTACATCATGACAATTTCCACTAGAAAATCCCAGCGAGATCATGTTTACTGATTCATATCTTCTTAATAGTTAAGGCTACAGGCATTTAGAAAAGATATTCAAAGCCAGAATGATTATTTTTCTTTTACAAGGAGGAAAAGCAATTGAGCAGCAAGAATGAGAACAAGATGCCATTTCTGTGTTCTCTTTCCTTCTCCAGATCTCTTGGTCTGTTTCTATAATGTGCCAATGATGGCCTTTCTGGGACATGAAAGGCTCCCCTCATCCTCTGATATCAAGGTTTCTGTGAAAAGCTCTTTATTCCATTTGGGAGATTCACTTTTACATCGGAAGAAGCCAACTCATCTCTTAGGCCATAGATACTGAGCATCCTTTACTGAGATAGGAATCCAAGATCAAACACGGTGCCAGGGATCTAAGGGCTGCCTTAACAGGAAATGGTGAGGCAGCTCATGGTTCGTAGGTAAGAGTATAAAGTAATGAACTATAGACCACAGTAAATATCACCTCCAGAATCTTTGCATCTGTGAGGTTTCCCCTTAGACACCAATACCCTGAGCACAAACCAGTATATTCCTACTCAAGCAGATGGGCTCTCTTAAAAACAAAATAAGACAAAAAACACTGGAGGAGATAAGAGAAACATCATGATCGGGGGGGGGGGGCATTCTTAAAGACATAATTCAATTATTCAGGTCTTCCTTTTGAAGTGCCCTCACATGGAGCAAATTCCAAGAGCCATTTGAATAGTATTTTTACAAGAGATGGGGCTGTCTAAACAACTGTCTCGTTACCCACTTTTTGAAGAGTTATTCTTACTTCTGTAATGTTTAGCATAAAATGTACGTATAAAGATCCAGATACCTATGTATTCTTACAAACTAACCAACCAATTCACTCACTTCCCAAATTTAGAAAGTAGTAACAGCTTTTGGAAAGAAAAGCAAACTTGAAATAGGGAGGAAAAAAGGAAAAGCCATTTCTAGTTCACCTAAAGAGAACCACTGTTAATGTTCTCGTATATACCATTCTCTCTCTCTCTCTTTTAAATCTAACAGATTGATTCCCTTCTGGGTCACTGATGGTCTCTACTGACATTTTTAATGGGTGTCTGATTTTTATATCAGGCTAAGCAACTTTCCCAAACCAAGATTAGATAAATATTCACATATATTTTCTTCAAGTATTTTATGGTCTCGATTCACATTTACATTCTGAATTCATGTAGAATTTATTTTGGTCCATGACATAAAGGATGGCTCTAATTTTAGTTACTCCAAATGTTAGTGGGAATCTGTCATTTTTGGCTCACCAACATTTGGGCAACTTCCTGTCTGGGTTGATGCTACAGTGCCTTGCCTCCCAAGCACAGCACTGATGGTGAGCAGACATCCTTTTCCCCATCCCCAGCAGTAAAGATGCAGGCCTGTGTTCTGGGCTCTGCCTGGATCTCAGTCTTAATAGTGACAGAAATACACAGGGACTATTAGAATTTAGTCATGGTGGCACTGGTGGGATCTAGAGTCCTGTGACAACAACACAGTGGCATCCTAGGCCAGTGGCACAAGGGAGGCTCTGTTCCCAGCTTCTGGCTTGATTTCCTATTGACTGAGCTACCAAATATTCTTCCTGTAAATGTGTCTCTGCTTAAGCTTGCCAGGATTATTTTTTGCTATTTTCATCGGCAAATGCCAACTGTTAAAGTCAGCTAGGTGCTGAATGTCATCATTTCATGAATAATCTGTATTTTTCCCACTGAGGAAAAGCATTAGCTTTACTATATATTGCTTTCCTAATACATGCATTTAGGTCTCTTTCTAGACTTAAATTTATTTTGGTCTGTTCCAGTAGTTAAGTTCATACTCTTAATCAAATACTCTAATATATATTAACTGTAGAATAATTTCCCTTCTTCCTCAAAATTTAATTGTCTTAAATTTTATCATGCATTCTTTCCTTTCTATTTTTATATGTCATTCATGGCATATAGAAAATAGAGTTTCTTTAAAAAATTAGTAATTTACTAAATAACAGCTCTATTGAGATATAACTCACATATCAAAGTTCAACTTTTTGAAGTACAGTTGACCCTTGAATAGCTGGGTGCTAGGGGTGCTGACCCTCCCACACAGTTGAAAATCTGCATGTAACTTTTAACTTCCAAAAAACTAAACTACTAATAGCCTACAGCTGACTAGAAGCCTTACCGAAAGCCTACCAGTAAAAGTCAACATGTTTTGTATGTTTATATGTATTCTATCCAAATACTGTTTTCTTACAATAAAGCAAGCTAGAGAAAATGTTAAGAAAATCACTAGAGAAACTACATTTATGACACTGTACTGTACTTATCTTTAAAAAATCCATATATAAATGGAAACGTGCAGTTCAAACCCGTGTTGTTCAAGGGTCAATTGTATACAATTCTGTGGCATTGAAGGTATTCACAGAATCATGCATCCATCACTACTATCTAATTTCAGAAGGTTTTCATTATCACCAAAATAAACTTCATACCTCTTAGCAGCCACTCTCTCCCCACCCCCTCCCCCTGATCCTGGTAACCAACTGCTAATCTAGTTTCTGTTTTTTATGGATCTGCCTATTCTGGACATTTCATATAAATGAATCATAAATTATGTGTCCTTTGTGTCTGGTTTAACTTAGCAAAAATCTTTTCAAGGTTCATCCATGTTGTGGTGTGTATCAGAACTTTATATTCCTTTCTATGGCTTAATAATATTCTATTGTGTGCATATACCACATTTTGTTGATTTACTCATCAGCTAATGAAAGTTTGGGTTTTCACTTTTGGGCTATTATGAGCAATGCTACTATGAACTCTCGTGTACAAGATTTTGTGTGGACTTAAGCTTTCAGTTCTCTCGGGATATGGTACACCTCTATGTTTAACATTTGAGGAACTGCCAAACTGTTTTCTATTTTACATTCCCACCAGAAATGTATGAGGGTTCCAGTTTCTCCACATCTTCACCAATCATAATTGTCTTTTTGATTCTAGTCATCCTAGTTGGTGTGAATTTTGATTTGATTTCCCTAAAGACTAAGAACGTTAAACATCTTTTTCATATGTTTTTTGGCCATTTATAGATCTTTGGAGAAATGTTTACGCAAATGCTTTGCCCATTTTTAAAGTGAGTTATTTTTCCTTTAATTGGTGAAAGTCTTTTCTACATTTTAGGGACAAATCTCTTATCAGGTATCTAATTTGCAAATACTTCCTCCTGTTCTGTGGATTGTCTTTTTACCTTCTTGATAGCATCTTTTGAAGCACGTGTTTTTTTTTTTAATTTTATTTATTAGAGAGAGAGTGTGTGCAAGTGGGGTAGAAGGACAGGAAGAGAGAGAATCCCAAGCAGACTCTTCACTGAGCACGGAGCCCTACATGGGACTCAATCCCACAGCCCTGAGATCAAGACCCAAGCTGAAATCAAGAGCTGGATGCCTAACTGACTGAGGCGCCCAGGCGCGTGCAATACACATTTTTACTTTTGATGAAGCACAATTTTTCTTTTTTTGTCATTTGGGCTTTTGTCATTTCTAACAAACCCCTGCCTAATCCAAGATCATAATGATTTACACCTACATTTTCTTCTAAAAGTTGTATAGTTTTAGTTCATACATTTAGGTCAGTAATCCATTTTGAATTATTTCTTATATATATAGGTGTAATGGCGGGTCTAATTTCGTAATTTTGCACGTAACTATCCAGTTGTCCTGGCACCATTTGTTGAAAAGACTATTACTTTCCATTCAATTGTCTTAGCACTCTTGTTGAACATCAATTAACTCTCAATGTATGGGTCTATTTTTGGGCTCTCAATTCTACTTATATACCTATCCTTATGCAGTAACAGTCTTGATTACCGTAGCTTTGTAGTCAGTTTTGAAATCAAAAGCAGAAGTCCTCCAACTTTGCTTTTCCTTTCCAAACTGGTATTCTGGTTTCCTTACATTTCCATATTAGTTTTAGGGTCAGTTCAACAATTTCTGTAAAAAGGCAGCTAAGATTTTGATAGGGATTGGACTGAATCTAGAGATTTAGAAAATACTGCCATCTTAACAATAGTCTTCCAATCCATGAACATGGGATGTCTTTCTACTTAATTTCTTTCAATTATGTTTTCTAGTTTTCAGTATATAAAGCCTTCCACTTTTAAATTTTTATTTTTTTAAATGCCATTGTAAATGGACTTGTATTCTTAATTCTGTATTTGGATTGTTCATTGTAAATATACAGAAATACAACTGAGTTTTGGGTATTGATCTTGTATACCCTGCAACCTTGCTTAACTCATTTTTCAGTTATAATTGTTTCTTATTGGTGCTTAGGATTTTTTTTCACGTACAAGATCATGACAGATAAACAGGGAAAATTCTACTTCTTTCTAAATTGAATACTTATTCTTCTTGCCCCATTGCCATGGCTTGAACCTTTAGTACAATGCTGAAAAAAGTGCTGACAGTGAACATCCCTGTCTGGTCTTAGTGGGGGAAGTATCCAGCCCTTCACCACTAAGTATAATGTTAGTTCCAAGTTTCTCATAGATAGCATTATCAGATTGAGGAAGTTCCCTTCCTTTAGCATTTTTTAAAATAAAAGGGTATTGAATTTTGTCAAATGCTTTTTCAGCATCTGTTAAGATTATCACATGGCTTTTGTCCTTTATTCTATTAAATGATGTTTTACATTGGTTTCTTTAATCCCATTTGATCCAACCTTGCATTAATCTCATTTGATCATGGCACATAATCCTCTTTATATGTTGCCAGATTCATTTTGCTAGTACTCTGTTGAGAAACTGTGCTATTCATAAGAGATACTGGTCTGTAATTTTCTTGTATCTTTGGTTTGGGTTGATACTGGCCCTCACAGAATAAGTTGGAAAGTGTTTCTTCCTCTCATGTTTTGAAAGGATTTGTGAAGGATTGGTGTTAGTTTTTTTTTTAGACACTTGATAGAATTCACAATTGAAGTCATCTGGGCTCTGGCTTTTCTTTCTGGGATTCTTTAAAAATTACTAATTCTATCTCCTATTTATAGGTCTATTAAGAATTTCTATTTTAAGTTTCAGTAGTTACGTCTTTCTAGGTGTTTATCCATTTTATCTAGGCTATTTGGTTTTTAAACATTCATTTTCTAACTCATGAGTTCTAATAAATTCACAGTTGTTTCTCTTCAGTTTCCTAGAGACAAATAATACATAAAATACTTTTTTGTAATATATTTTTATGTGTGTATATATGCTTATATATATACTTTTTTTCTTTAGTGAGACTATCTCCTGTTCTTCCTTTAAGTCTGTTATTGGCCACTAATTTCTGATACTGTGGAAATATTTTTTCTGAGTTTTACCAACAGCTGTATCAGGAAAGGATCCCGATACCTGCCTTTTCAGCAACCATGAAGACAATAAAAATGTTTTCTCCTTTGATCTATTAACTGATCAATCACATTCTAGATTTCCTCAAGTTGAATCACCTTTGCATTCCTGGTTTAAGTCCCACGTGAGGATGTTTACTAAGTTTTTATTACAGTACTGGTTTAGATTCACAGATGGTTTATGATTTTTGCACCTATACTCATGAGACTGTCTGCAACTTTGTGTGCTTCTGTCCTGTTTATGACTCTTTTAAGTTTAAAAAATATGTTGGGAATATTTTCCTATTTTTGAGGGTCTAAAAACTTGTGCACTGAAGTTAAAAAAAAATTTTTTTTATTAGATTGCCAATGGCACAGTTTACTCTCTGTATACCGTCAGCTTTTCCCACCTCTATACTTTCAGAACCATATGAGCAAACAAGCAGAGTCGTTTTTATCCAATAGGCAATGTAGAAAGAGTAGATCATATTAGCATCTCCATTAAATGGTACATTATATGATCATTTAGGGTATTCTATCACAGGTCATATTTTCTAGAGTCAAAGGAACCCCTGAAAATTTTAAAGAAATGGCTTATTGACTTTGGGAACTATGCTGTGACTGCCCCTGGGTATGTCTGTCTGGGTATTTTCAACTTCCAGTTCCCCAAATCTCTAGTGCCCAAGAGACATCATGAAAAGAATACTTTAAAGTTAATTGTTGCTACTAAGAACATGATCAAGAGTTCCTGTTGGGGCAGGAAACTATAACCACGGCATAACCTGAATAAGGCTGTTGTATTCCAGTATCTATCAAAGGTGAACCCCCCAGCTGTGCTCTACATCGTATCTCCTCTCACCTTCTCACTGAAGTCATGGCTCCAACTACCCTTAGTCTCTCCTGCAGTGTCAATTTCTCTATGCTCTGGTACCATTTGACTTTATCTGAAATGACTCTCCATCATGTCATCCTGTTTTAGGTCTATTTTATTAATTCTTATATTGGTCTGTGGTTTCTCTTCCCCTCACTGCAATGTAAATTTTAAGAGCGTTTACACTTCATCTGTCTAGCTTCCTAGAAGCCTTTAATACAGTACGTGGGATGGGGTGTCCTTTAATATCTGGTCAACAAATCAAGGTTTACAGGTTGTAGCAGCTGAGTCCCAACAAGGGTTGGTTGATAGTAAAATTCTAATGTTACCAAAGTCCCAAATAAGAGTACAGGAAGAGTTGTTATATATTTTAAGAATTGACAGGGTAAAAATTAACAAGCAATCTACTAAGAACCACCCTGGAAACTAAGTTTGCAGAAAGGTGAAAGATAAGCCTCAAAAGGCTAAATATAATACACTCTGGTAACAGCAATCCAAATTGTAGGATGTTGTGCTTATTAAGATTATGACGGGCCACACTCTGAACCCATGAACTCAAGGTATTCTGCAGTCATGAAGGTCAACAAGTTTTGAAAATGATCAGGAAATAGAAAAAAGGAAAATATCCTTTGTAGAGTGCCATGCTATGCCTGTACCTACAGCCATAAGAATGGCTGCAGTTGTTATACGTCAGATGTGACCTAATGGAGCTAAAAAGTTTGGGGACAGGATCCAAAATAACTAGGTGAGGCACTGCACTGTATGAAGGCAGAATTAAAAAATGAATTCTCATACTCAAAAGATTCAAGGATATAGGATTTTAGTCAATGGAATCCTGAAAAGCATGAGAAGACAATCTCATTTCTACCAGATTCCAGGATTTGACATTACATTAATATCAGGATAAACTGACATTTTTAAAGGGAAATGTCCAGATAACAAAAAAGGAAATATTAATTTATAGATTATGCCAAGAAGTGAGAAATGAAAATACCCACGTTTATGTAAAATCTGTTAAAGCTTTCATGTCTATTTTTAACATTCGGAACCTCACCAGGATACTTTCATCACCACCACCCTATTTTACAGATTTGGGAACAAAGTTCAGAAAGTCAGCCAGCTAATAAAAATAACAGAAGTGGAATTTATACTCTGACCTGAACTTCAATTTCCTAAATATGCTCATATGTTCATATGCTGCTTCTAGGAAATTACAACTGAAAATTCAAAGTTTAGAAATCTAGATTATAATTTCGTAAGAAGTCACAAAATAAACTGCAAGAGAACATATGAACCTTTCAGACTGAGGTTGGGATGGAGAACCACCTATATATTTCCTCTTCATAGGACAATCCTGGGCTGGGGAGATAGTTCATTCATCTGTTCCTGTGTCATGATTTCAAATTTCAGTATATATACATGTGTAAGAATTTAGTTTTACATATTTATGTAATGTATATATAAAAATATAATACATATATATTATTGTTGTCAGAATCCAAAATCTCCTAGCACTTTCCCAGAAATGTGACATCATCTGTGGAGAAGACATTAAGCTATATTGGGTTTTGCCACAAAGAGCTACTCAAATTGCCCATCTGATGTTCCCACAGGCCAAGGAACTATTATACAGAAATGTCTGTATCACTGGATTCAATTACAACTTTCTACCATCTTAGGTGGTATTGATGAAGAATGACAACCGTAATTTGCCGGACACATCCACACAATTATATCTTTCTTTACAGGTAAATGATTTGTGACAAAGCTTCTTCTCTCAAGCTAGTATCAAACAGGACCAGGAAGTGGGCAGAGGAGGACAGAGAACTGAACTTTTGGTCCTTGGATCTAAGCCTTAATCATCCCGAACGGACTGTGACAGGTCATCATACTTTTCTAAGCCAGCAGTATTCCTGTCTGCAAAACGTCAGGTTTGGATACATCTCTAAGCTCTAAAATTAGATGATTCTCTAATTCTCTGCCACCAACTTCTCTTTTAAGGGATACTTGATATTTCTGCTAATCAGGAGACAATAATGCTTCATTCTCATATGACTGGGACTTTGGCCAGTGCGCTTACTTCTAACCGTCACCATCTCTTGTAGTTGCTGGAAGAGACACTAGGGACACAGCTGTGTCTGGAGTACTACTCCCGGGGGCACACACGCCCCTTCTGGATTACAGCCCTTCCATGCATTCCTCCTTGAGCTCGTGACATTTACACACTCAGCAACAGAACTCTGTGTTCTGTCCCCTTCAACATTTGAATTAATAAAGGTCCTTCCTACTGGAATATTGTTTTTACACAATAATCAGGATCATTCCAACTCTATTTTTGCATTTGGCCCTGTCATTCCTTGATCTGGTATGACTGCAGAACCATGTCTGTAACTAAAGCTCTCTCCTCCAGTTGAAGGCAGTATTCTATTCCCCTCTGGGAAATCAGGGCTTCTTAACAAGGGAAGTGAGGCTGCAGAATACAGGGTCACAGATTTCCAGGACATCAGCAGAAATCTCCCTACCTACACAAACGCAAGGCTTGAAGAGCTTAATGGCAACTGTGAAATAATGCTTTGAAACATTAACATCTTAAAGGAATTCAAAATCAAGTTCAGCTGCATCTTCCTAGTCCAACAAAAATACGATGAAGTTAGTAGTAGCTCTGTTTTTGTTTTTATAGGCATCTCCCATATTCCTGGCACAAACAGCAGCTTGATTGCTTCGGTTACCACGGTATTATTCAACGTCGTTAGAGTGAACTTAGGACACTGTCTCTTTCACCTGCCCCGAGTCACACCCACAAAAATAAAGATCCAGAGTGCAGAAATCTAGCTTTGACTGAGCTTGTGTCCTGGAATTCCCACGGTTCTCAACTGAGCTTCCTGCTCCTTCCCACTGTTTGGAGTTATGTCAAACTTCTTATTCATATTTTAAACAAGTCCCAAAGACAAGTAACTTTCAAACTGATTTCATAAAGAGGACAAGGAGTAATAACCAGCAGGAAGATTTCAACCCCCGCAGACGTAGACAGAGCAGGCTTATATGAATTGTGCAGCATGCTGAAAAACACCCAATCCTTTCCCATCTCCACATACAGAGTAAGCTGTCAAAGGACATTTTCATCTCTTCCTTTACAGAGAAAGAAATGTACCAGCATTCACTGTTCAGGCAGACGGATTTTTAAGAGCATCAGTGGATATATTACAAGGCCTTGCCAAACTATGTGGTTTCGGGTCTCATCTGATATGTACACTCAGGCTTTTACTAATTCAGAGGATACAGAACCTTTTGAAGCATCTTACAACTTCCAATTATGAAATAAGTAATAGAAATGACAAGTGCAGCACAAGAAATATCAGTAATATTTGCATGGCAACAGATGAACTATACTTACCATGGTGAGCATTTCATAAATGTATATAACTATGTTGTATGCCTGAAACTAATATTGTAGAATTTCAATAAAAAAATAAAAAGCTAAAATTTTGTAAGGCTGCAGCAAATTGCAGGTAAAGGCACTAACATTCTGTGCTTATAACCTGCCTTTAAGAAGCAAGAATACTTTTCATTTTTATTTTTATTAAAGATTTATTTTAGAAAGACAGAGAGTGCGTGTGAGCAGGGGAGGGGCAGAGGGAGAGGGAGAGAGAGTCTCAAGCAGACTTCCGCTGAGCACAGAGCCTGACAGAGGGCTCCATCTCATGACCTGAGCCGAAATCAAGAGTGAAACGCTTAACCGAGGCCCTCAGGCACCCCATAAAGCATGAATACTTTTAAAAAGGTAATCTTAACTACAAATTGGATTTTTCCTAAGAAAATTGCAGAGCAGTGTTAAAAATGAGATATATCATTAAGAAAAAACTGATCAGATATTAAGATTAGTGTACTGAGTTGATTTAAAAGTGCTTCCAAAAAATTATGGAATAAAGAATATTTTTCAAAAAGGAATGTCAGTGTAGCAAAAATCTACATATGAAATAACCCTTAAGATTTAGGCATCAGTATTTTTAGACAAAAGGTAAATTTTAGAGCAATAATTAGAGATTATAATGGACAGAAATCTACAATACACAGAAGAGAGCTTATATCTTACAAGTGATATTTGTGAAAATTTTTGTAGAAACTAACTCTCAGTTGAAAACAAGAAGACACTGAAATATAACTGGACTATTTCTAGTTATTTTTTTTTCAACTAAATGGCAATTACCCTATAACTTGTCATCTTTTATTTTAATGCTTTTAGGAAAAAATACAAAACCTCAAACATGCCTATTGGTACGGAAAAAGATTCAGCCAATTAAAAGAAGTGGGAGGTGAAGAATTATCTTGTTGGTCTGAAATACTTCTTTTTAGGGTCCCCTGGGTGGCTCAGTCTGTTAAGCATCCGACTCCTGATTTCGGCTCAGGTCATGATCTCAGGGTTGTGAGTTCGAGCCCAGCGATGGGCTCTGTGCTCGGCGTGGAGTCTGAAGATTCTCTTCCTCTCCCCCGCCTTTGCTCTCCCCATCTCGCACACGCCCATGTGTGCGCTTGCTCTCTAAAATAAATAAATCTTAAAACAAACAAACAAACTTCTTTTCATCTGCTAATTGACAAACCAGTGCTGGCAGCCTGGTTTCACTTCTAGCTTCTAACACCAGTGATTTCCTTTAGGGTAATAGGCTCAAATTTTACTACAACAAGCTGTCTAACCCATCCAGCTTCGTACAGAGAGATGTGGCTTCTGCACTGGCATCAGGAATGAAGGAAGCAGAAGCACCTGGAGCACAGGCAGGCATGGTGTACAGGACAAAAGGTCACTGGCTTCCAGAGAGTCTGCTACTGAAACTGGCAGCAAGATGACTCAACGGCTGGACTCCCGGAATAGAACCAAAGTTAGAATTTGGCATTCCAGACAGAGGAGAAAAGGAAGCACAAAATGCCTTTCTTACAAATGAAACAAGTTAGAGAGGTACCTATGAAGCCCATTCTGAAAGGGTCAGTTTTCTTATTAGGGTCATCAAAACAAACTTCTATAAAGCTGTGACCTCAGGGGACAAAGTCTCTCTACATGTGCACTTGGTGTTTTCACACTGTTTTGTGTTACCTACTCTACTTTGATGGACAATTTTTTTTAAAGTGTTGAAATTACATGACTAGATAAAAAGGGCAGATTTTAATTACGAAAAACAGGAGGTGGCCAGATCCTAAAAAAAATGGATTTCGTTTCTAATTTTTTGGTTATGCTAAAGAAATGCCTGTCTGTAGGTGACATACAGGGATGTCCCTTTATTAATCAATGAAAAGCCAATAAACCAACAATACTTACTGAGGACTTGGATTTTACTTAGAGAAGTAACTTAGTTTTGAGAGATCAGAGAAATAGGAAAACCTGCAAACACACAAAACTAGAAGTGCTCAAGGATACAGCAGAGACACGTAAATCTAAAGGCATTAGTTCAAAACATTGCCCGAGAAAAAGCCAAGAAAGAGTAATCAATATTCTCAGATTAAGTTCAACTTGCATGGTCATTTCTGCTCCTCAAGGAGCTTAATAACATCTAATGTTGAGGTTTTAACCACTCAATGACCTTAAGACTTTGTAGAACTCTGAACACTGAAAAGAGGGAAAGCTCATGTCTGGAAGAAAAGGAGGAAGGTGGCATTGGAGATGGCCTGCTAAGAAGGCATTCCAAGCAAAGAGGGAATTAGGACATTTGATGAAAGATGATTTAGGGCAAATGTAGGGTAAGGGCAGTGGGTCATGGGGATAGATACTGGAAAGACTGGTTGCAGCAACTGCTCAAAACTTTAAAAGACAAGAAGAGAAGCAACTTAATTTGGTAGGTAGTGGAGAGCCGATGCTTATTTCTGCGCACAAGTGTCTTTACAGAAAAATGCCAAAGTATGCCATTTTTTAAAAAGATTTTTTCTTTTGAGAGACAGAGAATGTGAGCACGTGAGTGGGGGGGGCAGAGGGAGAGAATCTCAAGCAGACTCCCTGCTGAGCGCAGAACCCAATGTGGAGACTTGATCCCATGATCCTGAGATCATTACGTGAACTGAAATCATGAGTCGGAAGCTTAACCAACTGAGCCACCCAGGTGCCCCTAAAGTACACCATTTTTTAAGCTCCAATTTTTAGGACATATCTATTTTAAGGGAAAATGAGATTAATGGCAAGAGACCTAAAGCCTGGCGGAGCAAGATGGTAGAGGAGTAGGAGACCTGGATTTCGTCTGGTCTCAGGAATTCAGCTGGATAGGGATCAAACCATTCTGAACACCTACGAACTCAACAGGAGATCGAAAAAAGGAATAGCAATAACTCTCTGAACAGAAAAGTGACCACTTTCTGGAAGGTAGGATGTGCGGAGAAGTGAATCCGAGGCGATACTTGGGAGGATAGATGGCGGGGGAGGGGGCCTCCATCTGCTGCTTCTGGCAAACCATAGAGCAGCGGAGCACAAAATCGGAACTTTTAGAAGTCGTATCCGCTGAGGGACGTTGCCCCAGTGGCTAAGTGGGGGGTGGAACCCTCGTGGGACAGTGTGGTCTCAGGACCCTTGGGGGCACAGAAAGACCGGGGGTGCCTGAGTGCAGCAGAGCTCCCAGGGATCAGAGCGGGGAAGCTGGCTGCAGAGACGGAGCCGAGGAGTGGGCTCTCAGCTCGGGGTTGCCATAAATCGTGATCCGCGGCACAGTCGGGCCACAGCTCCTCCAGCGGGGACCCAACAAGCGGCAGATCCGGGAAGACTCCCCTTCCTCCCCTGGGAGGAGCGGAGCAGGAGCGCACCGCAGGGATCTGCTGGGTTTGGAGACTCCACACGGGGTCGGGTGCCAGACATAGAAACGCTCGGTCACAGGCCGGGTGAGTGCGGAGTGCGGCCGGAGACCGGGGAGACGGGAGTGACTGACTGCTTTTCTCTGGGGGCGCACTGAGGAGCGGAGCCCCGAGTTCTTGGCTCCCCCAGGGTGGAGAATGGGAGGCCGCCATTTTTCACTCTCCTCCTCCAAGACTGCACGGAAAGCTTGCAGGGAACAAAAGCTCCTGAGAGCAAACCCGAGCAGATTACTTAACCCTGACCCCGCAAGGGCAGGGCAATTCTGCCTCCGCAAAGACATTTCGGAACCAGGGCAACAGGCCCCTGCCCCAGAAGATCAGCAGGAACAGCCAGACAAGCCCAAGCTTACCGATCAATGAGAACGGCAGAACTCCAGCGCTAGGGGAACACTGCACACAGAATCCATGGATTTTTAACATGATTCTTTAGTCTTTCAAAGTTAATTTTTTTAATTTTCTTTTTCTATTTCTTTTTGAATTGTTTTTCCCTTTCTCAACCAACATCTTCTCAATCCCTTTTTTAAAAAAACATTTTTATTTTTCATTTTTAGAGTCATATTCTATCCCTTCATAGTAGTTACCCTTATTTTTGGCATATATATTTATATATATATTTATATATATATATGTTGTTCTCTCTTTAAAATTTTGAGATAGTTTCTTCTAACAGATCAAAATACACCCTAAATCTCTAGTGTATGGCTTTGTTCTAGTCTCCTGCCTGATCACATTCTCTCCCTGTTTTTTCTTTTTAAAAAATCCTCTTCTTTTTTCAAACAACTTATCAATACCTTCTATAAAATTTTTTATAATTTTCATCTTTACTGTCATATTCCATCCCTTCATTGTATCAACCCTTATTTTTGTACATATATAAGTTTTTCTTTCTTTAAAATTTTGGGAGGCACTTTCTTCTAACAGACCAAAATACACCCAAAATCTAGTGTGTGGCACTGATCTAGGCCAGCCT
Organism: Callorhinus ursinus; assembly: GCF_003265705.2. Taxonomy (NCBI): domain Eukaryota; kingdom Metazoa; phylum Chordata; class Mammalia; order Carnivora; family Otariidae; genus Callorhinus; species Callorhinus ursinus. Next base: position 37,087,525 of record NW_027397073.1, read on the forward strand.
GATCATATTTGATCATATTCTGTTTTTTTTTTGTTTTGTTCTTTTTTTTTCTTTCTTTCCCTTTCTTTTCCCCCGGTTTCAGATCTTTTCTGATTTGTTTAGAGTATATTTTCTGGGGACGTTGTTAACCTGTTAGCATTTTGTTCCCTCATTCATCTATTCTCCTCTGGACAAAATGACAAGACGGAAAAAATCACCTCAACAAAAAGAACAAGAGGTAGTACCGACTGCCAGGGACCTACTCAATACGGACATTAGTACGATGTCGGACCTAGAGTTCAGAATCATGATTTTAAAGATACTAGCTGGGCTTGAAAAAAGCATGGAAGTTATTAGAGAAACCCTTTCTGGAGAAATAAAAGAACTAAAATCTAACCAAGATGAAAACAAAAAGGCTATTAATGAGGTGCAATAAAAAATGGGGGCGCTAACTGCTAGGATAAATGAGGCAGAAGAGAGAATCAGTGATATAGAAAACCAAATGATGGAAAATAAAGAAGCCGAGAAAAAGAGAGATAAACAACGACTGGATCACGAGGGCAGAATTTGAGGGATAAGCAATATCGTAAGACAAAGCATTAGAATAACTTGGATCCCAGAAAAGAAGAGAGGGGCAGAAGGTATACTGGATCAAATTATAGCAGAGAACTTCCCTAATTTGGGGAAGGAAACAGGCATCAAAATCCAGGAGGCACAGAGAACCCCTCTGAAAATCAATAAAAATAGGTCAAAACCCTGACATCTAATAGTAAAACTTACGAGTCTCAGAGACAAAGAGAAAATCCTGAAAGCAGCTCGGGAGAAGAGATATGTAACCTACAATGGTAGAAACATTAGACTGGCAACAGATCTATCCACAGAGACCTGGCAGCCCAGAAAGGACTGGCATGATATATTCAGAGCACTAAACGAGAAAAATATGCAGCCAAAATACTATATCCAGCTATGCTGTCATTAAAAATAGAAGGAGAGATAAAAAGCTTCCAGGACAAAGAAAAACTAAAGGAATCTGCAAACACGAAACGAGCCCTACAGGAAATTTTGAAAGGGGTCCTCTAAGCAAAGAGAGAGCCTAAAAGCAACACGGACCAGAAAGGAACACAGACAATATACAGTAACAGTCACCTACAGGCAATACAATGGTACTAAATTCATATCTTTCAATAGTTACCCTGAATGTAAATGGGCTAAATGCCCCAATCAAAAGACACAGGCTATCAGATTGGATGAAAAAACAAGACCCATCAATATGCTGTCAGCAAGAGACTCATTTTAGACCCAAAGACACCCCCAGATTGAAAGTGAGGGGGTGGAAAACCATTTACCATGCTAATGGACACCAAAAGAAAGCTGGGGTGGCAATCCTTATATCAGACAAATTAGATTTTAAACCAAAGACTGTAATAAGAGATGAGGAAGGACACTATATCCTACTTAAAAGGGTCTATCCAACAAGATCTAACAATTGTAAATATCTATGCCCCTAACATGGGAGCAGCCAATTATATAAGGCAATTAATAACAAAAGAAACACATTGACAATAATACAATTATAGTGGGGGACTTTAACACCCCCCTCACTGACATGGACAGATCATCTAAGCAAAAGATCAACAAGGAAATAAAGACTTTAAATGACACACTGGACCAAATGGACTTCACAGACATATTCAGAACATTCCATCCCAGAGCAACAGAATACACTTTCTTCTCTAGTGCCCATGGAACATTCTCCAGAATAGATCACATCCTAGGTCACAAATCAGGTCCCAACTGGTACCAAAAGATTGGGATCATTCCCTGCATATTTTCGGACCACAATGCTTTGAAACTAGAACTCAATCACTAGAGGAAAGTTGGAAAGAACTCAAATACATGGAGGCTAAAGAGCATCCTACTAAAGAATGAATGGGTCAACCAGGAAATTAAAGAAGAATTTAAAAAATTCATGGAAACCAATGAAAATGAAAACACAACAGTTCAAAATCTTTGGGATACAGCACAGGCAGTCCTAAGAGGAAAGTATATAGCAATACAAGACTTTCTTAAGAAACAAGGTGTCAAATACACAACCTAATCCTACACCTAAAGGAGCTGGAGAAAAAACAGCAAATAAAGCCTAAACCCAGCAGGAGAAGAGAAATAATAAAGATCAGAGCAGAAATCAATGAAATAGAAACCAAAAGAACAGTAGAACAGATCAACGAAACTAGGAGCTGGTTCTTTGAAAGAATTAACAAGATTGATAAACCCCTGGCCAGACTTATCAAAAAGAAAAGAGAAAGGACCCAAATCAACAAAATCATGAATGAAAGAGGAGAGATCACAACCAACACCAAAGAAATACAATTATAAGAACATATTATGAGCAACTCTATGCCAGCAAATTAGATAACCTGGAAGAAATGGATGCATTCCTAGAGATGTATCAACTACCAAAACTGAACCAGGAAGAAACAGAAAACCTGAACAGACCTATAACCACTAAGGAAATTGAAGCAGTCATCAAAAATCTCCCAACAAAAGCCCAGGGCCAGATGGCTTCCCAGGGGAATTCTACCAAACATTTAAAGAAGAATTAATACCTATTCTTCTGAAACTGTTCCAAAAATAGAAATGGAAGGAAAACTTCCAAACTCGTCTTATGAAGCCACCATTACCTTGATCCCAAAACCAAAGACCCCATCAAAAAGAATTACAGACCAATATCCTTGATGAACATGGATGCAAAAATTCTCACCAAAATACTAGTCAATAGGATCCAACAGTACATTAAAAGGATTATTCACCACGACCAAGTGGGATTTATCCCCGGGCTGCATGGTTGGTTCAACATCCGCAAATCAATCAACGTGATACAATACATTAACAAAAGAAAGAACGAGAACCATATGATCTCTCAATAGATGCAGAAAAAGCATTTGACAAAGTACAGCATCCTTTCTTGATCAAAACTCTTCAGAGTATAGGGATAGAGGGTACATACCTCAATATCATAAAAGCCATCTATGAAAAACCTACAGCGAGTATCATTCTCAATGGGGAAAAACTGAGAGCTTTCCCCCTAAGGTCAGAAACGCGGCAGGGATGTCCACCATCACCACTGCTATTCAACATAGTATTAGAAGTCCTAGCCACAGCAATCAGACAACAAAAAGAAATAAAAGGCATCCCAATCGGCAAAGAAGAAGTCAAACTCTCACTGTTTGCAGATGATATGATACTTTATGTGGAAAACCCAAAAGACTCCGCCCCAAAACTGCTAGAACTCATACAGGAATTCAGTCAAGTGGCAGGATATAAAATCAATGCACAGAAATCAGTGGCATTTCTATACACCAACAAGACAGAAGAAAGAGAAATTAAGGAGTCGATCCCATTTACAATTACACCCAAAACCATAAGATACCTAGGAATAAATCCAACCAAAGAGGCAAAGAATCTGTACTCAGAAAACTACAAAATACTCATGAAAGAAATTGAGGAAGACACAAAGAAATGGAAAAACGTTCCAGGCTCATGGATTGGAAGAACAAACATTGTGAAGATGTCAATGCTACCTAGAGCAATCTACACATTCAAATCAATCACTATCAAAATACCATCAACTTTTTTCCAAGAAATGGAACAAATAATCCTAAAATTTGTATGGAACCAGGAAAGACCCCGAATTGCCAGAGGAATGTTGAAAAAGAAAAGCAAAGCTGGTGGCATCACAATTCCGGACTTCCAGCTCTATTACAAAGCTGTAATCGTCAAGACAGTATGGTCCTGGCACAAAAACAGACACATAGATCAATGGAACAGATTAGAGAGCCCAGAAATGGATCCTCAACTCTATGGTCAACTAATCTTTGACAAAGCAGGAAGGAATGTTCAATGGAAAAAAGACAGTCTCTTCAACAAATGGTGTTGGGAAAATTGGACAGCCACATGCAGAAGAATGAAACTGAACCACCGCCTTAGACCACACACAAAAATAGACTCCAAATGGTTGGAAGACCTAAATGTGAGACAGGAGTCCATCAAAATCCTAAAGGAGAACACAGGCAGCAACCTGTTTGAGGTCAGCCACAGCAACTTCTTCCTAGAAACATCACCAAAGGCAAGGGAAGCAAGGGCAAAAATGAACTATTGGGATTTCATCAAGATAAAAAGCTTTTGCACAGCAAAAGAAACAGTCCACAAAACCAAAAGACAACCGATAGAATGGGAGAAAATATTTGCAAATGACATATCAGATAAAGGGCTAGTATCCAAAATCTATAAAGGACTTATCAAACTCAACACCCAAAGAACAAATAATCCAATCAAGAAATGGGCAGAAGACATGAACGGACATTTTTCCAAAGAAGACATCCAAATGGCCAACAGACACACGAAAAAGTGCTCGACATCGCTCGGCATCAGGGAAATCCAAATCAAAACCTCCATGAGATACCACCTCACACCAGTCAGAATGGCTAAAATTAACAAGTCAAGAAACGATAGATGTTGGTGGGGATGCGGAGGAAGGGGAACCCTCCTACACTGTTGGTGGGAATGCAAGCTGGTGCAACCACTCTGGAAAACGGTATGGAGGTTCCTCAAAAAGTTGAAAATAGAGCTACCCTACGATGCAGCAATTGCACTACTGGGTATTTACCCCAAAGATACAAATGTAGGGATCTGAAGGGGTACGTGCACCCCGATGTTTATAGCAGCAATGTCCACAACAGCCAAACTGTGGAAAGAGCCAAGATGTCCATCGACAGAGGAATGGATAAAGAAGATGTGGTATATATATATATATATACAATGGAATATTATGCAGCCATCAAAAGGAATGAGATCTTGCCATTTCCAATGACGTGGATGGAACTGGAGGGTGTTATGCTGAGTGCAGTAAGTCAATCAGAGAAAGGCATGTATCATATGACCTCACTGAAAGGAGGAATTCTTAATCTGAGGAAACAAACTGAGGGTTGCTGGAGTGTGGGGGGTGGTGGGAAGGATGGGGTGGCTGGGTGATAGACATTGGGGAGGGTATGTGCTATGATGAGTGCTGTGAAGTGTGCAAGACTGTTGAATCACAGATCTGTACCTCTGAAACAAATAATGCAATATATGTTAAGAAAAAAAAAAAAGATAGCAGAAGGGGAAGAATGAAG
>NW_027397073.1:37093074-37165090 GCF_003265705.2 Callorhinus ursinus
AGACGAACCATGAGAGACGATGGACTCTGAGAAACAAACTGAGGGTTCTAGAGGGGAGGGCGGTGGGGGGATGGGTTAGCCTGGTGATGGGTATTAAAGAGGGCACATCCTGCATGGAGCACTGGGTGTTATACACAAACAATGAATCATGGAACACATCAAAAACTAACGATGTAATGAATGGTGATTAACATAAAACAATAAAAAATTAAAAAAAAAAAAGACCTAAAGCCTATGCACTCCTCCCAATTTCTCATGGAATATCTACTGAATCATTGCCCGTATCACTCTACCAACAGTTCATGCTAGGTCACTATGTGAAGTCTCGGTCTCATAGCTGACGAAGCAGCTTTTTGTGTAGTGTAAGATGTAGTGGTATGAATTGACCAGAACAAACCCACAGTCCACTTCTACGCAATGGACCACTCTCTACAGTTGCTCTTTCTGTGACTGAGTCACTGTCTCTGGGCTCTTCTTAGATCTACATTACTTCAACTGTTACAGCTCCTTACCACTGCTCCCCCTTAAGTGCAGTACACCAGCCCTCACCAAAGCCAGTAACACCCTCTACTTGCCACAAGTAGAGCATTCCCTTCCCCCCAGCTCCCAGAGAAGAGAGCCGGGGGGCAGAGAAAGCCCAGAGGGCCAGGGGTGGTATCAAAAGAAGCCCCCAACACTTCTAGAAGAACCACCATTTAACATGCATGCAGATGGTGAGACATGAGAGAATGTTCTTCTATAATGAATTGTTTTCTTTATATTTCACAGGGGTATCCCAGAATACGTTGCTTTTCTAAGCAAGATTCTAGTATTACTAGAAATCTAAATCAGTATGAGGAATGCATGAGTATTTACTTCAGGGATTCAATTATAAGATCACAGGGGAAATTAAAAAAAAAAGGAATAAAAAAAAGCAGGAGTTTTTTTTAAACATAAGATTTAAACACAATTACATATAATTTTAGAGTTGACATACACATTTTCATTAGAATGTGTCTCCTTATTCAGTTTCTTAAAGTTCTTCTGTGAATTGTCATACAAAGTTATCTAGAAGAAATCAAAGTGGAGAACGATCTTCTTATGGAGAAGAGAAACTGCAGGAAATCGTGTTGGCATGAGTTTCCTATGTACATGCTTCTTATTGTCAAACAATGTGGTCATAAAAGCCGATGAGTGTTAATACTTGGGCAAGATCAAACCTTTGGAAGGGAGGGAATAAATGCAGAGAGGTAATTTGCAATCTGTCTGAATTACGTAATGGTTACAGGGTGGAAAAAAACCCAATCTGCAGAGTTGCGGTGTAGAGTTGCTAAGCAATCCAATTGTTTTTTCCAGGTATGCAATTCTAACATGCCCAAGCATTTGACAGCGACTCTTGACACTCCTTTTTTATAGTGTCTACATGGCTGATAAGCTGTACATTTAAGAACATAATTCAGAAAAAAATAGGTTAGAAAAAGTACTTTTCTTTGAAGAACAGGAAAACTTAAGCTACTTGGCTTGATTTTTTTTTTAAAGTAGGAGCTCAACATGGGGCTTGAACTCATGATCCTGAGATCAAGACCTGAGCTGAGATCAAGAGTTGGAGCTTAACTGTCCCAGCCACCCAGGCACCCCACTGGCTTGGATCATCTTAATTGTGTGAAACTCGATGGCCCGCTAACGTTTCAGATGTTCCCATACACAAAGTGCCCATTAGTGTTAGAGGCCATCTGAACAGGGAGATCGGCTGGATGTCTACTTTTGTCCAGGGATTGGTTCCACCTTTGCTTCGTATTCAGGGAGGCTGGAAGAAAAGGAACCTGAATGATCTGGATCCAAGTATGAAGGAGAAATGAACAGGTCTCCACTGGGTATGATCTGTGTTGTTTTTACGTAACTGTATTCCCAGATCCTAGCCCATCCCCGGACACATAGTAGGCATTCAATAATTATCTGCTGACTTCAGGGACACAAAGCTGTATGTTACAACATCAAAAGGACATCTAAACGGTACCTTTACTCAAAATCTCCATCTTCCTCTTCTTGGCCTGAATCTTAACCACATTAAAAAACCTAGTTTGAATAGCAGTTCAATTAAATTATGCTTCATAAATATTTATTCACCATCCACTAAATTTGCATGGCTGTTTGGCCAAAGACCCAAATAAGGCTAAGACAAGAACCTTTTCTAGACTAAAATAATCTTTGAATACTACAGCATTTATTACTTGAAACATTACTGTCCCTCTTCTGCTGCCTTGAATCTTTGTGTCCCAGTCTTATGCACACATGTACATGCATAAAACACTGCATCTTTTCTCTGCCTTCAGCAAACATTTTCTGCCTAAAATGTCCTTTTGACACTTTTTACACTTGAATAGAGAATTCTCATTCTTTAAAGGTTAGTCTAAATAGCACTTCTTCTATGAAGTTTTGCTATTCTTTGCACAGAATGAACTATTTCACCATAATGGGTATGGAAGCCCAGAAGCGGGTTGACTTGTATTTTAATTAGATGTCTCTCTCCTAATTGACTGGTAACTCATTAAGACTGGAAGTGGTATCCAACCCACCTTTCTACTGTGTTAGCACAGTGTCTACTACAACTATAAAACTGACAGCTCCAGAATTTCTGCCTGGAGCTGGGAAACAGGTATGGGAATAAGGGGACAGAAATGGATGGGAAATGGGTGAATATTCTTTAATACTGCATTAGCATGTGCCTTCCTAGAAGGCTAAGAAAATCAGCTTTTCATGCTGAAGGGGTTGGGGAAGTACCAGCAGACGTCTTAGCAGAGCTCCTGCCACCGGGTTTACTGAACTGAAAGAAATACTGGGAAAACAGTGATACCTTGATGCATCCGGCCTTTGGGGGGACCAGACTTGTAAAACAACTATTCTAGACGATGTTCTTTTTCCTCAAGAGCGCAGAAAGGAGGAAATGAGGATATGAAGTCCTCTCAGACACAAGCTTGTTAAAGCCAGCCTGGATTCAACGTGAGGAAAGGGCTACATTCTTGAGATTTAGATTTAAAGGGTGGACCAGGCACCCACGTGCTTAAGTCTGTCTCTAGAGGAGGCATTAAGTTGGCTATGGCTTCACTGGCCAGGAATCATTCTGAGACAGCCGAATAGCTCTCTTCCAAGGAGGGGGATGAAATCTCAGAGCCACCCTGTCTTGCTTGGAGAGAAAGAATTCAGAGCAGGAGCGGGAACAAAAGGCAGAGAGGAAAGGCTCTTTCTCTACACCATCCTCAGTAAGTAGGGCAGGGAAAAATCATTCTGAGACTGGGAGCAAGCACCTGGGTGTTTCTCCTAATGTCTCACTACCTTTGCTAAGAGAGGCCTTGATGAGACCACTGGGTCACACCCTTGTCATCAAAAGAATGCCCAGACACATCTCCTGTCTTCAAGCGGCAATGTAAAGGATGAGGGTACAGACTTCTAACTCCTCCTCCTCTAACATCCAAGAGATGTTCAATGGGCTCCTGATTAACAGATAAGGAAAAAAATCAAATACATACGTGTGCACACAACACAGTGAACTACCATACCCACAGCCATCACACATACAGCAAGGAGGGCATAAGTTTGGATCCAAGGGGACCCCAGTTCTAGTGTCGCCCGTGAACATTTAGCTTCCCTGAGCTTTTATCCTCCTATATAAAATACAAATTAAAAATTCCCATTCTTCCATGCAGGGCTGTTATAAGAATTAAAGTAAATACACATAAAGGCACGAAAATGGTAAAGAGCAATATATAAAAGCTGAGGTCTCCTGATATCATTCTTATACTCCTTAAGCATAAAACTATGTATTACGTGCCTGGTTAAAATAATCAGAGCTGTAAGAATGAATAGGATTGAACTGGATTGTTTCAGATATGAAATATGAATTTCCAAAAGGCATGTTTTAGATTCAAAGGGCAAAGAACCAAAGAACAAAAGGAGGTCCTTGGTCTCCCACTAGCAAAGAAAGGCTATGAACACATTCCTGAGATCCTCCAGTTTATCTACTGAAAAACATCCAAGGGCTTTTCCAGGCCCCAAGTCTTTCCCCAGATAAACATATGAGGTGCTTAAGTAATCACAAGTTCATTTACGAAAGGAAATGGCTATTTTCCCCCAATTTTATACTCTTCCTGTTAAAGTCTTTGGATGATTTAAACTGAAAAGGGAAAGAAAAAGCAGTATGAATACAAAGTAATGTTTTATAAGGAACAAATCCATCATGTAAAGTAAATGACATCTTTAGAAAAATCAAAACAACTCAATATATCGGAATATACTCTTTTTTTTCCCCTTAAGATACTTGTTTTTATAGATCTTGGTGAATAATTTCAAAATAAACATATATGCTTTAAAAGTAAGCATCTTATAAAAGAGACAAAATGAGAGGAGAAGGGGCTCTAAAAGTTTCTGAAATTAGAATTATAAATTACAAATGAGTCTTAAAATCCACTATGTCCTTGGGCTCCAGCCTGATGTTTCCCAAACTCTTCACCAAGATTCCTGGGACCATGGAGTCAGGCCTCCAGGCAGCCGAGCTGGTGGAGTCAATGTTGGGGCTTCTCAAGTGCATTCCTAGTCTTGGCCCTATACTTCCACCCGTCTGAGCCTCATCACCTGGACCCACCACAGTGCAACAGTGCTCATCTCTGGACTCATAACCATGGACCCATTCATGGTTTTTGAGCCAGTAAAACTCAGCAGAGTCTTGCTATAGATTAGAAGAAAAAAGAACCTGAATCCAAAAAATTGTGTGATAATGGGTTCCTGAATTAGCAATATACTTAGAACCCTGAAGATGGCATTCATCTAGGACATCTGTGAATTTTCCCAAATAACGGAAAATAAAGTCTAGAATTTAAGGGATTGCTTTGTACAAATTCATACAATTATTAACAGTTTTTGGGATTTTATTGAGAATTCTCAAAGGTATTAATTTGAGTTTCTAATAAGATGTCATTAATTAGCTTTGTTTCTGTTAAGGTATTATATATTTAGTTCATTGTGACTACACGTTCCTTGATTTTTTGTTAAGTATAAATACTGCCAGTCTTCAAGAAAATAATCACATTCTAGGTGATATATTTTCCAGTCTATTTCCCCTATTTTATGGTGTTCATGATTACCTATGAGGAACTCCAGTAGAAATGAGTAAGAATAGAAAGGACGCATCTGTAGATTTGTACCTGTGAAAAATATTAATGGAGTCACATGACACTTACCTAGTTAGGGACCTGAGCAGTTATCACTGAGGACTGGCTCTATGGAATTTAAGATGTTTGTTGTGGGGTGCCTGGCTGGCTCAGTTGGAAGGGCATGCAACTCTTGATCTCGGGGTCATGAGTTTGAGATTACTTAAATATATAAAACTTGAAAAAATATTTGCTGCATTTCTCACAAAGAAATGAGCAATTCTATGGTTTCCTGAGAATATCCCATGCATGCATAGTTGCTTCAAATGCAGTAAAATCAATCTTCACATACTCCTATGATGAGATCATGAGGAAAAATTGTATTTCTCTTATAGAAGACAACATGCTTCATGTATTTCAGGGCTGTACCTAATAAAACACATATTATCTTACATACTGGTCACCCCATCCAACTCAAGAGGGAGGATTTCTGAGGTCTTTCCCAAACTATGGTCATTCTAAGTCATCCAGGCAGCACCCACCCAACTCCCAAGGAACCCGAAGGAAGGTCCTTCTTTACAGACTCCCCATGACTCCACCCCCTCCCTCCTTTGTATATCCAAAGCTCTTCCAAAGCAGCACTTACCACAGCATGGTCTCTAGTCTTTTGCAAGGACAGAACCATGCTGTACTGAGCTCCTAGAGGACAATGACCACTTTTTTTTTTAATTTAAATTCAATTAACATATGGTATATTAGTTTCAGAGGTAGAGTTCAGTGATTCATCAGTTGTATACAACACCCAGTGCTCATTACATCATGTGTCCTCCTTAATGCCCATCACCCAGTTACCCACTCTCCTCCAGCAACCCTCAGTTTGTTTCCTACAGTTAAGAGTCTCTTAGGGTTTGTCTCCCTCTCAGATTTCATCTTATTTTCCGCCCCCTTCCCCTATGATTCTGTTTTGTTTCTTAAATTCCACATACGAGTGAAATCATACAATAATTGTTTTTCTCTGACTTATGTTTTATTTATTTGGGTTCCCAGGGCCCAACCCAAGGAAAGGCTCAAAACATGTGTACCAAATAAAACTAAACTGATTATCAGAACTGAATACAGTAATGAGCTAGAGGAAGATGTGGCTGATTGCTTTCAAAGATGTATTATCCATATACATAAAAAACCAAATCTACAGGGGCAGTTTGATCAATGAAGTGAATACATACACACTTTTTTTTCCCACAAGGGTATTTAGCATTACAAAAGGCAGTAAACAAAAAACCCAACAGAAACAAAAGCACCAACTTATGTTTACTTTCAGTATTGCACAACAAAGGAACAGTCAACAAAACTAAAAGGCAACCTACCCAATGGGAGAAGATATTTGTAAATGTCTTATCAGATAAAGGGCTAGTATCCAAAATCTGTAAAGAATTTATCAAACTCAACACCCAAAAACCAAATAATCCAGTCAAGAAATGGTCAGAAAACATGAACAGACATTTCTCCAAAGAAGACATACAAATGGCCAACAGATACATGAAAACATGCTCAAAATCACTTGGCATCAGGGGAATACAAATCTAAACCACAATGAGATTACCACCACCTCACACCAGTCTGAATGGCTAAGATTAACAAGTCAGGAAATGACAGATGTTGGCGGGGATGCGGAGAAAGGGGAACCCTCCTACACTGTTGGTGGGAATGCAAGCTGGTGCAACCACTCTGGAAAACAGTATGGAGGTTCCTCAGACAGTTGAAAATAGAACTACCCTATGACCCAGCAATTGCATTACTAGGTATTTATCCAAAGGATACAAAAATATAGTGATTTAAAGGGGCACCTGCACCCCACTGTTTATAGCAGCAAGGTGCAAAATAAACCTATGGCAAGAGCCCAGATGTCCATCAACAGATGAATGGATAAAGATGTGGTGTGTATATATACATAATGGAATATTATTCAGCCACCAAAAAGAATGAATCTTGCCATTTGCAACGACGTGGATGGAACTAGAGGGTATTATGCTGAGCAAAGTCAGTCAGAGAAAGATAAATACCATATAATTTCACTCATGTGGAATTTAAGAAACAAAACACACAGGAAGGAAACACAGATGAGCACAGGAAGGAAAGGAAAAATAAAATAAGATGAAAACAGAGAGCAAGGCAAACCATAAGAGATGTTGAACTCTAGGAAACAGAGGGTTGTTGGAGGGGAGGTGGCTAGGGGAATGGGGTAACTGGGTGATGGGCATTAAGAAGGGCACTTGATGTAATGAGTACTGGGTATTATATGCAACTGATGAATCACTAAATTCTACTCCTGAAACTAATAATACAGTATATGTCAATTACATTGAATTTAAATGAAGAATTTAAAAAAAGATATATGTAAATAAACAAATTTAAAAGGAAAAAAAGACTACTGTATTCCATATTCTGCTCAAAAAAGAAACTCCCTTTCATCCTGTGCATTAGTTGAGACACAGGAGTATACTGCCCACTGCAGTGATTGAACCTGAGGCTGGACCACTCCCTCCATTACTCAACTAACTTTTTGCCCCCTTGCTCTTTAATTAGTCGGTATACTAAGACCAAGTAAATGGATTTTAAAATAAAACTGGGGGGAAAAAATGTCACCAAAGAAAACTCCAAACAAAAAAAACCCTTACCTCTCTACATAATAGGTCACAAACATGAATAATATTCCATTATAATACAATTACATCTATAACCATAGCAACACAATCCAAGAGGACTTAATTTTCTTACAGCAAATAACAGTCTGATTTTATAAAGCTAAGTAAGCTCTTGAGCTGACAGACACAGATGAAACATCCTTACTTGGTTTCAGTTCCAGAGAGCCAACAGGAGAAGGTCTACTAAATTTAGACTCTGAGCTGATTTCATCACTAACCTGTCCTGAAAGAGGTCTCTGCGGAGAGAAGAAAAAAGGCCAGGGGACAACACACTAGGATGGGATTAACCTATTTAAGAGGCACAGACTGCAGTCAGAAATGGTCACAAAGAATATTCTGCTAGGCTCACAGCACCTGTCCAGGCCCCGGGGCATGGCAGATAGCCGCACCTTTGTGAACCCAAGTGTTTCTGGGAAGACTCGTCCTTCCAGAGAGCCATCAAGGACCCAGAATTGTATATGTGACTACAGTGACTGCAATATGACCAGCTGAATCTAGAAGCTTTCCCGGAAGAAAAAAAAAATACAAGAAACTTGATCCAAGACAGAACTTGAAATAATTTAGAGAAGCACAAATTGAAACTGAATCAAATACTGATCGTGTTTCTTTTTAAGCTAGTGAAGAAAACACCTACATTTTTCCATCTGAAAAAATAGTTTAATTTCAATTAAATTTTACTAAAATACTAAAATGCTCAGGAAGATAACTGAGCTGTTAGCCAGCATGGTGACAGTCCAGGCAGTGCCCACCTGACATGCGGTTTGTGTCTCTGAAGGTGTAAAAAGTCAGCAGTTGGCTGGTCCTGCGGAATGGGTGGGAAGGAGTAAGGGAGAGTCGCACAGAGAGGACAGGCAGTCTGTGCTGGGCTTTGGAGGAATGGGAGAGCCACTGGCCGCAAGGGGGCTGGGCAAGCCCCGGTAGTGACTCAGCAGCAGACCCAGTGGCTTTGCAGCTTAGATCCCCGTAGGCAGGAGAGGCTGGGGACACAGAAAAATGGAGGCCAAAAGTTTCAAAGGAGGTTTCATGTATGAGAACAGGGGAAGCAGGCTGCAGAGGAAAAGGAAAAGGGACATTTCTTCCACCCCCATCAAATTCCTCTTCCCATTTCTTCCTGTTCCTCTCCATATAGCCTGCTACCTTTGTGGTCAACTCCAACATGGTGTCTCAAGTTGTTAAAGCTGTTTTTTCTTTTTTTTCTTTCTGGATTTTTAGCACCATGCTGTCCATCCTTCCTCTTGAGTACCTTATAGAATATTCACTGGTTTGAGCTGGTACTGAAGCAAAAACAAAGTATCTCACTCCACAAAAAGCTGTGGGAATTTTATAAAGCAACTGAACCACAACCTAGTATTTTGAAGCTGAATCAATCTTGTGTTTCATGGGGTTCAATCCCCTAATTCAACTGTGGGAAATCCACAAATACTGTTCATTTTTACAACAGATTTAGGTGATTACAGGTATATGTGCACATCCACTGTTATACTGCTGTCCATTTACACAGCCTCTTCTTTCACCTGAAAGGTAAAGGCTGCTTTTCACAAGAAATGAAGGCACACTAAATACGCATATGATTCTGGGACCCAGATTTACTGTTCAAAGGAAATTTTCATAAGGTTACATCCGTGGAATAAAATAACAGGAGATAAGAGTGAGTCATTTCATTGTTTTGCAACTCACTGCAATCTATCTCCAAGTGTTAGGCCTTCTCACACCACCTCTCTTTTAAGATGCTTATATACAAATCAATGTCATATAAAGGCAGAGAATCCTGAAGAAAAAGGAACACAAATGTGAAGCAGTAGGTTGCTTCTCTATGAGCTATAAAGAAAAGCTGACATCAGGTTTAGTACTAGCTGGAGGGAGATCTCTTAGCTGGAAATAAAAAAGAAAATAATGCAAATGGGAAAAAAAAAAGCCAAAGGGGAACTGCCAGAATTAGAGCATAAGTCTTTCACAAAAAGAAATAATTTTACTGAATAAGGAAAAAATCAGTTTAAATGTGTGAAGTTATTTTGTGTTTTCCCACAGCATACTAAAATACAACCACACACAGTACACTGAAGTCACTAAAATAAAAGTTGAAGAAAAAACTATTAGCCAAGAATTTGACTACTTGTAAGTACGATGAGGAGAAATCACTTAGTGATTTGTTCTTATCCTAACAGCGCTGTCCTAGCTGCCTTAAAGGTCTTATTGAACAATGAAGGGTATAAATAAATAAACTCATAAATCAATAAATAGATTGCTTCTTCCTGCTAAATGCCACTGAAGAAGGGAAGAGTCACAGACTAAATTATGAATGAGGAAACTGTGCCCGATAGGTTTTGGATATTTTAACTTTATTTCTTGTGGTTTGGGGTTTCTCTAACATGCACTGTAAGCTCTTTGCTACAGCACAAAAGTACTGGGGTGCTTGTTAAAATAGAGATTTTAGGCTTCACATCCAGAGAAACTGATTGAGAAGGTCAAGGATCCTAAGAATCTACATTTTAAGGAGCCCCACAGGAGATTATAAATGCATATGGTCTACAGTTTGAGGAAAGTACTACCTAAAATTGAAGACCTGTCTTTGTACTACACGGATTAACATGATTTAGGCAAAAAACATGTTAACCTCTATCCTACAGTTTTTTGAGCCAAAAACTGTTTCAGAGCAGGAAGGAACCTTTAAATCTACTTTATTCTTCAGAATCATCAACCTTGTAGCCTTAGGGAGCCAGTGAGTTATCTTAATGAAAATTACCTGTTCAGGAGTGACCAAAATGGTTTCTAGCAGGTTTCATCAAGCTGCAAGTGGCTGTAAAATGCATACCAATGCTTTAAGAGAACTCTACAAGAATCTTTCACAAAGGCTGCTGAAAATTTTGTGGCATTTGCTTTATTAGAAATGCGAAAGATGAGCAAAGAAATTACTTACATCTATTACTACTCTAAAAATTCTGATTGCCTTCTCATTGCATTTGCTAGCAAAAACTCTCCATGCTTATTACAGAGAAAATGCTGTTCACGGGCTCATCTACCACTGAACTCCTTCCTTCCCATCTCTTTTCTTGATAACCAACCCTATTCCCCTTATCCACATGTGCATACGCCCACTTTGAGAGTAAGATACACCTTTCTGTCTTTGCCCCTAGCAGTTGCAAACGGATTTTCATGCACCCTGCAGCAAGCATTTCTGAGTGAACGGTATGTGTCAGTCACCGTGGAGAAATGGAACTAGTAACAATGACGGTACTGAAAGAGTGTGCACTGTTAACAAGGGGATTGCTAACAACAGAAAACTCTGGGGTTCCCCCTCCCCCCAGCAAATTAAAAGTAAAATGCTGGAGCACTCTAGAATGCATAGCAAGAATAGTACCATAAAATGTGACTGTGTAGAGATCTGCAGTTGAGTGAGATGTAACAGGGGCTGTTGCCAATAGTGACTATTGGGGTCATTTCAACAGGCCAACAATACAGACTTCGCACATCACCACAGTCTATGCCAGCTTTTCTTCAGCTTGTACTCAAGGGCAAAGAACTGGTTGGTGAGCATCCATTATTGATCTCACAAATCACAGGACTTAGGTTTGAGGCCTGGGCGCAGGGAGGGTGAGTGAGTTAATGCCTTAGCTCTAGCCAACCTCACTGTGTTCCTTGGGAGACAAACAATCATGGGAGAAGACCTGTCAATACTAGTGAAAGTCTGTCCTCTAGAGTGTTCTCAAATCTTGACCTGGACAAAGGAGAATATAGTCACTGGAGGGTGGTGGACTCAGGCTTATCTGCGGGGGACCCTGGGGACTTTCCAAATTCTGACTACACTTCATGAAATCTCCTTACACAGGCCCTCCTGGGAAAAACAGGAGGGGTCTTCCCCTGTACGAGCTCAACCTGCTAACTCCTCCGTTATCTGTTATGTCTTGCGGAATTTCATGAGAACACACTTCAGGAATATTTCCTAATACCATTTTCATGTCAGAGCCAGAGAGGAAATCTCTTACCTGTAAGTTTCCACAAGAAGAAAATACTTCCTATATCCAAAGGAAGACTTTCCCTGATAAATACTCTAAAAATGAATTACTTTACCATGGGCACGTTTTTATAACATGCTCCTACTTTATCACTGAAGTCAAATCTTCATTTTTTTTTTTTTTTAGTATATGTGCTGCCAAAGCGAGCACTTCATTTTTTTTTAAACTCAACGTGCATTCCCTGCAGACCTACTTTATACCAGGCATGGTGCAAGTACCTGACGATACCTGCATCTGATGAAGAATAAAACTCAGTCCTGTCCTCAAGGACTTCTGGTGCCTTCAGGGGAGCAGGAGTTGGACCTTCTAACACAGCATGGTCAAGTCTTACTCTGGAAGAGTGGGCACAGTGTTTTGGGAGATCTGGGGAACTCTTCAGAGGGGTGACAAGAGTCAGTGAGATTTTAACACAAATGAAAAGAAGAAAGACCTTTTCAGCAAAGGGAGCATGAAAAAAAGTTATGGGATGCAAAAGGCAGTCTGTAGGGAACCCAAGAGTATTTTGTAGGACTGAGGTATGGGGAGAGACGCAGAAATTGAGGAGCTAGGATGCAGCAAAAACAGAAAAACCTTTATCGGCCATGAAAAACAATGAATTTTATCCTGTAGGAAGGACAAGGTGGAGCCTGGGAGGTTTTTTAAGTAGGGGCTGCAAGACCCAATCTGTGTTTTAGGAACAGAAGCGTGGTTGCTGATGCAATGACTGAGAAGCGCCCAGAAGACCAAGAAGAAGGCATTATAGAGACCGTTTGTAATAGATGTTGGGACTGTTCTATGCTCTTAGATGCCCACGGTCATTTCCCTCTGCATGTTCTTTGGTTATATCTGAGTTTTTCCCCTTTAATTATATATCAATACTGGTATTTTTTTCTACCCAAGATGCATCATCTGTGGTTCATAAAATAACATTTCACATGAGTAAACACTTAGGTAAATACATTCTTAAAAAAGAATCCCTTACCTGAACAAAGCTGTTCCACTTTTGTGTAGTTTAAAGATACTATGTCATTAACCCATGCGATGATGTCATGTCTGCTCATAGTCTCTTGGGTTATCGAGGTAGAATACACATTGACCGCCATTCCCCAACTAGAAAAAGACAAATAAGGAAAAAATTAACTCTGAAACATAAAAGGTCAGGACCCCTGGCAGGACTCTAAGGGATGGAAAAGGCCTGCTTCAGCTGAGCCTTTTCTCTTCTCTCTCTCTTCCACATATTTGCTGAGATACAACTAAATTTCACATATTGTTCATGCAGTACCACTCCACATTCCCACCTGCTGCTGGACTCCAAGGTTTTTTAGGTTCTGAGATATCTATTTTCTCATGTAACTTGGTCTCACCGTGTGTGGTATTAAAAAGTTATCAGGTCTGTTAAGAGCATGCACCGGAGTCACCTTTCATCTTTCTGCGTAACTTCATCATACTTTCATGACTTGTCAACAGTGCCCCTTCGCACACTCCTTGGAGATGTAAACGGGAGCTCCGTTGTATTCAGTTGCTCAGGCTATAAACACCATGCCCATTCTTGCCTCCTCTGTTTCCCTCACCACCACATCCAATCCATCAGCAAATTCTACTGGCTCTACCTTCAAAGTAGAGCCAGTCTTTCCCACTTTGGTCAATGCTCACCTGA
Organism: Callorhinus ursinus; assembly: GCF_003265705.2. Lineage (NCBI taxonomy): Eukaryota > Metazoa > Chordata > Mammalia > Carnivora > Otariidae > Callorhinus > Callorhinus ursinus. The sequence continues at coordinate 37,106,552 of NW_027397073.1, forward strand.
CGCTTTGCAGTAGTCTTTTCCTGGGTCTCCCACCATGCACCCTTGCCCCTCCACCCCCACGTATTCTCAGCACAGCAGCCAGAGTGATCCTAGTTGCAAAATCAGATGCTCTCTCTCCTTAGTTTAAAACCCTCCAATGGTTGCTCATCCCACAGTACAATTGAAATTCTTACCAAGCTTTAGCTGGCCTGATATATTCTGACACCTTTCCTTACTACCCTCTCCCTCACTCCACTCCATCAGGACAACCTCCTGGTTTTCTTTAACTCCTCAAGCTCACTTCCTCTTCAAGCCTTTGTACTGCTGTGGCTTCAGCTAGGTCCATTCCCCAGTTTTGAGGTGCATGCCCTCACTTCCATCTCCTATTCTTCTTCTCTTCATAGACCTAGGAGAGAAGCTCCACGAGGGCAGGGATTTTGTTCATTTTATTCTTTGTATATCCCTGGTGTCTAATTCAGTTCCAGACGCAGAGCAGGCTTTCAATACAAATGCTGAAAGCAGGAATGTGCTCCCCCACCCCCCTCCCATGTAAAGTAAGCAGGGCAGTAGATAAGCTAGGTAAGCTATGTACTTTTTCTTTAATCAGCTTTGGAGAAATTCACTTTAGAAATGGGCTTCATATAAGTTTCATTCGAAAAAAAATCCTCAATCTGGTATTCTCTATTTCTAAAAGCTTTGGACAAAGCTTTTATAAAAATATATAAAAACATTTGAATAATTTGAAAGACATGTACTGTCTAATTACAATGAGTCTTCCCTTTAATTTACTCCTTCTGTTTCATGACACCTATTTCCCCAACTTTTCATCAGAGTGATATATATAGAAAAAGTTTTGCTTAAAATATTTTGTTATCTATAGTTCTGTGTAATTAGTTTCCTTTTTTTAAATTAATAAACTTTATGTTTGAGTTCTTCATAGCAAAATTGAATGGAAGTAGAGTGTTACCATATACCCCATTTTCCCCACATACACACAACCTCCATCACTATCCACATCCCATACCAGCTGCTACATTGTTACAATCAATGAACCTACACTCATGCACTATCATCACCCAAAGTCTGTGGTTTACAGTAGGGTTCACTCTTGGTGTGTACCTTCTACGAGTTGTCACAAATACACAATGGCATGTATCCACTATTTTAGTGTCATACGGAGTAGTTTCACTGCTCTAAAAATCCTCTCTGCTCCGCTGATTTATACCTTACCCCCAGCAATCTCTGGCAACCATGGATCTTTTTACTGTTCCATAGTTCTGCCTTTCCCAGAATGCCATGCAGCTGGAATCATACAGCATGTAGCCTTTTCAGATTGGCTTCTTTCACTGAGTAATGTGCGGTGAAGGTTCATCCATGTTGTTTCATGGCTTGATACCTCATTTCTTTTTAGCACTGACTATTCCACTGTCTGAATGTACCACTCAGCTAATGAAGGACATCTTGGTTGCTTCCAAGCTTTGGCAATTGTGAATAAGCTGCTAAAAACATCCATGTGCAGGTTTTTGTGTGGACATAAGTTTTCGATTCATTTGGGTAAATACCAAAGAGCATTACTGATGGATTGTATGAGAGTATGTTTAATTTTATAAGAAGTTACTAAACTATCTCAAGTGTCTATCCAAAGTGGCTGTACCCATTTTGACTTCCTTCCAGCAATGAATGAGAGTTTCTGTTGCTCCATATCCTCACCAGCATTTGGTATTGTCAGTGTTTTGGATTTTGGCCATTCTAATAGGTGTACACTAGTAAAAAAAATTTTTTTAACATTTAAACCTGGTTGAAACTTTGCAATTTTACTAATTCTGTGCAACATATAATACTTAAATCTTTAAAAAATTATGTATTTATAAATACAAAAGAAAGAGTGCGCATCAGGGAGGGGGCAGGAGAGAGAACGAGAAGTTCAAGCAGATTCCGCACTGAGCATGGAGGCAGACGTGGGGCTCAATCTCATGAAACTGAGATTATGACATGAGCCAAAATCAAGACTCAGACGCTCAACCAACTGAGCCACTCACAGGCCCTTACTTACATAATTTTATGTGAAATGTGTGTATCAACTTTTATTTTGAAAAATTTTACTTTAAATATTTTATTTATTTGACACAGAGCGAGCATGAGCAGGGGGAGTGGCAAGCAGAGGGAGAGGGAGAAGCAGGCTCCCCGCTGAGCAGGGAGACCAATGCAGGGCTCGATCCCAGGAACCTGGGTTCATGACCTGAGCCAAAGGCAGATGCCTAACCAACTGAGCTACCCAGGCGTCCCCCCAAATTTTATATATATAAAACTTATTGTGAAAGTTTTTTGATACATCAAAAAACCAGCTGTGTTTATAATCTTTGCTTCAAGTTATCAATATTGGTCAATTCTGTTCCATTTATACTAGTCAGTACTTTGTCCCAAATCCTACCCTCCGTGCCCCAAGCCAGTTTGTTTTGAAGTGCCAAGCATCTTATTGTTTTGCTACAAGTATTTCAGTATGTTTCTCTGAAAGATAAGGACATTAAAAAAACTCTAGCATGATCACATCTGAAAATAAAAATAATATCAAATATGCATTACAATGTCTTATAATTTTTTTCAGTTTGTTTGAATCTGGACAAATAAGTTTTAGACATGATTCATTGATATGTACTTTAAATTTCTTTTATCTGTAGATTTCTCCTCCATTTCTAATATTTTCTTTTTTTTTTTTAATTGTTGAAGGAACTGGGTTGTTTTTTTGTATAGTTTCTATGATCTGGATTTTGCTCACTGTATCCCATTGGTGTAGTTTGACATATTCCTCTATCCCTTGGGTTCCTATAGATGGGTCATTTGATCTACAGGCCAGAGAGGATTCAAGTTCTAATTGGGGGTTTGGAGGCAGGACTACCTTGCAGTGTTTGAACTCCCCTCAGGAGACACATAATGTCTGACTCCCTTTGGGACATCGTTAGCTATTAATATTTGTTTAGATCCACCAATTCTTTAGAGACTTCAGAGTCATATTCTATTATTCATTTTTGATTACCTAGAATAGTTCTATAAAGAGAAATTTCCCAAGTATTGGTCACATAACAAAGACAGGACAGATGCCTGATTTATTTACCATTTTTCAAAATAATGAGGTAGTTCTCTACTATTCTCCAAACATGACTAATGAGGTTTTTATTTTTGAAGTGGAATTATGAACTCATAGCAAGTATGTTTCAATCCACGTCTCAACTGACCACAGTTTAAATCTTTACTGGTGTGAGCTTGCAAGAACTTATTCAAGCTGGTTTTTTAGTTCTTCTGACAAGGTCCCAGTAGTCTTTGATCACTTCCTTGCTTTCTGGTATGACAAAATGTTCCAGGCCCAACTTGGACATTTCCTGCCTTAGACACAAAACCAGTTATTTCTTCTAAGGGTTCCTTATTTCTGTAGTCACAAATGGTATTGAGAAATAAATATTTTTAAGCATGGCTATATAAGACAGAAAAATCTTGTTTTACACAAAAATCTATGTAAAAGAGTTGTGTTTGGAGTGCTTATTATGTTTATTGCAATAAAAATCTGCTTTCTACCTACTGTGCTAAATGCAGACTTTTTTTTAAAGATTTTATTTATCTGAGAGACAGAGCATGAGGAGGGGAGGGGCAGCAGGCAGAGGCAGAAGCAGACTCCCTGGCTCAGCAGGGAGCCCAGTGTGGGCTCGATCCCAGGACCCTGAGATCATGACCTGAGCTGAAATCATATTCTTGACTGAGCCACCAGGTACCCCAAAGATTTTTTTTTATAAATATAAAATATCCATCTATCCCCAAAAGCACCCTCATCTCTAAATTCTCTTCCCCCGAAGACCTAAAAAAACCTTCTAGTATTGGCATTTCAGATAACGGGACCACAGTCACTGCTTTTCTACAAAAGGTTTTGGAGTATCTGGTTAATAACGTGCACTGTTTTCTTTAGTCTATTAAACAAAACTGTTTGCTTTTAATACCTAATCAACTCTGAATGACTATGTAAATGATATAAAACCTTAGTAAACATAATTCAAAATTTAGAACATTTTAAAGTACTTGGAGTAATTTTGATTTGCTGGCCTAACTTTTGGCAGGTGATGTACTCTTCTGATGGTTTCTTCCTCAGGCAATACTGGAAAGCTTTGCTCTACCATGTAATGTATCATTGCAGAATGAGGCCGCAAGGCCCAGAGTTGTGCTACACCAAGTCCAGCCAAATTGGAATGAAATTTTTTGTCCAGATGATTTAAAAACAACTAACCACAAAGCAGGAGAGATCCAATCAGGTCTGTGATTTAGAAAGATAATCCCTATACAAGTGAGTAGAGATGTTCTGTGGTTTCCTAATTGAAAAAGTGTGCAACCAAGAACAGGTGGGAGAGTTACAACTGCTTTTAAGAAATCCATGAGAACAGGGAAGCAAGTCATTCCTTTGCTGGTGGTTCTGCCAATGAATCACACTCTCCTCCAGGTCTTTATTGATAACATTCACCTAAGGTCAACAATCTTTCCATGTCCAAATAGACATTCAGCTCACAAAGGCAGATAAAGCACTATGTGCCTTTAAGGAGCTCATTAGAAAGACCAGGCGAACAATGAAATAGCACCTGATTTTTGCTTTAGAAAAACTCCAGTTAATTAGTTACTAGACTCACCACTCTTATCTCTACCACATCCCCTCTCTAACCAACAGCAGCAGTCCCCAGAAACCCCAGCAATAAGAGCAACCTGCTTTAGGGGACCTGTGGGAAAACCAGAATGGAGGGCAGACCAAGATGAGGGTGAGTGAATGAAGGTTAGGAATATTTTAAATTTTCTTTTCCTTTTTTTTTTTTTTAAAGTAAGCTCTACACCCAACGTGGGGCTTGCATTCATGACCCCAAATCATGTTCTACTGACTGAGCCAGCCGGGTGTCCCTATTTTCTTATGTTTTCTAAAATAAAACACCACCACCACATTAGATTTCCATACCTACTTCATACTAACCGCAATGGAACCAGTATAGTTAATTTCTAATTATAATTCATGCTGATTAAAATATTCAGCCTTCCTCTAAATTTCACCAAGACACTCGCAAGTCATTTCACATTGTGGTTGTCTTTTGCTTCCTTTATTAGTTTCCCATCCAAATGCACAATGTCTTTTTTTTTCTTTTTTTTTAATTTATGTTATGTTATTCACCATACATTACCTCATTAGTTTTTGATGTAGTGTTCCATGATTCATTGTTTGCATATAACACCCAGTGCTCCATGCAGAACGTGCCCTCTTTAATACCCATCACCAGGTTAACCCATCCCCCCACCCCCCTCCCCTCTAAAACTCTGTTTCTCAGAGTCCATAGTCTCTCATGGTTCGTCTCCCTCTCTGATTTCCCCCCTTCATTCTTCCCTTCCTGTTATCTTTTTTTTTTTTTTTTAACATATAATGTATTATTTGTTTCAGAGGTACAGGTCTGTGATTCAACAGTCTTACACAATTCACAGCACTCACCATAGCACATACCCTCCTCAATGTCTATCACCCAGCCACCCCAACCCTCCCACCCCCCACCACTCCAGTAACCCACAGTTTGTTTCCTGAGATTAAGAATCCCTCATATCAGTGAGGTCATATGATACATGTCTTTCTCTGATTGACTTATTTCACTCAGCATAACACCCTCTAGTTCCATCCATGTCGTTGCAAATGGCAAGATCTCATTCCTTTTGATGGCTGCATAATATTCCAGTATATATGTGTGTGTGTGTGTGTGTGTGTGTGTGTGCACGAGCGCGCGCATATACATATCACGTCTTCTTTATCCATTCATCTGTTGATGGACATCTTGGCTTTTTCCACAGTTTGGCTATTGTAGACACTGCTGCTATAAACATCAGGGTGCACGTACCCCTTCGGATCCCTACATTTGTATCTTTGGGGTAAATACCCAGTATGCACAATGCCTTCTGATTTTAGATGGAGAGCGCTGGGTCCAGGGCCCTACTCTGCAGAGGGCTGGTGCTCTTCCTCACCTCTAGGAAGTCAGGTGGCTCCAAAGGAAAAGAAGAATTCTATTCCTGCTCTGCCATCCATGCTTTTCTCTTCCTAAATTCTTCAACTCCCACTTTTTCTATAGGGGCAACTTCAGTATATTCAAGCCTAAAGCATTCAGGTGACTTTATAGTTCACAGAAGAAAACTGATCTATTCCCAAATGTTAAACTCAGGGCTGGTAAAAGCATATTTAATAATCTTAGTTTTTCTGTGGACACACTCTAAAATCCTAAAATTTCATTAAAATTTCTTGGCTGTCAATCTAGATGACAATATAAAAGTAAAAGTACCAGCCCTCACTTATTCAGCAATGTCTGGATAACACGAGGAATTTTCCTATTATTTTAAAGTGATTTCATGCTTCCATTTTGATCCTTGAAAGAATCTTGTGAGGAAAGCGGGGGAGGAACTATAGCCTTCCGTGACAAATGTGGATTCCTCATCCTTCTGAAGGTAGGAATTAAAATAATTCATACAAGACATCGACGAAAGAAATTGAAAAAGACACAAATAAATGGAGAGAGATTCTCTGATTATGGATTGGAAGAATATTAAGATGTCCATACTACCCAAAGCAATCTACAAATTCAATGCAATTCCAATGGCATTTTTTACAGAACTAGAGTATAAAATTTGTATGGATCCACAGAAGACCCCAAATAGCCAAAGCAATCTTGACAAAGAATAATAATGCTGGAGGTCTCATGTCCCCTGATTTCAAACTATATTACAAAGCTATAGTAATCACAATAGTATGGTACTGGCATAAAAACAGACCCATAAATCAATGGAACAGAATAGAGAGCCCAGAAATAAACCCACACATATATGTATGATCAATTAAGACAAAGGAGGCAAGAATATACAATGGGGAAAAAAATCTCTTCTATAGTGATGGGAAAACTGGACAGCAACTTGCGAAAGAATGAAACTATCTTATCCATATACAAAAATTACCTTAAAATGGATTACAGACTTGAATTTAAGATGTGAAACCATAAAACTCCTAGAAGAAAACACAGGTTATAAGCTCCTCAATGTTGGTCTGAATGTTTTTTCAGATCGGGCTCCAAAGGCAAAGGTCACAAAAGCAAAGATAACTAAGTTTAACTATATAAAATTAAAAAGCTTCTGAACAACAAAGCAAACCATCAACAAAATGAGAACTGGGAGAGGACACCTGCAAATCATATTTCCAATAAGGGGTTAATATCCAAAATATATCAAGAGCTCATACAACTCAGTCACGAAACTAATCCAATTAAAAAATGGAAGGAGGATCTGATTTTTCCCCAAGACATAGAGATGACGAATAGGCATATGAAAAGGTACTCAACATCATGAATCAGAGAAATGCAAGAGGTATCACTGCTCACCTGCTGGAATGGCCAGCATCAAAAAGACAAGAAATAACAAGTGTTGGTGAGGATGTGGAGAAAAGGGATCCTTATGCACTGTTGGTGGGAATGGAAATTGGCACAGCCACCATGGAAAACATGGAGTTCCTCAAAAAATTAAAAACAGAACTTCCATATGATCCAGCAATTCCACTTCTGAACATTTATCCAAAGAATACAAAAACACTAATTTGAAAAGATATATGCACCCCTATGTCCACTGCATTATTTATAATAGCCAAGATATGGAGCAACCTAAGTATGCATGAATGATGAATGAATAAAGATGATGTGATACACACACACACACACACACACACACACACACACACACACACACCAGAGCTACTCAGCCATAAAAAGGAAATCTTGTAATTTGTGACATGTGACAACATGGAGGGACTGTGAGAGTTTTGCACTAAGTGAAGTCAGAGAAAGACAAGTAGCACATGATTTCACTTACAAGTGGAATCTAAAAAAATAAAACCCAGACTCCTAAATAGAGAGAACACAGTGGCAATTGCTAGAGGGGAAAGGGGGGGTGTCTGTGAAGTGAATGAAGGGGGGTCAGGGGATACAAATTTCCAGTTATAAAATAAGTCTGGGCAATGTAATTAATGTACAGCATGGGGAATACAGTCAATAATGTATTAACTCCGTATGGTGACACAGTAACTAGACTTACTGTGATCAGTTCACAATGTATGTCAAATCACCATGTTGTACACATGAAACTAGAATACTGCATGTCAATTATTCTTCAATTATGAAAAATTCAAAATACTAATTTTTTAAAGATTTTATTTTTAGGGGCACCTCGGTGGCTCAGTTGTTAAGTTTCTGCCTTTGGCTCAGGTCATGGTCCCAGGGTCCTGGGATCGAGCCCCGCATCGGGCTCCCTGTTCAGCAGGAAGCCTGCTTCTCCGTCTCCCACTCCCCCTGCTTGTGTTCCTGCTCTCGCTGAGTCTCTGTCAAATAAATAAATAAAATCTTTTAAAAAAGATTTTATTTTTAAGTAATCTCTATACCCAGTATAGGTCTCGAACCCACAACCCAGAGACCAAGAGTCACACATTCCACCAAACGAGCCAGCCAGGCACCCCTCAAAATACTAATTTTTTAAGTTTACTAATTTCCAAAGACTCAGTCAAGAAAAATAAATGGCTACGAAAGGTAAGTAATACCAAGTTCTACAGAATAAAAAGAATGTACTGTGCAAGGTTTACTCTGTTTGGATCTTAAGTGTGTTTTTTTTTTTTTTAAGATTTTATTTATTTGAGAGAGAGAGAGAGAGAGATCACAAACAGGGGGAGGGGTAGAGGGAGAAGCAGACTCCCCACTAAGCAGGGAGTCCAATGCTGGACTTGATTCCAGGACCCTGGGGTCATGACCTGAGATGAAGGCAGGTGCTCAACCAACTGAGCTACCCAGGCGCCCTGCAGCATGTCTTTTACATGGAAACAACAGTTTATTGATATAACCTGCAATCTCGTTTCTGGGCCATAAACACTTCTCTCTGTGCCATCCTTGCAGAATAGGAAGTCAAAGTACTGTACTCTAATTTACAGCTTTCAGTCAGATTTTTAACCAGATCACTAGGTGTTCAAAACCTTGTAAGTACAGCAACACTGAAAGTAGATAAAGGACAATTCCCTAGCATGATAGTCTCTGGGCCACCATATTTTGACACAGCATTTAAATTTTTTAAAAAGATTTATTTTAGAGAGACAGCGTGAGCAAGTGAGTGGGGGAAGAGGGCAGAGGAAGAGGGAGAGAATCCCCAAGAAGACTCCATGCTGAGCGTGGAGCCTGAGGTGGGGCTTGATCCTAGGACCTTGAGATCATGACCTGAGCCGAAACCAGGAGTCAGACGCTTAACTGACTGAGCCATCCAGGTGCCCCTTAAATTTTATTTTCAAATGAATTTGCATTCGCTGTTCCTACTTAAAGATAAACCGGTAACAATATACCTATACACTGTTTGAATGTCTTTCTGAAAAGCTGGCTATATAGATATTCTGCAAATAGGAGAAAGAACACATACAGAAAAACAAAAATCCCTTTATACCTCCAGCAGGCAAAGTCACGATTCTGACTTGTCTGTGGACAGTGACTTCAGAAAAAGGAGAGCCTCAGGCTGGGGGCCTGTGTGTTGATTTTTGTCTCTGTATTCAAAATGTGGTGGTGGGAAGGGGAGAGGTTCAGCCAGTTTATGCTCTGCAGCAGTTACTCAGCCATATAAATTAGAAAGTGCATTTCTGCTTACCGAAACAAAAGGAATTTTATGCGACCGACAGACTTGAGTTCGCCTACTGAGCAAAGCCTGGATAAAGACTTGGCAAGCCCCAAACCATGGAAACCAAAGTATGAATTCTATCACCTTCCAAGTCACGGGCCCCTCAACCAATTACAAAATATTCTACAATTGTGTTGTCCAAGAGCAAATTTGGCAAAGTCTGTGAATTATTCCAGAGGAGTATCTCTCCAAAATTTGACAAATATATAAGATGTCCTAGCTAGCTAGCATCATGTGTGGCCCTTAACTGAAATTATTTCTTACGTAACTCATTTTGTCTCTCTGCTCCACCCTAACCCTACATGGGGTTACAAATAAATAAACCACAGCCATACATGGGGTCTGGGGAGGCAGCTCCTTTTCCTCATTTCCTCCCTTCACACTTTGATCACTCCTTTTGAAAGAAAATGGTTTCTTTCAGTAAGGCTCACGATAGGCCAGGTGTCCCAGGATCCTGGCTCCGGTCCTGTTTTGGGTGTGTGGCTATAAGGAGAGGAGTCTGAGAAATTAATTTTGGGAATGAGGCATGTGGAACTTATTTTGATTTTGATTTCTTCCCCCTACAACTAACGTCTGAGTTTGCCAGGCTTCCCGAGTTTAGACACGACCATCTGCAGAAGAGCAGCCTTCTCTCTAAGTGCTTGACTACTGTCTGCTCCTCTGTACAGAGGCCCCATTTGGCTTAGATTTACCCCAAGCCCATTCTGAAGGTGAACTGTTAAAATACCTTCCTCACGTAAGCTACCTTCTTTATGCCACTCCCTACAGGAGCCTGGGTGCAACTGGAAAGGTAACCTTCAACATAAAACGTTCTGAAAATTCAACCTGCCCTACGCCAATCCATTCTAAGCACACATTTTACACTGACATCTGACAACTATACCCATATTTGGGGCTCTCTGTCTTCGCTCTCATTAACAGGTCTCTCTTCTCCACATGTTCCCCCATCACTAGGAGAGTATCCCTCTACCAGTCTAGGAAAAATACATGCAATCCACCCTTCACCCAATTTCTCATAAATGAGAACAAAGAGCAGCCTGGAAAAGATGTACAAAGAATAATGCTATTTCTCTTTCACCTGAGAAACTGACTTGAGTTAAGGCACCTAAGGATTTCTGAAGCCCTTATAATAATCAATAACCCAAGTGGCTTCTTCAGGAATATTTAAAGATAAAAGTGCTTCATAGGAAGCTATGTCCTGCTGACCAGGTGTTTGCGTTCCTTTCAAAATGTCTCAGAAGTTGTCTGTACCACGTGTCCCTACCTGCCAAGATGGAAAAAGCACCTGTGAGCCGTAAGAACACCTCTCCTTTACCAGTCATTGCACTTACACTTGGTCCAGGTCAAGGCCTCACTTTCAGTTCCTATCTCACATGGTGTTGTTTGCCTTAAGTTTTTTAGGATTGTCAAGATTGGCCTGTTCCTATCTACCAGACAAAGTAGGGGTGGGGGGGTGCACTATTTCACACAGACTTGCAAACAGCTTTTTCCCTAGAAATAATTTTTTGTCATTTTAACAGAAATGGCCATTTTGCAAATACTTCTAAGCAGTCACAATTCTAAGATTTTAAAAAGAGATTTAGCCCACCATCAGTATAACACTATTTCCTTCTCTTACAAGTGGCATCTTTCTAAAATAACCTATAAATATTTGGAAGCAGCAGATCAAATACTGAACCAAAGGAAGAAACCCCCAAAGTTGTTCTCCAAGACCACTTCTGCATTAGAATCTAGGTTATCCACTCCATCTGAGGGGGACAGAAGAGAGTTGGTCACACAGCAGACAGTCACTTAAATGAGTGAGTTTTCCTTTGAAAAGCCTTGTAACACCACAACTAGATTCTGCCTGACTGCCTCCTTCCTGGCTCCCTCCCTAACAAAAGGCGGATGTGAAATCTCCTGGGGCTGTCCCTCATAATGAACTGGGCATCAGCAGGGAGTGACGAGTAAATGTGTCCCCTGAACCAGAAACTTCCCTGCTTTTCAGCTGTGCATAATCCATTCTCTAGATCCAATACCGTGAGGGGTAGGATTTAAACATTTCACCAAGGAAAGACTATCTCCAGATAATTCTCAATTCATCAATTTCTCTTTACTTGTGACCTGAAATGGGGGGGGGGGCAGGGAGACATTATTTGTTTGGGGAAGGAGTTCAGGACCCAGTGCAGCCAGAGTTAAAGAGGGTATCTCTGAAAGACAAACCTTGACACGATGAAATCTCCCTGGAGAGACATCACAGAAACTATATTGAGTTTCATTTAAAATCGGGTTTGAAGGCTTCCATTTAACGTGTGGAATAATTGATGTACGCATGGATTGTAGGGCTGGGATGAGAATTTAAGAGGTCATTTATTGTCTTCAGGTAATAACAACACACATAAGCCGCGTGGGCGGAAGTGCATCTGTTTTACTTTTATGGGGCTCTGTGACTCTGTTATGGGATCAGACAGACAATGCAAGACTCACTCCTCCAGAGCTCCACCAGCCAGCGGAAGGGCTTCCTCGGGTAGCAGAGCTGAACGCAGGACTGACCGCAGACAGGGATGGCAGAGAAACAGCCGGACATGGCCACGATGACAAGACATGTCTATTTTGTTAAAATGGATGTTGTGATATATTTTCTTGAGATGAAGATATTATTTACAATGTGGAGCTAGTGAAGAAAACCAATGTAAGGAACTTTAATAGGAAGCTGCTTGGAGAAATGCTGGATCAAACAGGAGTTTTATCAGAGGCTGGAATTGCCTGCTCATTATTCCAGATTTCTCTAGACAGGCTAACCACTGCAGTTATTAATGTGCTCTTGGGTATCAGTCACTGCTTAATGATAATGCTTTTAATGTGTGCCCAAGGTTTCACTTGGTGTGACAATCCAAAGTCCTAACTCAGCTAATAACTGCCATCTCTCAGAGAGAATCAACAGAAAACACTTCTTCAAGGGGCTCATCTCTTTTATCGTTAACTCTTCCTTTTAAAAACAGATTAAATTTGGGGCGCCTGGGTGGCTCAGTTAAATGTCTGCCTTCGGCTCGGGTCATGATCCCAGGGTCCTGGGATCAAGCCCCGCATCGGGCTCCCTGCTCAGAGAGTCTGCTTCTCTCTCTCCCTCTGCTGTTCCCCCTGCTTGTGTGCTCTTTCTCTGTCAAATAAATAAAATCTATTAAAAAAAAAAAAAAAAGATTCAATGTGCTCTTGCCATATCACCATGTATTCCAAGTACTATTTTTAAAAAAAGAGAAAATGAAAACACAGATTTCTCCAACCACCTGCAAAATGAGATTCTAGAGCTAGCCCTGAAGATCTGCCTCCATTTTAAAAGGCTCGTCATTATCTGTGTCAGTCCTGTTGGGTACTATTCCGGAGGTGCTTCCTTAGCTGGACTGCCCACAATACTGTAAAGAGACGAAACAAATGCAACTTTCAAAACAGCATATATAGTTTTTGATATTTTCCAACTCGGAATTAATGAGTCAATAGTGATGGCCCTGAAATGACTTGGAAACTTGGCTTTTATCCCAAGAATGAAGAAATTGTTGAATTCTAAAACAGTTCTTGGTGGCACTTGTGATGTTCACTGATATGAAACTCAGCTGCATATAACGGAAGAGTAAAAGGCTAAGGCCATAAACACACACACACACAGACAAGCACGCACACGCATGCACATGCACACACACACACACACACACACAAGCATACATTTCTTCTTATGGTCAGAAATGCAGCTGATTATAGCTGATTATATCTGCTTAAACGTCCATCTGTTTCAAACAGTGGGTGGCTCGGTCCATGCTCTGAAAATAATTTCAATGACCCAGAGCTCATTCCCATGCCACAGGCTTGGCTGGTCTCCTCAGGGCACCAACTTTTGCTCAGTGCCACCCCCCCCACCCCCAACTTGGCTCCCAGTATATATCCACTCGTTCTTGACCATATGCCTTCTGTTTATTTTCCCAGCCCTACTTGGCTCTGTTCCCTCTCACCCTGACCTTAGCTCTCTCCCATGATCCAAGTCATTTCCAGTCAGGTCCCAAGCCTCCCCACCCCCCAGCATGACCCCAGGTCAACCTTTCAGGGCATGGGTGTTACACCCACCATGGTGGGCAATCATGCTCAGTAATTAATCCATCGTGTATAAAAGTAGTTGCATAAGATAAAGCAGAAGAGTATGTGATGGCTGAATGAACATGGAAACACTAGGCAAAGTTGTGTGGTAGGTGAATTTTTTTTGGAAGTGCCCACCTCCACCCCCCATCCTGATTCTGAGCAACTGTGTGCTCTTGGTAGTGCTAATTCCTCACCAGGTACTTAGCATCTTTAGCTGTCTGCCTTCTCAAAACCTTCTCACAACAAAAAAACAAATGAAGGATGATAGCTTCAAGGTTAATCCTACAAGGCCTTAGGTAAAGAGGTCTCTCCCAGCACTTGGCACCACTGGCTGCCTCTCATTCTTCAGGTTCAGCTCAAATGTTAACCCCTCAGCAAGCCCTTCCTGTCCACCCTCTAAAGAGGCCTCCTCCGTTATTCCCACATCACAGTGTTCTTCCCTTTGTGCTCCTAACACAGTCCATTATTATCTCATCTGTTTGTTGTCTGTCCACTACCTGCTGCCCCCAGAATGTAAGCTCTATGAAGGCAGATACTTTATTGAATATATTTTGTTAACTGCTATCTCTCCTTTGTCTAAAACAGTGCCTGGCATGAAGTGGGTGCACAACAAAAAATGCCCAACGAATGTATGTGTGGGAGAGTTTCGTGGGGAGGGGAAATTCACAAGGTGCCTGAACTCATACCATGTAAGCAACAGCCTACATAGGTCTCTAGCACAACATGTGATAGTTCGGAGGGAATACACTAGGATTGAGCAGATTCAAGGCCTCTTTTAGGTCTAAAAAAGAATCATGTAGAAAAACGTGCCATTTTTTTAGGTCTCCAACACGGACATGAAAAGCTCAGTAGCCATATTGCAGCTTCATGAGAGCACTGATCTAGAAATCAGAGCAACTATCAGCCGGATTCGTAAACTTGGACACGTGCCTCACCTCTTTGGATGTCTTTTTCTTCATGGAAGTAGGTAACACACATTTTTCTCATTTCGTCTTCACAACAATGCTATATGATAGCTACTGTTTTTGTGCCATTATGTGGGAAAAGACACACAGACTCAGGTCTAGTGACTGACTTGCGCCCAGTCACAGCTGAGTGGAAGAACTGGGATTTGGAGCTACAGCTGATTCTAGGATTCTTGATTTGCTCAACAAAGCCCCTTTCTACTCTATTATGTCATTAGAGTAAGTGGGAAGAAAAAAGAACTCCAAATGGGATACAGTTGTGCTCTTCAATGAAACCATTTTTCCTTTTTATAGTTCTACCAAGGTCTCATTGTACATTTTCACTTCAACCCAGTGAGTTTTCCTGAAGAAGAGCTTGAAATATAGAGATCTGCGTGACTACTTAGTTTATTGCTGGGAATGATTTTTGGCTCAGAAACCTGTCAGCTCTAACAGATAAGCGATGCTAATATTTTAGGAATCACCATATTTTACATTTCTAGTTACTACTTATTTAGGACTCCAGTCTCTCAATATACTTTCATATTAGTCAAAATGGACAGAGACCACAAACGTTACTGCTTGTAATTTTTTAACCCTAATAAAAGACATTAAATTGGAATCTTGACTATATGTCTAGAGAAATCTATTTAAAAAATTAATCTCTTGCTATCTCACTCTTAAGAGGTTAGCGCCTATCCAAAGGCTGTATTACAGTAAAAATCATTTTTATTTTATTTTTTAAAAGATTTTATTTATCTGACAGAGAGAGAGCAAGCGAGCACAGCAGGGGAGAGTGGCAGGTGAGGGAGAGGGAGAAACAGTCTCCCCACTGAGCAGGGAGCCCCATGTGGGGCTCAATCCCAGGACCCTGAGATCATGACCTGAGCCGAAGGCAGACGCTTAACTGACTGAGCCATCTAGGGGTCCCTGAAATTCATTCTTAAGCTCATGAGAATGTTTTGAAATGGAAAGTGAAATACCAATAAAATTAAGCCTAAAAGGAAGAAGGATGTGCAGGCCAGTGTTAAAATAGATTTTGGTGAATCTGATTCCAAAATGGATAATGTACATCCATATCCCTCCAGCTCTGTTCATGCTATTTCCTTTCCATTCTTTTTTTTTTTTAAATTCTTTTCATAGTAGACTGACACAGAACCAAAATAGCCAACTGGGGAAATAGTATAATATTAAACTTCATAAATATTACATAAAAATGACAAGGTACTGATGAGCTTCTACATGGAACCTACTCCCCACCCTAGAGAACATCCTGTGAATTATATAGAAGATGGCTGCACATTAGAACAGGAAATGTAAATTTCAGTCTTTTAACCTAAAATTAGTAATGTTCAGCCAAATTGGTGTTGCAGTAGGGAAATGCTATCAAAACCAGGCACACTATTTTGTCACCAGTTCTTCAGGCCATCGTCCCCAAATCCTCCTTTCCCAGGTAAAAGGACTCATTTTGGTCAGAATGGATTTCCCCCATCTTCCTGCAATTCCACCCCAGAGTCACAGTGTGTCCTTCTCTCCTTCTCACTAATTAATCTTTGGGCAACTAGATACCAACTCTATCTTCCTTGTATACTGGAAGAGAAGAGGTGCATGTTATTTTGTTTTGCTTTTATTTATTTTTTAAAAAAGATTTATTTATTTGAGAGAGGGTGCGTGAGCATGAGCAGGGGGGATGGGAAGGGCAGAGGGAGAAGCAGACTCCCCGCTGAGCAGGGAGCCCCAGGTGGGGCTCCAGCCCAGGACCTGATCATGACCTGAGCTGAAGGCGGCCAATTAACTGACTGAGCCACCCAGGCGCCCCTTGTTTTGTTTTTAATGAACTCATCTACCATTTGTTTACCGTAATGAAGAGAACAACACTTTCATTTTTATGAGGTACCCAACAAAAATCAGTTTACACACACACCTTGCAATACCCCTCCAATTCCCTGTCTACTGCTACGTAACAGGTCAAAAGTCAAAACATTTCTTGCATCGGTGTGTTGACACTATGATTCTCCAAAGGAAGTGCAGATATTGAGCATCTGAGTCAAGAGTGGATAAAAACTGCACCATGTCCAAACTGAATGAGATACAGAAATAACAGGATCAGATACATGGTAAAACCCTTGGGTTTGGTAAAGAGTGGAAGCGAGGAAGTTTCTTGAATTGAAGCCTCCCTTTCTGATTCTGCAGTTCTATGGTATGAGAGGACTTATAGGAGCAGGTGACAAAATTTAACATACTGTTGTCATCTAACACATGTGGGGGATCGTGGTCTCTACTGAATTTAGAATGTTTTGTTAAATTTGAGATACTCAAAGATAGAAAAATAACAAGTGATTAATGAGCATTCAGCACTAATTAAGGGAAAGGAAATTACTTAAGAGAAGCCCTTATGAACCATTTGGCTAAGTAACTAGGGCTACTACTATAGACAAAAGAGTCTAAAGAATAAGAAGGGTGGATGAAGTTAGTTCTAGAGTGGATGCGTGTGTTAGGAGGTACTCAGTATTTGAGCCAATCTGAACAAATGAAATTTGGTAAAGTGCCTCCCCATCCCATCCCCCTGCCTAGTTCCTAGGTTTAGTTTCTAGGATTAATTTGATTTAGAGACTTTAAAACACTGAAGAAATTAGATTTGAATTCAACAATTGAGTATAACTTTTTTTCTTGCCTCCCCATACTTAAATCAGACACCAAGTATTACACTGGTTTACTCAAATCATTACATTATTTCAATTTTAGTTATTGTTATAGTATAATAAGCATAGTAAACCCAATACCATATAATACTGACTCATATACATATTTATGTGTGTATATATGTTACAAAAGATTATTTTAAGGTTAAGTGTCTCCTAGTTTGATGAGGCAAAGAAAACAAACTCAAAGTAGGTTAGTAAAAAAAAACAAAACCGTTTTTTTAAAGGTAGATGTCAAAGTGCTATTTTAAAAACTACTTTTTATATTAAATCAGCATTTTTCACATAGAAAAAGTAGAAAAATAAAATTAAAGACCTTTTATAAAGGAGTATGTGGAGTAGGTACATGAATTTTCTACACACATAAAAATGGGCATATATGTATACACACATACATATACACACGTACATACATGTAATAGGTTGCATAGTGATCCCCCCCTGCCCCAGAATTCATGTCCCCTTGAAACCTTAGTGTATGATCTTATTGGGAAACATGTAATTAGTTAGAGGTTATACTGGATTAGGGCCCTAAATCCAATGGTTAGTGTCCTTCTAAGAAGGGCCCGTGGAAACAGAGACACACAGACACACTGGGAAGGAGGTCATGTGGTAACAGAGGCAGGGATTGGAGTGAGGTAGCTACAGGGAATACACAGGGACACTAGACAGGAAGAGGCAAAGAAGGAATCCCCGCCAGAGTCTTGAGAGGAGCACAGCCCTTCCAACACCTTCATTTAGGACTTCTAGTCTTCTCAACTTTGAGGGAATAAATTTCAAGCTGCCTAGTTTCTGGTAATAGTATTTTAGCAGCCTTGGAAAACCACTACAATACATATATACTTTGGTACTAGTCAGCTTGTTTCTCTTAACATATTGTGAACATTTTTTTCTTTTTTTAAAGATTTTATTTATTTACTTGAGAGTGAGAGAGAGGGAGGGGAGAAGCAGATTCCCTGCTGAGCAGGGAGCCCGACGTGGGGCTCGACCCCAGGACCCTGGGATCATGACCTGCGCTGAAGGCAGGTGCTTAAGCGACTGAGCCACCCAGGTGCCCCTGTGAACGTTTTTCTATCTTTTCATGTGTAATATTTACACTATGTTTTATTGTGGAAATAGGTGTACCACAATGTACCTGATTCCACAATTTTTATGTAGCATGTTTAATTCCAAGAACTGCTGGTGTGGTCATTTCCTCTTTTTCAGTTAATTATTATTTCAAGACAACAGAACACCAGTACTGTTAGCACTTCTATTAGCACTTAAATGCTAATAATGACCAAATCATTGTTGGCTCACATAAAAAGACATGGACATTTTTTCACGTTCTAGAACTCTTCAAGTGATTTTTGGTGGAGGTTGTTTTTAGACTTCTTACAGCCAACTGGACATCATTGGTTCTGGGCTCCCATTTTAATAGGAAAGGAAACAAGAAGTCATCTTATATTAAAAAAAAAAAAAAAGTCTTGTCCTTGGCCATCGTAAACTAAGGGAATCACAGGATGTCCTGTCTAATGGTATTTGGCTTCCTTTCATGGAACAACCTCAATTAAAGCAAAAAGAACACACTCAACTCACAAGTGATATCTGAGTGGCTGTGACGCCCTCAGTCCCAAACAGAACACAGAAAATAATCATCTGTAACCTAGACCGCAAGACATTACTGCCATTATGGAAGCAGCAACTCATCTGGAATTTGGCCTGAAGATTTTGCAATAAGATGAATAAATGACAAATGAAATAAGTTAAACTCACAAAATCGACTAGTAGACCTAGGGCATTTGTGAAATCATAAATGACCTTATAATATTTTAGAGTATCTTTGGATTTTGAAACATACATGGTTAAGAAGTTTGGCTTTCGGCTGCCAAGATTCTGGAAGCTAAGCATCCCCGCTCTCTCAAGAATCACAAGGTCCCTCAGTTGATCCTTTCAGGTAAACCTAAGACCTTACTAGGCATTAGCTTCCCAGTTTCTCAGTTCTACTTAAGGCAATTATTCCTTAGGGGTTTCCAGAAGTTAGGAGTCAAACTGGCAACACAAAACTGCCAAATTAGAATGAGAATGCATCGAGGAAGAGCTGGGGGGTGGTTGCCTCTGAAACTCACTCACTCTCTCTCTCTCTCTCTCTCTCTCACACACACACACACACACACACACACACACACACACTTTAACTACCCTGGGCAAAAATTTTTAAGTATTGTTCCTTGCTACCTTTAAAGAAGAAAACATTTCTACACATGTTTTCCTCAAACACAGGAATGAAAAATTTGATCCAGCGTTAAGGGGACATGCTATACAAAGAAAAAAGTATCTATGTAATTATTGGGTTCTCCTCCACAGAATTAAAAAAGTGTCCCCTAGCTATCAAGATGCCAAAGAAAACCTAGCTCTTAAATTAACTCATTCATATGCAACTTTTAAAGCGCGTATAGTTGTTTTTTCCCCTCAACTGGAAGAATGATCCTGTTATTTTACTTTTTAACAATCCATTTTAACAGAATCATTGAATATGTACTTACGGGGAGCTGAACCTAACTGCTAGAAAAGGCACTCTGTAGACAAAGACCAGGTAGATCAATTCTTTTTCTTGAAGTGTTTATATGGAGATTAAGAAGAACACAAGATCCATATCCATTAAAATCTAAGACAAGACTGTATCCAGAATTTTTTTATAGTCCTCTTAATAACAGGATAAAACATCTAATTTTAAAAAACAGGCAACTGATTGCAGACACTTCACTCAAGATACATAAAAGGCCAATAAGCACCTAACTTACTTAACATCATTCATCACCAGGAAAATATGAATTAAAATCTCAATGTGATACTTCTATACATCTGTAAGGATGGCCAAAATTTAGAACACTGACAACACCAAGTGTTGCCAAGAATGTGAAGCAACTCTCACATACAGCTTGCAGGAACGTGAAGTGGCACAACCGCTCTGGACATTTGTAATTTCTTAAGTATGACTCTAGGACTCCATCATTCCCCTTCCAGGTATTTACCCCAGAGAAATGAAAACATGTATTCCCACAAAGACTAGTATGTGAAAATTTACAGAAGTTTTATTTATAATTGCTAAGAACTGGAAACAACCCAAATGTTCAACTGGTGAATGATACACAAAATATGGTGTAGCCATACAATGGCTGACTACTTAGCAACAAAGAGTGATGAACTGCTGATAAACCCAGTCTGGATGAATCTCAAAATGATAGCTGAGTAAAAGAAGTCAGACCCAGAAGAGTACCGTCTGGATGGTTCTATTTGTACCCAATGTGACCTGCTGTATGATGACCATGTATGTAAGCAATTACCACCATGTGTGACGAAGTAAAGCAGTGGTTGCCTGGGGCTGTGGACAAAGAGTCCCGGGCCTCTTCTGGGAGTGATGGCTTCAAGGGCACATACACTGCCAAACCTCAGTGCTTCATACACTCCAAATGGATGCAGCTGACTCTATGTAAGCTAGTTCTTCATCAAGCTGATAAAGGGGGAAAGGCTATAGTATAATCTGTCTGAAGTTTTTTCCAGATTCCATTCGGACTTTTTTTTTTTTTAAAGATTTTATTTATTTATTTTACAGGGAGAGACACAGCGAGAGAGGGAACACAAGCAGGGGAGTGGGAGAGGGAGAAGCAGGCTCCCCACTGAGCAGGGAGCCTGATGCGGGGCTCGATCCCAGGACCCTGGGATCATGACCTGAGCCCAAGGCAAACACTTAACCGACTGAGCCACCCAGGCGCCCCTCCATTTGGACTTTTAACTAACATCCGTTGCATGCCAGGTATTGTGCCAGGGACCGAGGCTACAAAGATCATAGAGGATTACAGACAAAAGGTGACAGAGTAGACTGGAACTCCAAATACTAGCTGGCGTGATAAAAGGCCTTTACTTTGCACCAATCACCACTTGGTATGCTTTATATTCCACCATTCATTTAAATCCTCATTAAGAACTCTGAGGTTGGTGCTTTTTTTTTTTTTTTAAGATTTTGAGAGAGCGAGCGAGCGTGCACGCACACACGAGCAGGACCCTGAGATCATGACCTGAGCCAAAGGCAGGCGACAGACGCTTAACCGACTGAGCCACCCAGGCACCCCAAGTTGGTGCTATTATTATTTCCATTTGCACAAAAGGAAAATGAGGCTTAAGAGGCTAAAAAATTTGCCCTAGATCAGATAGTAAGAAGGGGTGGAGTGGGCATGGCGAGTCCGTCTCTCGCCAGAGCCAAGCTTTGGCCTGCTATACCTCCCTGCTTCTCCAAGCAGATCCCCCACTGGTCTTAATGTGGGGTAGGAACGGAGGTGCCGGATGGTGCAGGCCACCTTCTCAGTCCCGTTCACGTTCTGAGCTGGAGTTGAGGTAGCAGTGACACACTCACCACACAGGCCGGAATAGGTTCGTTGTTATTCACGCTGACACCTTTCAGTCAGTGTTACAACGATGCTACCTGCCTGTCAGAAATCCTACAGAGAGAAGATCTGGCTTTTCAAACACCAAACCTGCTTTTCAACTAACTGTGCATTTTGCTAGCCCCACTACTAGGGGATTTTGTGAAGACTTACAGGTCCCCATTCCCTCTGCCATCAGCCCCCTGCCTGATGGCTCTCATCTCTTTCTCCTTTCCCCTGGAGGACCTAGTGTTAAAGGGGCCGATTTACTTTGTTCCCAGACATGGGACAAGAAGGAGCAAGGAGGGATGACAGGGAGGTTGGCACACCCACCTGGGAAGCCCTCACCCTGCGCCTGGTTTGCACCCCTCCCCGCTGCACCCACCAAGCACCCCCTCTTCCGTATCCTCCTTTGCTAGCAAGACATTCAGCCCACAAGCTGCACAAGCTTTCTATTTCACGGTTATTGATGGTAGGCAGGTCCCTATAGCTGGGATAATGCATTCAGAGCTCCCCTTTTGTTTATTCTTAATTGGCCAGTCTCCATGGGGATTCACTCAGCCTTCACCCAGACTGGTGGCTGAGGGGGCTGGAGCAGGGAGGGACTTGAATGCAGATGGCTGTTTCCTGCTTGTGTGGCACTATGGCAGGGGTCACATGAAGACCAGATATTGCTCAATAACTTCCAGAAGGTGGGAGGCTGGACTAAGAGCCGGGGAGGCCAGAGAACCACAGCAGAGGGGATACAAAAATGGCCCGGACCTTTAACTTCCAGCTTTAGGGCCTGCACAGCACCTGATGTGCAGGGCAGGTGCTCCAACGAGGAGAAGGAAACAAAAATTCAAAGAGGGTATCGAGAAGGAAATCGCACAGAGGATTATTTTGCAGGTAGTGCAATATTCACGGAGCATACTAAGCAGGCTGGACACATCACAGATCAACACAGGTGACAGTTCCAGTGCACCCAGGGGAAAATAAAATCCGGACTATGGCTTCCTGCGTGTGCAATCTCTTGGGGCAGATGCTGGAGGGGCACATTTCATTTGTGACCCGTGATGCTGTTTTACTCTAAGAGTGGTACCTGCATTAGGGCAATCTTTAGCATCACCCACGTGACTTCAGTAAGTCCGTGGGTACGTGAAGATGCTTCCCAACGTACCTGAGCATGTAAGCCTCGTGGCTAAACTTAAAACTCATTTAACTTTTTAAATTCATGCTATTAAAGTGTTAAACCACCACTGATGAGGCAATCCATTTACATAATGCCAGTTTAAAAAAAAACAAACAAAAAGGTACACATGGACTTATCTGTCTAGTTCCCACCATTACTAGTTTACATCCATAGTTTCTCTGTGCACATCAAGTAAATGGGAATATATATTCTCATTTTCCTTTTTGCATAATAGCGTACTGTACTATTTTTAACCTAGTGATTGTCAATGCAACTATCGTAGAAGTCTGGGGATTGTAAGAGATAATAAGCCTTTTACTCTTCTCAAGTGGCCTTCCTGTCAGGGCCAAGGAACTTGACCATGCAGGCCACTCAGCAATGCTCAGACGTGTGCCTCGTGGCTGCATGAAAACTTACATTCAGAGGACACACAGGTTGTTTTCATGTACATGCTCCATTTCTGAAAGCTTCTGAAAATTACAGGACTAATAACTGCACCCCTGCTGACAATTAGGACAATGATCACAAAATTACTTTATCGGGGTCAGGTGTGGGTCTCCCCCTTCTCAGATGCCTCCCACCGAGTACTGTCCCCAATACCCCAGGGGCTTTTCCAGGAGGGGCTGCACATTATTTATCTCTGCACTCTGGGGGCCCAGCAATGGGGCCTGGCATATAGAAGGAACTCAGTAAGGTTGCTGATAGAAATCTTAAGTGACTGTGGGAATTTGGGCTTAAATCTCCATTATTGTGTAAAATCCAGAAGTGGGAAATTTAAAAAGCAACAACTTGAAAACATGTTTTGGTATTTCAAAACAACAAAAAGGAAATAGATGTGGTGGGGGGTGGAGCCCACTTTAGTAGCTTCCCTTTCTCCTGATCTGTTGACCACCAAATGCAAACCCTGCAAGGAATCAAGGGAGTGGGGGCTCTTAAATAAAGGGATACCAGTATTTATAATCAAAGTAAAACTGTGACCCTGAGAAAACCTCTCTGACATGTTCACGCCTCTGGCAATTTTGACAAGTTACCTCTCAGTATTTTTCCAGGATAGGCTGACACTAAATAAAAAATTAATGTCTTTAAAGCAAAGCAAAACAAAAACAAATAGCACTTTTAAGGAAAAAAAAAAAAAGGGACCACAGAAATCTAAGGAAGAGCACTGGAAGAGAATTCCGGGCTTATGCAACAACAAACACTGGACATAAACTCCAGAACCAATTCTCTACAACAGATCACAAATTTTATAGATTTCTATCAACACACACTGTGTATTTTTAACTCCTACTTCTCTCTCCCAAATCTCTTGCCCTTTTCCTCTTCTGTTCCAAGTTATAGCCAAAATCTAATTCTTCTGACATACTTTCCCTCCTGAACCAAGTCAGGTCTGGAAATAACAAAGACTGAGCTCTAGCTGTATTTTTTTTACTGGATAAACTTCACAAAGGACAGCATCACTAACAGGAACCATCAACTTCACTATCCTATGTATACATCACCATCTTCTGCTCTTTTAGAAACAAAAAAATCATGCCTGAAGAAGAAAGTTTGTCCTGGTTCAAGTGAGCAAAATTCTAATTAGCCAGGGGAGATCTGACACTGAAAATGTGCAAGTATTTTTTTTTTAGTAACCTACTAAGAAATTATTTCTTGGTGGCCTATAAAACTCTGTTTAACCTTTACCCCACTATTTATTCTCATTAAAATAAACGATCACCTTTGGGGCTGCTTTTTCACAAAAACATATTTAGGAGAAATTTCTTTGATTATGCCACAGGGTAAAAAGACGTGTAATTTCAGTTTTTGCCTATGTGAATTATAGGTTTCCAGTTTGAAAGAATTCTCTCAACAAAATATAAAGTCCAAGGGGCCCAAATACTGAGATAAATTTTAAAATCAGAATTTTAAAATGAACTAAGAAACAAGGTTCAGGGCCCCTGGGTGGCTCAGTCGTTAAGCATCTGCCTTCGGCTCAGGTCATGATCCTGGGATCCGGGGATCGAGCCCCCCATCAGGCTCCCCGCTCAGTGGGGAGTCTGCTTCTCCCTCTTCCTCTGCTTTTTTTCTGTCAAATAAATAAATAAAATCTTAAAAAAAACAAACAAGTGTTCACAGGATACTAACAGGGATGTGTGTGGAGTATCATAGAAGGGCTACTGGAATAGTGCGTGAGATACTAGAGCAGCAGGACACAGCCAATTTAGTATCACAGAGGCTGATAGCTGAACAACAGCCTAAAGTCAGGAAGAATGAAACTCTCCTAACTAACTAACTAACTAACTATATTCTAAGATTTCATTATGAAAAAAGGTAGTTTTCAAAGGAGAGGAACAAGCCAATTTTTCCTCTGAAGTGAAATGGACAAAATTTCAAAGTAAACAAATCTACTCAATCCAGATTCAACGCTCAGTCTTCTCCAGAACCTGCCATCGAGGGGATCACCTTCTTGCTGCATAAAGAATTGGCACCACAGCCATATGGAGCGCTCCAGGAAGCTTCGTCAGAGTTACGTCTGTACATTTTAGGCATTAAATGACTCAGAAGGATCCTTCACAATGAAGAATCATACACCCTGCTTCTGAGTTTGGAAGGATTGGGAGATTGTAAGCTCTATTCACTAGCCACCTCCTGAAGTTCTGTAGCTAACTATGAAGTGGGCTCCTGCAAATAAATACAAAAGCCACCGGCTGACCTAAGAGCCAGTCCTGTTATGGGGTGAAGCGGCATTGATTGCTTCCACTCAGGGAGAGAAGACTCAAGCCAGGAACATATACCTAGATCTCTATGGTCAGGCTGGAGAATTCTCTCACGGCAAATCAAGTATTCTCTACTAATTCTGGCCTTCTAGGGTGGGGCACTGGAGGACTCTCATTTTCCTATCAATTCCCATTTTGAAACAGGAGATAAATTCCAGCAATACATTTCTGTTTTCATTATGCTGTTTTTCAATTAATGAGCTTTCAATGGCCTTCAATTTTCAAGTTCTGACCACCCTGCCTGCCTTTCAATGTCCCTGCTTTATTTTCCACTGCTGCCCAACATGCATCTTACCAGGCCAGTGAAAATTGTGATTCTAAAGCCTATACTCTTTTCACCAAAATTTTTGGTCTTCCACATTATTTAGCTTCCTATAGCATACTGGCTTTGAGGGCACCTTTTTCTTCTTTGAGCCACTGTGGACTGAGGAAATGCAAACCACTTTTGCTAGTAGACCAAGCCAAATACAACAAGGTAAATCGTTATAAAAGGAGTTGCTTATACATCTGACCTCGCTGGAACTCAAGGTCCTCATGGGGCATCTAGAACAGACCTTGGCTAGAGTATGCTTTCAAAAATGTGTCAAATTCTCTAAACCAAATGGAATATTTTAGATTAGCCCCAATATTTCCCCCTCCATTAATCTACGGAATTACTCACTGCAAGCTTCAAGGAGTCCCTATCAATACAGAAACGATTGGGCATATGCAAATCAGCCTCCTAAATTCAGAGGACCATCTCAAGCCACTGTTCTGCTAAGATAACCCACTGTAAAGACACAATCAGTGACAATCACTGCTGAGTAGGGGTGAGCATCTTAGCACATGTGCCCAGAAGACCAACCCCTTAACAGAACTTCTGACAAAGGACCCTCAGAAGTTAAAAATTAGACACCTAATAAGCATCAGGTAAACCTTTGATTTTTACAAATACAAAGAGAAATATTAAGGACAGAAATCATTATTTCTGGAAACTTCCTATGACAGCAGCAAACCTAGATAATGCTAATATGTACGTAACAGACAAGTGAAGCTAGACTCCCGCTGTCTGCAGCTGCTGACCTGGGGGGCAAGGATCTGAAATCTACATTCTGGTCAAAGTGAGCCACCTTACAACAGCCTCTGTTAAATGGAACATGCTTTCACAACTGTCTTTTATACACACACAATATTTGTTTTTCTTAAGAGTTCTTTTTTCAAAACCGGCCAAGTTGGGTGGGAGAGCCAATGTCTTAGGCTTAAGTTTTAGTTTTGCCTTTCTTTACAGTCCTTTTCCTGGGGCCAAGTTGGTTTGGGGTTTTGTTTTGTTTGTTTGTTTTTAGTATTCAGAAACATATGCTACTGTAGTTGCATGTTCAAACACCCATGCGGAAATAGTCCCCTGGACTTATACATTCATTCTTAAAAGACTGGAGTATGCAAACAAAGATGCAGTGGGCAGAGGGCCAGTTAATAAATCTCATTTCCTACCAGCATCTGCATGAAACAGAGCTATAGGGGGTAGCCTCTCCAGGGAGAGCCAGAGCCTGACTCATTCGCTCTGTGAATTAAACACTATCACCTCAGATGGCCCACAACACATTTATTTTTTAAGCAGCTCTTAAAATATATGGAGTTCTAGTGTTCATAAATGCAATGAGGAAGCTGGGTCCAAGAAGGCAATCACACAGTAGTGGACATGAAGAGCAGAAACATCCACACGGCTCTGCTGAGCCATTTTTGCACTGGCTCCTTTTGACTGAAATTACTACTGGAGGGATAATTTCCTAAATGTAACTTGCTTTTCTAATCAAAGTGTGCGTGGGTTTCAATAATGGTGCACCACCCTCCCTGGTCCAGGCTATAAAAATGGGCTCAGTTTATACAAAGAGATACCTGGAGTTAAGTTATCTGGGTCATGAACCATATTTGACCCTTATCTATAGACAATCTAGTGCAAATGTCATGACAAGAAGGTCCTTTGCTGGGAAGAGTAGCCACCTGACACAGAACCGCGCCGTTCCCTAGGTGTCCTCTCCTCACCAGCGCTACCTCTTGGCCTGGAGCTCCTGGAAGAGTCCGCTTTCAGTAATAACTGCATTCTTCTTATATCTATGTAGATCTTTTAAGAAAGTCTTTGTTTTAAATGTTTGAAGTTAACCTCACAGTGACTTTGTAAGACTGCAGTGAGATAATCTTACATGTCATGAGCAACTGTAGAAAATAAGGTCAAAGGTAAAGGACCTGCTGGAAGCCTACCTGCAAATCAGCAAAGGAATCAGGAAGAGAGTTCCCTCTGATCATCCCAGGGCTCTGGGCTGACCCAGATGCTCCACGGGACTCAAACTGAACTCTTCAGCACATGTCATTTTTGAGGGTTATAAGGGACCCACCACCAAAGCAAAATTTATTTGGTTAAATCTATTTGGGCTTTCATGGTACCTTCCAAGTTTCCTCAGCAATTAAATGGCAATACTATTCCAGCCTGGAACACTTCCTGGATAGAAACACGTCTCACATTTTTCCTTCCCCTAATGCCCCTCCAAAAAAATAAGTGGTAGTTATACTACATTGGCCATCCACTTTGAAAGCAAAGTAGACCAAAGAAAACATAAGGTGCGTCTGTCTCAGTGTACACCCTTTGTATAATATAATACCAATACAACTTTGGAGGATTCCTTCTTCATTTAACCTCTGACACCTCTCACTATGGTGTCCAGTAATCCTATTACATAAAATACAAATGCAATAATGCTCTTACTGACTTAAGAATTTCTCCAGTCAGTTCTTTTATTTAAGTTCAGTTTTTTTCCTTTCGTGTAATTTCAGGGCCTCAGAAAACAAACTGGAAATAATTTAGGAAATGAAAATAGATCGAACTGAAAAGGTAACTAAGCTTTTACTTTAAAGCAATATTTTGTCACCAAAAGGTAGCATTTAACCTTACCAAGTCATTTTCCACTGCCATTTCAAGTTTGTTCATATGACTAATAAAACCCAACTAGGCAACTTCCTTTGGCCTATGTGGTAAAATTCGAACTCCGTCTTAAAAGCAACTGCTACTTATGTGGCAGAGGTTAAATCACTGAAGAGACGAGGGCTTCAAATTTATTACCTATACCAACAGTGTAAATAAGTGAGGTTTAAAAACAATTCCGGGGTTTTGGTTTTGGTTTTTAAATTCTATTTCAGGCTTTGGAATGTTCACAAAGAAAGGTGGATGAATAAGGAATAGAAGGGACCTAGTGTTCCAATCACAAGGATCTCCAAAAGAAGAGTCCCAGACGTTGTGGACCAATTTTGGTTTATATTAAGAGAATAACAAGCACTTGGACTCTGTAAGGATGCCATGTCAATGTATTAGTTGGAATCATAAGGCATGAGATTTTGGTGACCTCATGGGCACAGCCAAAATTAACTCCAAGTATTTATATAACTGCCAGAGACGACAGGGCAAAGGTTGCTTATAAATTTTTCTTTTTGAGTCAGCAAATAGGGTTTCTTTGGTCGAAGAGAGAGGAAGTGGGGTACTCTGGGTCCTGTTTTACAAATATATCATATTTACACACACTGAATATTCTACCCACAATGCCAGCTGAACATTTAGATGAAGGCATTAAAAAAAAAAAAAAGAGTTATTTCCTGTTGCTCACTAGCTGAGAGAGGATGCGCTTTAGAGGTATGTGTGCTCTGCCTCGAAGCAAAAGCATTGTTAGTGGTTATCAAGGTAGCATTTAAAAATAACTACCCCAGTACAAAAGAACTTCAGAGGAAATATGAGGGAAGCTATCAGTCTCCCTTCAAGTCTGGCCTTGAGCTGCATTAGACTCTAGCTGCATTCTCCATTACATTGTTATCCTTATCAAACAATGCAAACAATTTTAATGAGCTTATCTACTAGAACATATTGCCAGATATGCTAATGTAAAAATGATGCCAACCACAGAGACCGACTCATTAATCATAAAGCTCACAATACAATGACCAAGATCAGTCCCATCCTCAAATCAGACCTCGGCAAAATAGCAGGAATTACCTTCCTACTGTTTAAAGAAGGGCGGGCTCCCCCACCCATGCGGAGGCTATAAACTCCTAAGAAAATGCATAACGGCACCGGGTTTTCCTCAGGTCCACTGCAGTCCAGTCTCTTTCTAATAAACCATGGGTTCTATGGAGAAAATTTTGGTGAATGTCTGACACCGTGACCTCTGCTGTCAATCCTTGCACCAATCAGCGAGCAGAATTCTTACAAAGCTCCATCAATCTGGCGGTTTAACATCACAGACTGCAGCTTAATCTAGAGGATTCCATCTTTCCTGCACACACACCAGGGCAAGCGCAAACATTTTTCTCGCCATCCTCCTGTTCCCTGCCTTTAGGCACAGCCTATCCAATGGGTCCTTTAAAATCTAAAGGAAAGGAGGAAAGGAAGTGCTACTGCCTGTCTCCCTTTGGAGAGGGGAAAAAAACTGCTTGCATTTTTATCAGTGTGGAAGGAAGGAGATGGAAGGAGACCCCTCGCAGGCAGCAAACCTATTCACAAAATGCTCTCCATCTGCATTCGTGAAGCCTCAATGCATAGCCAACATGACACATGGAAAGAGACAGCAAATGATCACAAGCGCCCTGGCGAACGCACGTCTGCAGCCCGGTCCGGGCGCAGTGTCCGCTCCATTATATAACGGGCCGGATTTCCGCGCGCCCCCGCCGAGCTCCCCCGCCCGGCGCCGCTCCCGGTGCCAGCCCCATTACCTGTAGGAACGCTCCCCGCGCACTGTGTGCTTCCGGAAAGGAATGATGGTCCCGTTATCCTGGATGATGTCGTTGTTGTTCTCGCCATTTGGGGACAGGGTTTGGGTCGGACCAGGCATTGGCGCACTCCCGAGGAAGGGAACAAACCGCGGCGGGCTGGCTGGTGAGGAAGGTGGCTGCGTCTCGTCTTCCCGCTCGCCTGCTCCTCGCGCAGACCGTGCCTGCCTGCCGCCTGCTCGCTGGCTCCCTTCTCCCCGCTCGGCTCCCGCCCCGCCCTCTTGCGTCCCGCCCTCCCGGCTGCTGACGTCAAAGCGCCGGCAGCAGCACCGGGTCACGTGGCCGGGCCCGTCACCATAGCAACCCGCTAACTCATCACCTCTCCTCAATTCGCACAGGGCCGAGGCGTGACCACGCGAGCAGCTCCAGGCAGGCACCGGGGCAGGCCTACATCTGGCATGTAAAACCCCAGGCCACCCCCAGCCCCCCTCACAGACTCGCCTAGTCTGAAAACCAGCTCTTCCTCTAACCATTTCCTTTCCGACCCGCGCTCCGACTGCAGCTGTGTACACAAAAGAACGATTCAGGCAGAGGGGTGTGGGAGACCCTTTAACTCCTTCAACACCAAGTTCTTAGAGCATTCAAATTAAACTCAGTCTGGTCGCAAAAAGATATACAAAGATCTGGTGGCCTGCTCCAGAAAATGTACCAGACTAAGGGGGTTCAGATATCCAACCTCCTCCCCAAAAGTAGCCCCAAACCTGAAAACCTAAGAGGAAGCTATATTTCCTTCTAATCAATGCAGCCTTTACTTTAATAATGTGAAGATTAAAGATTGCAAATGAAGAGATTTTTCTGCAGAAAAGAATCCTCAAAGGGTTTTTTTTTTTTTAAATAGCCACCATTTTAGAACATGATGGTTACCCAAGGCTCCCCAATTCAAATTCTTAAACTGCCTCTTGATACAGATAATTAACTCCTTGTTTATTTTATTTTCATTTGAATTAAACGAGTCAACACTCAATTCAGTATTTGGAAGCTCTCAACATTCTAGCTGTTCTGTATCACTGCAGTGTAGTTTTCAAATACACTGGCCATGAGACAGGTACGGTTAGCATCATCCCTGTTTTAAAATGAGTAAAGTGGTGAGATTAAGTAACTTGCTCAAAGTCACAGAGCTAGGAAGTGGTGAACTGGAACATCAAAATGACACGTTTTCAATGTGATTGGACAGTACTGATCTATATTTAATGTGAGCTCATAAATATAGATCAAGAATCAAGTACTTTATGTACACTCTCAACATGACCACTGTGAAAAGAGCTGTGAACAGAATTGCTAGTACCAGGCAAAGTCGATGGATTAGATTATAAACTCTCAACAGACCCCAGATGCATCCATTACTTTCCTCCAGAGAGAAGAGAGTTTAAAGCATTCTCTGCTTATCAAAAGTGGCCTCTGACCTTTTGTGGGGTGAGAAAGGAAGAACTGGGGTATAAAGGACAGCGTTCATATATGTAGCAGAAAGTACAAGGCTATATGGCTCATCCCTTCACTTTACTGTGTGGTTTATCAGCTTTATCATTTTGTGGTATAGATATTCAAAAAACAAAAAACAAAAAAGCAACCCTGTCATCCTGACAATTCTCCAGCCTATCTCCCTGGTAATAAGTTATTTCTGGCATCAAGCTTCTAGAATTAGAATCAAATAGTTCACAACCCAAATGGTAATGATAATCTCAAACAAGGGGGCCTTTTTCTTTTTCCTATTTTATGTTCTTTTTTTAGGCATCTTAATAATTTTATTTTTCTGCCTTTCCAGTGGACTTACAGTATACAAGTTGATTTTTTTTATCCGTATCTCAGCTTACATGAGATTTTTTCCCCCCTCATACGGTAAAGATCTACTTTGGACCTAAGACTTGCAAGATACAGAGATAAATATAAGTAAAAGATAAACTGCACACTGAACTAAAGAGGCTTGAGAGTGTAGTTATCACTATGAAGACCTACAGTTCCTCTTACTATTTCTGTTACTGACCTCCATGGTTGTCAATTTCCTTACTAATTTGTTCCCTTTCACAAAAGCTTCCCCTTTCTCTGGGGATAGTCTGAAGATAAAAAGCGCAGTCTACAAATCAAGTATTTGTTTTCAGAGTACATCCTCTCATTTTGGGTTCTTTAGTACCGCTTACTTCTCCATGATCTTATACTTAAGTAATATATATAACATAACTGGTGTTATCATGGGGACTAAATTTGTCAGAATTTGAATGTATAGCTCATTGGCTATATCAACTTATTTTGTGGAGATAATACTCCCACTGTTTCTACGCTGCTCATGAAGGAGAGGACTATGGCCAAGAATTTGGGTTGAGGGGAGGGGTAGTGAGTCAGGTGAAAGAGGTATCTAAGAGTCCCTGTAAATCTTCCTCTAAGACTGCTGTGAGTCACGTTACTATCAAGGGACCCAGAGAGCTCCAGAGACCGGTGATTACCCTCTGAGACACTGGGGTAACCGGGGTAATAATTTGAAAATGCTAAACAGATGTGTTTTCATTCTTTTCCCCATACATCAAGTAGGCTGGCAACCATTCTCCTGTTTAGCCCTAGGGAAAAGGAGAGGGCAAATTTCACTTTGGGAAGGAGGATGCAGGACACAGGGAAAGTGCAGAAAAGGCAGGAAGGTGGAGGAAAGAGTCTACTCCTTCCAAATCCGATTGAGTGTGGGAAGGAGATGAAAGGTGGAAAAAGCAGGTCTCCAAAGAGAGATATTAGAGAAGTTTGGCTTTGTTCTCAGCCTTAGGGCCTTACTTTGGCCCCATTTGAGACTCTGAGAAATAACCACCTCAAGGAGTCTCTTCCCACCACCTCCCTCCCCAATTGGGCAAGGTAAGCCCCAGCACCATAAAGACTAAAATCAGTGGCTTGGTATGGCTAGGCAGAAGGGTTAGGGAGAGGGAAGGATGTCTAAAAAATTGAACAATCACCCAAGAATTGGAGCTATTCAAAGACAGTCGAAATTGCAAGAGGCTATAATTCTAAGAATTGGCAAGTTTAAAACCATTTGTTTCCCCACCTCTCAGGACAGTGTGAGGACAGTCACATAGATCAATTATAGAAAAAATAACTATGCTAAAGCATCTACGAACATCTGACTCTGGATTAAGGTTTTGTCTTATGTACATAGGTGTTTCTAAAAGAAATTATATGCAGACCATACATCTCCAACTGCCCTATGGAGAAATGGCTCCTCTCATCAAGCATCATGATTAAAATTGGGGCTCTGGAGCCAGGCAGACCGGGGTCCCCTGCTTGGTTTCACTACACGCCGGCTGTGTGACCTTAGCAAGTTGCTTTGCACCTTCAAGATCTGGTTTCTTCATTTTCCTCACCTAGAAAGTAGGTGTAATGGTATTGGTTTCATACGGTTGCTGTGGAGATTAATTTATAGAATATATTTAAGGCAGTTAACATAGTGTCCGGCATAAGACAAATGCTCTGTAGTAGTAAATGTTATTTTAAAACAACATGTAAGGCATACTCTTGTGTATTAGAAACTGGTACGATAAGAAAAGAAGTCCCAGGCTCGGTCCTCGAGGAACTCATAGGGTTGTAGTGAGCAAGATAAAAATACCAGCAGTTATGATACAACAATAATGCTGTAATAATAGCACCATATTGGGTGATACAGGCCTACAGAAGATGAGCACCTAATTCAGAAAGGAAATTAGGAAGTGGGTCTGAAAAGTTCCCCTGAGGAAGTACCACCTAAGCCTAATGAGTAATAATTATAACCTTTTTTGTTCACTCCGTGTGTGCAAGACAGAATATAAGATCCTTTAGGGTAGGAGCTCCAACTGTTTTGTTCACTGCTATCTCTGCAGCTCCTAGAATGGAGCCTGGCAGCCAGTAGGCACTAAATGAATACATAATTCATTCAGTTATTCAATAAATACCTAATTTGATTCTCACAAGAACCCTAATGACAAAATTGAGGCAAAAAGAAGAAAAGCAACTTGTTCAGTATTAGACATCAGGTTTTCTTGGCCCCAAAGTTCTGATGCTCATCCATCCGGCTGTGTGGCATTTAAAATAGAAATGGTAGTGTAGGGGGAAGATAAAGGATTTCTCAAGCAGATATACTTAGGTACAGAGATAGCAAAGGATGTGAGGTCTCTGGGAAACAGCAATTTGTTACTATGGACCAAGAGCAGGTTACACAGGAGATAGGGCAAGGACCAGGTACAGAACAGTGCCATGGCCCAGCTAAGGAGCTTGACCCTAATTCTGAAGGTGTTTCAGAACCATGAAGTGTGGGACGCCTGGGTGCCTCAGTCCTTAAACGTCTGCCTTTGGCTCAGGTCATGATCCAAGGGTCCTGAGATCGAGCCCCGCATCAGGCTCCCTGCTCCGTGGGAAGCCTGCTTCTCCCTCTCCCACTCCTCCTGCTTGTGTTCTCTCTCTCGCTGTCAAAAAAAAAATAAATGAAATATAAAAAAAAAAAAAACCATGAAGTGCTTTAGGGAGAGAAATTAATGGTGAAATTTGCACATCACAAAGGTCTGATGCTAGTAGTGTGAAGACTGTATCAGAGAAGACTAAAATGAGCCAGTGATGAAGGCCTAAATTCAAACAGTGGCCAAGGGGCTGTAGAAGAAGGCAGATCTGAGCTCTTCAGAGGATCTAATGCTTAGAATTTTTTGACTAACTGGATGTGGGCACCATCACTGATGGAGGTTATGGGGGGGTAGTGAAGGAGAAAGACATTCCAGATGAATCCCAAGTTTATGGCTTGGGTGACCAAGTGGATAATGGTATCATTTATCAAGCTAGGAAATCCAGATTGAATTGCCCTTCTGGAAGAAAGATTCTCAATGTGTTTGGACATAGAGAAGTAGTTCTAGGACATCTGAATGGTGAGAATGAGCGGTTACTGGGCTTCACACATAGCAGGTGTTCATTAAATACTTGTTGACTAAGGGAATATATGGGTCCTTGAGTTTATTTGGTATTTTTGACTTGGAGATACATTGGATTTGGAGGAAATTATCTCATAGGTAATAACTGA
Organism: Callorhinus ursinus; assembly: GCF_003265705.2. Taxonomy (NCBI): domain Eukaryota; kingdom Metazoa; phylum Chordata; class Mammalia; order Carnivora; family Otariidae; genus Callorhinus; species Callorhinus ursinus. The sequence goes on from NW_027397073.1 coordinate 37,142,151, forward strand.
AGCGGTGGATGTTGGTGCCCTCAGAGAGGAAGAGAAGGCTTGGCATGGAACTCTTTAGAAGCCCAAGGATACAAGATAAGCCTGCAAAGGAAGACTGAGGAGGATTTTTGCCTCGTGGGGCAAATCAAAGAGGGAATGGTTTCACTCTCCCCAAGAGAGAAACAAGTTTTAGAGAGCAGTCTCTCAGGCCAAATGTCACAAAGTTTGAATCCTGTAAGGGCAGAGGAGGGTTTCCTGGATTTGGTGAGGTGTTCTCAAAGATATTTTTTAAGAGGTTGTCTTAAGAAGTCTGAAGAAAATAAATATTCAAGTAGGGAGAACTGTAATACTCTGCAAAATCACTCATTCTGACTAATCCAAGATCTTCAAAGAAGGAGGAGATATTAAACGAAGATTCATACATGGTATTGGAAACTAACTAGAATCAATAAGTATTTGCACTAAAAAAAAAAAAAAGTTCCCAGCAATATCCCTTCAATATGTTCATTAATGAGTACCTGTTAGGCACCAGATGAATGGACCCTTCTTCTGAGGTCCCATTCTAGTGGGGCCACGACCCCCCCCATTGCTAAAACAAATATTTAAAATGCATGCTTAGAGAGCAGGATCACTAAGGCAGACCCGGAGGACACAGAGCCATAAGAACAATAAGCAAAAAAGGGAAACCATCAGATGTCTCAAAACACAGGTCCACTCAAGGAAGATAGAACTGGGCACCAACACAGATTTTAATTTTCAGAGTTCCTAGGCTATGACACAATCACGTTTCTCTGGAGACTTCAGCCAGTGAGCACCACCAAAGTCACTGTCTCTCTGTGGCTCCCACATGTGGACAGAGATTTTGTATCATCTTGGATTTGAGAAATCCAAGAGACGATAGCAGAGAAGATATGAAATCATTACCCAGGAATGGATGTTCATCTTGATTCTAACCCAGAAGCCCCTACTCATCACAAATGCCTTTCCAGGTGAAAACGTGTTCACTGAAGTTGATAATAGCTGCTGTCAAAGGCATTCACAGCTGTCACAGCACTTTAGATGGGGGGGGCTTCCTTAGATTGTTATCACCTGTGATTGCAGACAGAATTCCACTTAGCAGTCACATCGCTGCCCTGGGACAAGTAATTTCTCCCATGTGTATGTTCCAGGACATTTTCCAGTAGAGAATGACAGGGACAGGTTATCAATCAAGGGCTTAAAATATGTTCCACATCCAAAATGATAGCAGTGGAATAAATACACAATTAACCAGCCAGTGGTGCTGGCCCTGACATTGCAAGGATGGCATAGAAATGCATTTGGGCTTGGTTCTTGTCTTGTTCACTGCTTTTAACCCCAAGGCTAGCATATTTTATTAGTTCTTTCTTTAGATCTGATGAGAATTTTAGGGTATGTAGATGCCTCCTGGTTTTTAGTAATAGCATTTTACTTAAAATTGGTGGATTTCCCCCCACATGAAGCCCCCTTCAAGGCCAACCTAAAAGGTGTGCTCATCCATGACTCACTTTTGAGATTGTAGATTACTTATCAGCCATATTTTTATAGCTATGCTGATATGTTCACGCAGAATTTTGCAAGTGTCCTCCCTATCTGCTAGTAAAATAGCAAGGTTTCTGTAATGTCAAGACACAGAACATGCCACTGCCTAAGATGTCTCTGTGTGCTGGAGTTTTCTAATTTGCTTTTCCTTGGATTTTCTCAAGCTTGGACTTAATTTTGTGGAATAATTCATAGAACATGATGGGAATGTAATTTAAAAACACTCAGAGCATTATGATTTCTGTAATCATTCAATCAAACCTGTGCAATGTGAGTCTATTAAATAAAAATGTGCTTTTGAATTATACCAGCTGGCTGAATTTAAGAGCCTTAAATATGTTTTCCATAAAAATACAATGTTATAAATGTTAATTGGAGAATGTATTAAGTATCACAGAAATATAGAAAATAGAGTAACCATGCCTGGGGAAACAGGAAAAGCTTCACCAAGGTAGCGATACTTGTATCAGTGCTCAATCATTCAATAAATATTTATAGACCACCTACTATGTGCCAGGAACAATTCTAAGCACTGGAAATACAGAAATTGACAAAACAGACGAGATTCCCGGCCCTCATGGAACTTACACCTGAGTGAATGTGTATGTCACGGGATAGAGGAGTAGTAAGAGAGGAGTTCAGAGAGGTAACAGAGGGACCAGAATGTACAGGGCTCTGAATGGCCACTGTAAAGAGTTTGACTTAAAACCAAAGTTAGAAACCACTTATTTGTAGAAGTGTTAGCAGCATCTGCTGACAGAGACATGGAATTTTAGCAATGACAACAATAGCAATAGCAACACCTAACATTTATTCAATCCTTTTTGATGGGCCAAGTGTTATGCTTTAATTGTGCAGGTATTTTAGTCCTCAGAAACTTATAAGGAGCGATTTTAAATCTCCCTTGTCAGAGGAGGTAACTAGTTAAAAATAACTTAGCCTGATCACCAGCCAGGAAGTGGCAAAGCTGGGCAGGAACATACCTGCCAGGCGTCAGTCGTCATTCTTATTCACTAACAACAACCTGCCTTCTAAAACCTGAGTGTAAGAATGCAGAATCTAAGGTTTGGGAATAGCAGGGATGAGACATCAAACATCAGAAGGATGTGGAGGCAAGGGACGTAGACGGCTGCCCTGAAGGCAATTAATTCGGTCCAGAGGGTAGGGAGGTAAAGCTGTACAGAAGAGCACTACCCATGGGACTAAGGGATTGGAAGAAGTGGAAGGATATGGGTAAGGAAAAGACGGGGGTGGGGTGGGAGGAGGAGATACCAGGTTAGTAGTATATATGATTAATAGAGAAAAATAATTTTCTTACCCTTATTGATAGTAATTAACTTTTTTCCCTGAACAAACCTCAACTATCAATGCCCATTTCTTTGATGTCTTATGGAGGGGAAAGAAGACTACAGGCGTTTTTTGTTTTTTTTTTTTGGTACTTGTTTCCAAAGTTAAATCTGCTTTCATTTTCACTATGCCAAGACTGTTGTAATTCAACCATCCAGCTACAGACATGCCTATTTGAGTGCTCTTACGGAAATGTATCTGAGCCCAAGTTCATGAAATTCCTTAATTTCCTTCCCCTCTTTTATTTCCATGTTTAAACCGAGTACATCTTGTTGAACTGACTGGGTAGGACAAAAGGCATCTTGGGCTCAACTGGGTGGCAAGAGAAATGAAGAGACTGTAGGTACCATTAACAAATAATCTTCCAGAAGGCTCAGAAGCTTTCAAGAGAGGATTTCCTTAGGGCTCCCCAAAGTCAACTAACCCATTTGGTTTTATTTCTGACTTTGATATTAAAAAGTTCAAACTTGAGTCAAGGGACTCACTAATATAAATGTGAAGCCAGGAGCCAGGGTACATGGGTGGTGAAGAGATAGTAGTTCGAACAGATATCAGTGGCCTTCAGAGTTTCAGAGCTGCCCAGAACTCAGGCTACCAATGGCAACCAGGGACACTGGGAGGGTGGGTCTTCCGGAGCCTGGGGCTTCTCTGTCAAGTCTGGTGTACACGGCAGCAGAACTGTGGCTCACTGATGTCTCCTCTACAGTGGAGAACATGAGGCCAGCAGCTGGGAAGCAGTGTGAGTAATGGAAGAGAAATTCCCCAATTTCTGACCTCATCCAAATAAAATTTTTAAGAAGAAAATTAAAGAAGCTAGTTCATTAAAAAAAAAAATGCAACTGGAAATCACAGAGACTGTTTCTATCAGAAATGGTTTAATTAGAGCCTATACTTTGTTTTTTCAAGAGCTTATAAGGCCAAGTACCGTCACGTCCTCAATTCACATTTACTGAACATCTCCAGAACATGAACATGAAGGGTCCAACTACAGAGTATAGCACATGAAGACAAAGGGTCACCTTCAACTAGCTTCCATTTAATTTCTCTATGAAGTTATCAGATTCTTAGGAAATACAAAAGGATCTTAGTCTCAACAACATATGGAAAGTCACAATGAGTTAATAGCTGATAGAACTACAGTCAATTCTTGGGACTAGCTCTCCTACACCGCCTGCCTCTCATACCCTCCCCCAAACCCCTAAGTCCAGTCTTCAGAGGCAGGGGAGAATCCTATCAGCCTTCAAGGATGCAATGGGATCATTATAAACAAGAAGCAATGGCATGGCTAGTGAGTTTTTATTAGTCTTGTCTTCCCATCCTTCTGGGAACTATTCCTTCAAACCTTATGATTCTAGTAGAGTTTGCCAATTATAATATTCCATCTTCTTGACCCTAAAGATTGGTTGAGTTAGGCCTATGATCAAGCTATTTAGGATATTTCCCTAGCATTAAAAAAAAAAAATTTAAAGCTGTAGTGTGTGTGTGTGTGTGTGTGTGTGTGTGTGTGTGTGTGTGTCCCTGTGTGCTGGGGGCGGGGGCAGAGATAATACCCTCCTTACTGAAGACATCACTTTAGAATTGAGAAAATACAGTATAAATTATGGGGCAGAAATAAATGCATCCAAATCAGAAAGAAGTAAAATTGTCACTATTTGCAGATGACATGTTACACAGAAAACCCCTGAAGACTCCATGAAAAACCTTAGAATACATGAATTCAGTAAAGTTGCAGGGTAAAAAATTAATATACAGAGCTGGTTGCATTTCTATACACTGATGAACTATAAGAGAAATTAACAATATCGTTTAAATGGCATCACAAAGAATAAAATACCTAGGAGTAAATTTTTTTTTTTTAAAGATTTTATTTATTTATTCATGAGAGAAAGAGGGACAGAGAGAGAGAGAAGCAGAGGGAGAAGCAGGCTCCCAAGGAGCAGGGAGCCCGATGTGGGACTCGATCCCAGAGTCCTGGGATCATGACCTGAGCCGAAGGCAGATGCTTAACCATCTGAGCCACCCAGGCGCCCTACCTAGGAGTAAATTTAACCAAGGAGGTGAAAGACTATATACACTGAAAACTCTTAAGACCCTGATGAAAGAAATTGAAGACACAAATAGGTACCCCATGCTCACGGATAATATTGTTAAAATGTTCATACTATCCAAAGCAATCTACAGATGTGATGAAATCCCTAATCAAAGCTTCAATGGCATAAATAAAAACAAACAAATCCTAAGATTTGTATGGAATCACAAAGACCCAGAATGGAAAAAGCAATCTCAAGGACAAAGCTGGAGACATCACACTTCCTGAGGTCAAACTGTATTATAAAATAGTACTAATCGAAACAGTATGGTGCTGGCACAAAAACAGACACAGATCAATGGAACGAATAAGAGAGCCCAGAAATAAACCTATATGTATATAGGTTTTTTAAAAGATTCACTTATTTTAGAGAGTGTGCATGGTGGGGGAGGCGTGAAGGGGGCACAGAGGCAGAGGGAAAGAAACTCGAGCTGACTTCCTGCCTAGCACAGAGCCCCATGTGGGGCTCCATCCCACAACCCCAAGATCATGACCCGAGCCTAAATCAAGAGTAGGCCACTCAACCAACTGAGCCACCCAGGCTCCCCTGTAAGATTAATTTATGACAAATGAGGCAAGAATATACAATGGGGGAAAGGACAGTCTCTTCAATAAATGGTGTTGGGAAAACTGGATAGCTACATACATTAGAATGAAACTGGACCCCTACCTTATACCATACAGAAAAATGCATAATAGATTGCACACTTAAACATAAGACATAAAACCTTAAAACTCCTGAAGGAAACACAGTGGTTAAGCTCCTTGATGTCAGTCTGGCAATTATTTGTTGGATTTGACAACAAAGCAAAGGCAACAAAAGCAAAAACAAAGAAGTGGGACTACATCAAACTAAAAACCTCCTGTATAGCAAAAGGAAACCATCAACAAAATGAAAAGGCAACCCATAAATAGGAGAAAATATTTGCAAGTCATATAAATACAGGGTTATATATAAAATATATATTTATATATAAAATAAGGGGTTAATATCCAAAAAATATAAAGAACTCATATAACTAAACAGCAAAAAATAATCTGATTTAAAAAATGGAGAGGAATTAAAGAGACATTTTTCCAAAAATGACATAAAAATGGCCAACAGGTACCTGTAAAGGTGCTCAGCATCACTAATTATGAAGGAAATGCAAATCAAAACCATGATGAGGAATCACCTCACACCTGTTAGAATGGCTGGTATCAAGGAGATGAGAAATAAGTGTTGGCAAGGATGTGGAGCAAAGGGAATCCTTGTCCACTATTGGTGAGAATGTAGATCAGTAGAGCCAATCTGGAAAACAGTATGGAGTTTCCTCAAAACGTGAAAAATAGAACTACTCTATAATCCAGCGATTCTACTTCTGTGTGTGTTTATGGGAAGAAAATGAAAACACTAACTGAATAAATATCAGCACCCCTATATTCATAGCAGCATTGTTTACAATGGCTAAGGCATGGAAGCAACCTATAATGTCCAGACAGGTGAATGGATAAAGAAAACATGGTATATTCTACCCCCCAAAGTGGAATATTATTCAGCCATAAAAAACTGAGATATATTGCCATTTGGGACAATGTGGACGGACCTTGAGGGCATTATACAAAGCAAAGTAAGTCAGACAGAGAAAGACAAATACCATATGATCTTACTTGTCTGTGGAATCTAAAAAAGCCAACCAACCACAAATCCGAGATACAGAGAGCACTGGGAGGTAGGTGAAATGTGTGAAGGGAGCCCAAAGGTACAAAGTTCCAGCTGAGGATGTAATGTACAACATGGTGACAGTAGTAATATTGTATTGTACATTTGAAGTTGAGGGCGTAGACCTTAAAAGTTCTCATTTTCAAAAAGAAAAAAAAAACCAGTTGTAACTATGGTGATAGATACGAACTAGACTTATTGTGATCATTTCCAATATATACAAATACTGTGTTGTACACCCAAAACTAGTACAATGTTATATGTCAATTATATCTCAATTTTAAAAAAGAAAATATAGTATAAACTGTATATTTACTGTATTTTGCAAGGAGAGGTAGAAAGAGGTCATAGTTTGGATTAATAGACTCAAATTTGAATCCAGATGCCGGTCCTTAAAAGTTAGTAAACTTGGCAAATTACTTCTCTTAGCCTCAGCTTCATCCATAAAATGGGGTATACTAAGATTCACAAGGTAACGCTTTGAGATCTAAAGCTAGTTTTTGCTTTATCTACTGAGACCATAATTGTTTACCCTTTTCCCTTCAGAGGTTTGATCTATTTCTCCTCCCCTTGAATGGAGGCAGGCCCTGTGGCAGCTTTGAGGAATAGATTTTGAGCAACAGATTTTATTGGCATTAAAATGATGCCAACTAGTTCCTAGCCTAGACTTTGCAATGACTAGCAGCTTTTGCCTTGTCTCTTGGAAGCCAGCTGCCCTATAACAAGTTCAACTCCCCTCTATCACCGTGCTGTGGGAAGTACAAGCCATGTGGAGAGGCCCCAGAGGAAGAGATCATGGGGAGGAGGGAAGGAGGAGGAGTGATAGGGAGGGGTGGGGAATCCACAGAGTTCCAAGGACCATGACTGAAGAAGCATCCTCTGGCCCCAGCCACCACAGCTAATGGTGACCCACTATGTGGGTCAGGGATAAGTTGCCTAGCCAAGACCTTCCTGAATTCCCGATCCACAAAACCTTGAGCTATAACAAAATTGTTGTGTTAAGTTTATGAGTTTGGGCATCATCTGTTATGCAGTAATATAGATAACACCAACACCCTGTTGGTTCTCTATTGCTGTGTAAGGAATGACTTAGGGGGTTAAAACAACAGTCATTTTATTATCTTTTATTCTCCAAGCTGACCAGACACACTAGGTGGTTGTCAGTTATGATCTCTTGTGCATTTGTAATTAGGATGGCTGACCACCGAAGTCATCTTAATGGCTTCCTCAGCCTCACAACTGGTGGTCGATATTGCCTTTTTGGTTGGGACCTCAGCTGGGGCTCTGGTAGAACACCTACAAACACCTCTCCCCATGGCTTGGGCTCCCTCACAGCATGGTGGCTGGATTCCAAGCATGATCATCCCTAAAGAACAGGCAAAAGAGCATGGGGTTTCAGAATCTACTCTTGGAAGTCCCAAAGCTTAACTTCTTTCATACTTTGCTGGTCAAGGGAACCCAGATTCAAGAAGGGATATTGACTCCAACAGAATCATAAATGGGAGGAATGTCAATATCACACTATAAGAGAAACGTGGTGGGGGGAGCTATTGTGGCAGCCATTTATGAAAAATACATTCTGCCACACTCACCCTGTTCTACCTCCTTAACTCCCCATTTCTTCCACACAGCGTTGTTAAAAGAATTTAAAGTGTGTGTGTGGTGGGGGGGGGGCAGTGCTCAAGTACTGAGTTTCAAAATACACTTTAATGCCCATGGCATGGAGAAAAACCTGAAGAAAAATTTGTGAGCCTCAAAAGTCTGATTTTCAAGTATCAAAGGCTTAAGATCCTCGAATGATTCAGAACTTAAAGTTCATGCTATAAATCACAAGACCACATTACTAGTTGGAGACTGTTGAGGTAGGAGGCTGGTGAGTGTCCCTGAGAAGGGATCCTGCCCTCTCTCCTAGTCCCAGGCATGACTCAAGTCAATTTGGGGATTTGCAAGTAGAGGGAACCTGTCTTTTGCCTTGTGTCTGGAACCCTCAGGGAGGGGCAAAGCCACACAGAGCTTTCCAACCCACAACACAGGAACAAGAGGGGGCAGATGTCAGTGAATGCCTTAGTAGGATATGGACTTTCTGCAGAGGCCAAATATTTCTGGAGAGGGAGAACATACCTGGCCCCAAGTGGTAGTGATAGAAACATCAGCAGAAAATAGACATTGTCTGCTGAACCAAGCACGTTTCCCTGAGGGAAAGTTGCCGTGAGTACAACTCGAAAAATCAGATCTCCATTCAGATTTCCAGAAGCACCTTGTAAAAATGTGGTGTGGTGTCTAGTCATCACCACACTCCCTCACTTACTGAATAAGCAGACCAGAGGCAGAAGCAGAAATTAGGCTGGCGCCCTTGCTTTGCATGATGCACAGTGCATTTAATGAGGAAGCTTCTCCTTTACTTGGCTCCCCACCCCTTGTCACCTCTCCTGCTTGAACTGGACCCATATCCAGCACTCAGCTGTGACGCCTCAGCATCTTTGCCCCACCCCCACCCCGTCTGATTTGGTCACCCTATCTGTTCATTTCACAGTGAGACATGAACCATGAGACACACAGTTCCCTCCCTTTTCTTCTGCCACTCCTCACATCCCACTGCCCACCTACTACTTCATGCCTAGATTATGAGACTCTTGAGAGGTTTCCTCGCTTCCTTATATACTTATTTCTCAAGGCTTCTGACCTATCACCCCAAGAGCTATCTTTTGTCCCTTCTTTTTCAAAGGTCTTCACTGGTTTCCTCTCACTTTCAGGATAAACATTCAAAGTTTTACTTTGGATACTGAAGTGCCCCAATACAATTTAACTACCCTGAGAAACCTATCCCTCACCATATATAGGAAGGGTGGGATTTAATTTGGTTACCTCTTAACCTGGCATGCTAGTTCTGCCTCCTGGTATCAGCATGAGAAAAGACTTCCTTGTGTGGAATAAGCAGAGAGAAGAGCCTGTAAATATTTGTTTTGAATCCTTCACATACGCTCTTGTAGAGATAGATTCTTCCCTCTGATTATTGCACTGGGCTAGGTTCAGTGGGACTGCTAGACCTCTCAGCTACCATTTGAACATAACTTCAGCTTGCCTCACGATAAAGCGAGGAAGAGGAGGGCAGCAACTCAGGTCAAATGAATTATGATGTAAATGTAACAGTATCTGAGTTGTCCTCTCTTTAGAGTCCCTCTCCATCCAGAACATTCAGGACGAGGAGAAAAGCCAGGAACATTTATCTACCATCTCATCTTCACAACAGCACTGACTAATCAGATTACATCATGAAGGTCAGAATCCCTGTTTTCAGCAAATTAAAATATTGGCTTAAAAAATTCACAGGCAGGGGCGCCTGGGTGGCTCAGTTGGTTGAGCGTCTGCCTTCGGCTCAGGTCATGATCCTGGAGTCCCGGGATCGAGTCCCACATCAGGCTCCCTGCTCAGCGGGGAGTCTGCTTCTCCCTCTGACCCTCCCCCCTCTCATGCGCTCTCTCTCTCGCAAATAAATAAATAAAATCTTTAAAAAAACAATTCATAGGCAATTCTTGCTTGGAAGAAATAAGGAAGCATAGTGTTGCTATTTCCTATGTTCAAAGCTATGCAGAGGGGAAGCTCTGAGGCTGGATGACAAGTCCAAGAAACGTTTCTCTGACTGGTCACTTACATTGGGACACAACCTGCTAAGCGGCAGTCTCGCATTCTGCATGCAAAACACTCGACTCTGGGTAAAGTAAATCCTCCCACAAGTGGTCTCCTCCCACATTCACATTACTTGAGAAGAGTTCCTGAAGATTGGACATAGCTCTGTGGAGCTGAGCCAATAAACTTCACAGCAGTTATGAAACATTTGCAAATCCACGCTTAGGTCATGCCTTGCGCAAATACTATATAAAGGACACATTCACGTCGAGAAAAGCAACGTGGCTTTGCTAATGCTGGTCAAGATGAGCAGCTTGATTTGGCTAAGATGACTGAAGAACCTCTTGGGGGGGGGGGGTTGTTTCCTAATTAGGCGATTCTAGGATGTATAGTTAACCCGGACTACTTTCCAGATTTTATTTTCTCCAATCCCCTCCCTCCAAGCAAAAAAATAATTTACTTCCCTCTTCTAAATCTATCGCTTTAGCCATTCACAACATGGAAGGCAAGAACCCAACCACAAACCAAAACCAAAACAATCTGTTTGACCTTTCAGAGCTTTTTCACACTGATTTTTACCTGGCAAAACACAAGGCCCTCCAGCAAGGGGAGATGTGGCCATCCGAAGTATTACATTTACTAAAAAGATCTTTTTTGATTTCCCCTTGAATATCAGTCAGGCAAATGTGAGAGCCAAGTTTTCTGTGTGATTTTACACATAATTATCCGTCTCTGCAAAATGGGAAATGGAAGCTCAGTGAACTTTTGGATTCTGTTCCAAAGATCTTGAGAAATTTTATTCATCTTGAGATTGTTTCCAGTCCTAAAGAAAAGTTATACAGTTCTAGGAATTGAAATAGATTTGTGTAAAATGCTTTGTTCTTTTGCAGTTGGAAAAAGGTGGCATTTTAGTCGGAAGGCCTTCAGCAAATAATTGCAACAGATAACCCGTGAGTGAGGAAGGGTGTCAGACTGTGAACGAGGAGGACCTGCAGAGTGCATAGTTTACCAAAGGGTTTGGAAAAGAACTCTAGTCTTCCCAGCTTCGACTTAGGTGTTTAAAAAAACTTGTCGTAAATAGGATAAAGTAAATACGATCAAGCCCAGAAGTTGCTAAAATCCCGGCTCAGGGTAGCAGAGCAGGATTAGCAGCTCACTGAAAACTCAAATATTCAGAGCCCTGGAGTTTTGAGAGCTTCTAAAGCGGTAAAACCTGGCCTCTTCCCCTCCAGCCACAAATCCGATCACTGTCAAGACAGGATAGAGCCAGTATCCACTGTTAACCTGAAGCATCCGATTCTTTGTTGATCTGAAAGTTTTGACCAAACAAGTGCTATTTGGCTTATTCTTTCCTGTGGTCCACTGTGGTTCTGTAGTGTGATGTATTTGACACTTATGATTAAATAAAAAAAAATTGGGGTTATCCCATTATGACAAATAGTTGACCGTATGACAAGTATCACTTAATAATATGGCCACATTTTCATCTCTTGGCCAGCCTAGAGAAATACTACTACTGGATAAGGAACAGCAAAGCATCAGGAAGTGTAACAAGTATATCATCCTGGGTGTCATTTTGTCCATAGCTTCAGTTCAGACTACTCTTATCAAGGAGTCTGAAAATATTATACATCTTTGCTTTATTCCCTTAAAAACAAAAAACAAACAAAAAAACCCCCATCCTGTTCAATTATTTACCAACCATCAAATCCTACCCATTCTTCTCCAATTGCCTTTCAATTTTTGTTTCCATAATCATGTCACCTGAGCTACAGGCAAATGTGAAAACTTCCAAGAGTCCATCTGTGCTGTCTTTTCAATCCTCTTAACATAGGGGACTATTTGTAATTTGTGGAACACGCAGAAGAATTTGAGGACATACAGAATGCCTCATATTGAAAGCAAACATCTCTTACTACTTTCCCTTACCCCCAGTCCCATTTTAAGTAACTAATCTTTTTGAACTACTTCTGTTTTTAATTCTTCTGGAGTTACAATTGTAGTTCTAAAAATTCAGGTATGTTCTATTCTTAATGTATCAACATAGTATTTTCTACTCTGAAAGAAATTCAACACTTCTGTTGCTTCTCGTCTCTTTCAATTATTGGTAATATTTTGAATTATTCCCGTGGTTACCATTACGACTTTAAGCTACGTTCTTAAAATCCTATTTCTTGACTCATTCCAAGGAGCATGACCTATCGACTCTCCATTTTAGGTCTCTCTGCAAACTTTTCTGCTTTTAATTTGCATGACTCTACCAGTAGGTCTCCTTTATTCTTAATATTTACATTATGTTCTGTGACTGTATTTAAGGCTTCCTTGTTTTGACTGTAGATTGCTTCTAAGCTTGAAGTGTGGTAAATGGCACTTATGATCAGGTCATTTCTTCTTTCCAAAAATCAAGTGGTGTCACCTTTCATAGAGAAAGAAATATAATCTCATTACATCTTGCAATCAGAAGAATATTCTTACAAAACCATCAAGGTCAAATGGATTATCTTTCCACAGGCCATTAATTGTTCAGAAGCATGCCTCATTTTAAAGTTGAATCTTACTTTATGTATTTGACCTATCTGTATCTACATAGTTTTCCTAGAGATTTTAACTATTTTTTCCAAGAGAAGAAACCTATAACTATCATTGTATGATAAAGAACACTCAGATTTGAACTCTAAATTTATAGTAGAATCTGACTTTTTTCTGCAAGACCTTCCTCATGGAACCCACTAATTTAGGCCAATTGCTTTGCTATTATTGTTGGCATCTTGGTGTTTCTTATATTTGGACTCCTCTAGTAGTTCCATGATTTTTGGATGTTATATTAACATTTATCTTTTTCCTCTCCTCTTTTCCTAGGCTGTATCTTCAAGTTGTTTAAGAAGAGGGGTAACGTTTTCAAGGCTTCAGGTCAGAAAATGTCTACTTGCTCTCATACTTTATTGATAGTTGGGCTGTGTGCAGAATTATAGTTCTAAAATCCATTCCCTCCAAGCTTTGAAAGCCTGGTTCTATGGTCTCCCAGCTTCCAACACTGTGTACCAAAGTTTATGCCATTCAGGTGATCACTCGTGTTGGTAATCTTCTCATCATCTAACTTTCCACCCCAGAAGCTCTAAGTCGTTCTGTATGCTGAAATTTCACCAAGATGGGTAAAGGGTTGGCCTCTTTTAATCTGAATTTTTAGGCCTTTCTTTCCAATTTGTTTTTTCCTTTAAAGACTCAAACTATGTTGGAACTTCTAGATCATCCTTTCAGATCTCTCAGTTTTTTTTTTGTTTTTTTTTTTTTTTTTTGGTTTATGCTCTGGAATACTGTGTCAACATTCAAAGTCTTTCCCTTGATTTTTAATTTGCAAGAACTCATGTTTTCTAATCTCATCTTATCCATAGCAACCTTTTTTTTTTTTTTTTTAAAGCAAATGGGTAGTGGAGTTTGATGAATGCAGTACTTTTCATTCAAAGGATAAATTTTTTGTTTTCTTCTATTCTCAGAATTATTTCATCTGGATTACAATAATTCTTTGAATTATTTCAACTGTTCTTTTTCCATATTTTTGTCTTAAATTTTTTTTTTTAGTTAGCAATATAATCCTATCTCCTTTCCAGGTTCTAGAAGTTTGTCAATTTCTGATCCTTACTGTTTCCAGAATTGCCATAATTTTTTTCTTTTTAAATTATTTCAATTGATGATCTGGAGAGAAGGGAAGCAAAACTAGGTTTTTAGACTACCATCTTAGAATTCAATGTTTCTAGGAACACCTGGGTGGCTCAGTAGGTTAAGCATCTACCTTGGCTTGGGTCGAGATCCCAGGGTCCTGGGATTGAGTCCCGCATTGGGCTCCCTGCTCAACTGGGAGCCTGCTTCTCCCTCTGCCTGCCACTTTCCCTGCCTCCCTGCCCCTCTCTCTCTCATGCTCTCTCTGACAAACAAAATCTTTAAAAAAGAATTCAATGTTTCTAGATTATTTGCATTGTGTACAGTATTTCCCACTCTCTAAAATCCAAAGTTTAAATACAAAGCTTAGACAACTTACCTGGTATTTGGGACTCAGAACTATTTGATCCTAGTTTATCTTTCTCCCTTAATCCTCCAGTAATCACGTTAAAGAATCTGTCATCCCCTCCTACCCTCCTTGAAATGGTTTATGGTGTTCCTTATACCTTGTGACTGGTAACTGGGATGGCCTTTTTCCTCCTCCTTAATCCATATTTTACAAAAGTAGGCTCAGCTCAAAGTCCACCTCTTCTGAAGCTTTTATGACAATCCCAGGACAACCAAAATTTTGTAATACTTAAAACCATTTATTGAGTTCCATCCAAGTGAATTGTTCTTTGTGTCAGTAATGTCACTTTTTTCGACCAGAATTCTTTACCATTTTTACCCTGAAATCCAAAATAACTTTACTTAAATGGAATTACATTGAAAAGCAAATGCTTCATGTTTCGATGTCTTCCCATACAATAAAATATTGAAGTTTTGATGAGATGCAGCTTTGGGCAGAAGACACGAATAGACATTTTACCAAAGACGGCATACAGATGGCTAACAGACACATGAAAAGATGCTCAACATCAATGATCATCAGGGAAATGCAAATCAAAACTACAATGAGGTATCACCTCACACCTGTCAGAATGGCTGAAATCAACAACACGAAGAACAGATGTTGGCAAGAATGTGGAGAAAGGGGAACCTTCTTTCACTGCTGGTGGGAATGCAAGCTGGTGTAGCTACTTTGGAAAACAGGATGGAAGTTCCTCAAAAAGTTAAAAATTAAATTACCCTATGATCCAGCAATTGTACCACTAGGTACTTACCCAAAGAATACAAAAATACTGAAGGGATACATGCACCTCGATGTTTATAGCAGCATTATCTACAATAGCCAAATTATGGAAAGAGCCCAATGTCCACTGACTGATGGATAAAGATGATGTGATATATACACAATGGAATATTATTCAGCCATAAAAATGAAATCTTGCCGTTTGCAATGACATGGATGGAGCTAGAAAGTATTATATGGAACAAAATAAGTCAAATACCATATGGTTTCACTCATATGTGGAATTTAAAGAACAAAACAAATGATTATGGGGGGGGGGACGAGGCAAACCAAGAAACAGACTCTTAACTATAGAGAACTGAAGGTTACCAGAAGGGGGGAGGGGCTGGAGGATGGGCAAAATAGGTGAGGGGGATTAAGGAGGGTACTTGTTGTGATGAGCACTGGGTGTACACCAGAAACTAGTATTACACTGTGTGAACTGGAATTTAAATAATTTTAAAGAAAGAAACAAAAGAAACAAATTTAATGGTGTGCCTGAGTTAGGCAATTTCTTAAATTTTGTTTTGAGCAGGAGGCAGGAGTGATAAGATAATCTTATCTCAAGACACCTTTCTAAAAGAATGGTTTTCCTGGTTAGAGGCAATAACATCCTTACACAACATTCCAAGCACTCAATTCTTATTTTTTGCTAAGTTTTTCTCTAAGCCGGGCACTGGAAAAGGGTGCTTATGGTTCAGTCCAGCTTGTAAGCCAAAGCAATGTTGTGTGAGTGGCATTACCTCACACAAGTCTGAAATGTATCACTCCCCAAGAGCAAAAATAAAGTTGGAAGCACAAGAATCCCATGAGAGAAACTCTACCAAGTAGATATTATGTAGCCTAGTCATTGCCTTGAAAATTCGTAACAGAACACATCAGCATTTTGAAATATAGTGGTCCAGTAAAGGACTAACACCATATTGCAAAGCAAGAGTATAAAGTATTGGAAAATAAAAAATCCTCATGACCTAGAATTTAGTTCTCTAGGGAGGCATTGAGACTTATCTTGACCTTTACTGTTCATGTTTCATGTTCCCTAACGTAGTTTGATGTTAACCTGATAATCTGTGATGCATTTGAATTGCTTTTTGAAGATTGAAACAGGACTAACTTTAGAACAGAGGCAAACACGTCAGTGCGTGCATCTTAAGCAGAATGATATCTGAGGTAAGCAAGGCTGAAAATCTGTCATCCACAGTACAAGCCGCTGAGCAACCTCATGTCAAAGCGCTTTTATAAATTATGCAGAATTCAAGCAGCATAAATTAAGTGCCTAATGTCTGAGATGGGAATGATAATTAAAATAGAATGTATTATCTACTTTTCTTTAGAATATCATGTTTTGGAAAAATTACATGTGAAAAAACTTAAAATCCAAGGTAATACCCACTCTGGAATTCTATAGTATAATAATTATTCTCAGGGAATGTGGGAACACACAGGTAGGAGACTTCCAGTCAGGGGTATTTAACCAGTTAAGATCTGTAAGTTTAAAACCTACCAAACTTCGCTTTGAAACAGACTCTGTAAGTCAAACAACAGCAGGTTGGAATAATAAGAGGATGTCAATTTTATAGTGTTTTAGAGACCTTAACACTATAATCATGAATATGTGTGGCAGCATGGAAAACTTGTGACACAAAATGAAATGAAAAAGCAGTACACTGACGTAGGCACAAGGTATTGTTCCAACTATGTGAAATTATATGAATGAGAAGGAAAAGAAAAATAAATTGCTAGGGTAGACTTATAGGCGATTTGCTTTTCATGATTTCTACCATTATTTTAAATAATGGAAAATTTGGAAATACTACAGAAGTAGAACATCAGAGGTTAAGACATTTGAGAAGAAAGGCAGGCAGCACCAGAACTCTGGGAGACGTTAGATTCATCTACTATACTTCTCATGAGACACATCAGAAGTATACATAATTACCAAGTAGTTTGACTTTTGCCTAGATGGTAACTAAGATGATGGTATGTATAACTCTGTTTCTTGAGTCATTTTAATTCAAATGATCGATTGCACATCTTCCATGACACTAGGAATTGTATTTCCACGAACGGGTAACCTATGATCAACATAACTGAAACGGTGGGAGGGTGAGGAGGGCAGGCAAGCAGGCAGAGGAGGAATACAGGTACAACTTCTGAGATAATCAGAATTAAACAGATACACAGAGAATCTGTCATTTGCCTCCTATAACCTCTATTTCACCTCCAATCCTACCCTGAAGGTTTTCTGCTTCTCTGGTAGTTCCCAACACTGGTATCTAGCTGTGAGTACTACTTGTGGAAATAGCTATGGATTCACACCTGCTTGGGTACTAATCTTGCCTCTACTACTTACTAACTAGGGGCCCTGAACAAGTTTGTGAGCTCTCAAACGCATTTATAACAAGCATAAACAAATTTCACATAGGACATAATAAAGACAAACCAATTTCGCGTAAGACATCCTATGTGAAGTTGCTCTTAGAGTACTTATGCACTGTAGTCATGAAGGAAAGTTTGTTCTCTCCCTATCTTTTTCTTCTCTGTCGACAGGACTCTGGTATTCAGGTGTTAGAGACTGTTTAGGTAAACTGAGAGTGAATCCACCTTGGCTGTAGGCGGCTTTCAGATCTTACTCCCTCCCCTGTATTCACCCTCACACAGACCAGAATCCCTAGGCTGTAACCAACTTGATGGCAGAATGAGGCCAGGCCAGACTTGTTTGGACATCAAAGACCAGAGGAGTTTCCTGGGTTGGCTCTATTTGTAAGCTGTATTTAAAATTTCAGTTCTATCTAATCTGGCTTCTGGAGCTGGCTGCCCAATACCGTAGCCACTGGCCCCATGTGGCTGCTCACATTAAGATTAAAGACTTAAAATGCATAGGAACCGCTCATAGTCCCATTTCAAACACTCAAGGGGTACATGGCTAATGGCTATCAAATTAGGTGGCATAGATACAGAACATTATTATTGCAGGACATTTAGAAATCTGCTCTAAAGTTCTGAGGGTATCAGTGGGAATAAGAAGTACCCTAGGGTTGATGCCCATCACATTCATTATTTTTCATCTCTCAGACTGGAAAAACAAACTCCGATGGTGACGGGGGTAGAAGAAACACTTGATTAGGGGCCTCAATATACACAAGCATTCCGGGCACCGGCCTAGGGGACATCAATAGCATTCTTTTCCACATACCACAGCCCACTTGTAAAGTGATAAGGTAGGTCAACCTCAGAGAAAACTTAGTGACATTTTGCTGGCAAAATGAGTATTACTTAACCAAATCCTGGTACTCTATGCAAAAAGGCTGAAATCTCTCTAGATCCATCCATATTGTTGCAAAGAGAATTGCTGAATCACTATATTGTACACCCGAAACTAATCTAACACTGTATGGTTAACTATACTAGGATTTAAAAAAAAAAAAAAAAAGCAGAAATCTCCTATTGAGATATACAACATTAAAGGTTTGTTAAGCAACTAGCAGTTTTATTTCTATGCAAAAGAGTAGCTGGCAATCCAAGTTTGTGAATGGAAGGAGAGAAGACACCAAACTACTCAAACTGCTCAGTTTCCCTTTGAATTCAACCATCAGTCTTTCATTAAGTCTGGTCCCTAATAATCTACTTTGTCGACAGGGGGCCCTCACGAGTTACCATCCTCACAGTAATCGCAAACAAGTCCTAAACCAAACATTCGCAGCCACTCATTTGGCACCTACAAACTTTCCAACAAAGCATTAGCCCATTTTAAATGTATTGTCCTCGTGATCAATTTTCAGGTTTCTCCCAAGAAGGAGCTCTTTAGGAAGTTTTCATCTGCTCAGGTGCATGTGCCTCATTTGGACTCCTTGCTGAGCCATGCCGGGGGACAAGGGGCCCTACCTAGAAGATCAGCACAACTATAAATCCAGCCTCTGCCCGCCCCCAACCCAAGTGGGTGTCAGTGCTTCCAGATCATCCCTCTGCTTCCCTAGTCAGCACTCGGTCATTCTTCATACATCAGACATCTTAATACCCTTTGTTTCTTTAGATCTCTGACCCTTCCACCTTCCCCTCCCTCAGCAGATGGTCTTGCCTCTGACTTCAGAGGGTATTGAAGCCATTAGACAAGAATTTAAGTTTCCTGCCCCCAAACCCATACATTTGCCTACAAGGTAGCCATCTTACTCCTTCTTGCTTGCTGCCACGAGGAGGTGGATCCTGGTCAGTTGCCTCCTGCCTTTTTGAAGCCTTGCTCTGTCACTTTCTAGCCGACCTTTCATGCCCCTTCGCTTGACTCCTTCCCAGCGTCATTGAACTGTGCAAGTCCTTCTTCCCCACAGGTTCCTCTTTCTCTCCTCTTCTCTATGGTCAAATATCTTAAGGCTTAACTAAACCTACCCTCTCCACTTGCCCTGGCCTCCAGTTTGGATTCCAGTTTGACCAGGCCATTGAAATTAACTTCACCAAGATCACCAACTACCTCTTCATTGCTGAAAATCAACAGGCACTTTTTAGTCATCATCTTACTTAAACTTTGCTGAGCATTTGGACTTATCAACCCTTTGCTCATTCTTGAAACGCTTTTGCCTTAGGCTTCCGTGACAGCATACGCAAGTGGTCTTTCTCCTGTGTATTTGGCTAATCATGAGTCTCTCTCATTGTATAAACACACAGAACATACACTTTACCATTTTCACCATTTAAACATACAGCTCAGTGGTATTAACATTGACGTTGCTGTACAAACAGCATCAGCACCCATCTCCAGAATGGTTTTCATCTTACGAAACTAAAACTCTATATCCACTGAGAACTCACCAGATCTCCCTCTCCCCAGCCCCTGCAAACCACCATCCTACTTTCTCCTTTCATGAATTTTATTCTAGGTACCTCATAAGTGGAACCATACAGTACTGCTTTCTGTGACTGACATTTCCTTTAACATGAGGTCTTCAAGTTTCATCCATGCTGTAGCATGTACCTGGATTTTTGTTAAGGCACAAGAGTATTTCATATATGGTATATACCTAACAGTGTAGGTATATACCATGTTTTGCTTATCCCTTCATCTGTTGATGGGTACTTGGGTTGCTTCTGGCTATTGTCAATATTGCTGCTGTGAAAATGGGTGTATTCTTTTCTTTAATCCACCTCTTAAATATTGGTGATCTTTAAGGTTCTACTCTTTACCTATACTCGCGGCTAATTGCTTACATGCTAGTGACTCCCAAGGTTGTATTTGTGGTTTATTTTCTCTTTTGGGGTTCAGATCCCAAATCCCCACATCCATCCTTTTAGAGATCACAGGCACCCTGAACTCAAGACATTCAATATGACGCTTTGGGTTCTCACCATGTTCTTGCAATGTTCTGTTACCCTGGGGTTCCTGCCTCAGCAAGCAATACCATCACCCCCCCCCCACACACACCAGCCATGCGGCATCTTCCTCTGGCAACCACAACACTGCCACTCAACCTCCAGGGAGCCCACTCAATTCCACGGTGCCAGGTGATTATTTCTCACTGTGGCATCCCAGATGGGGGTCCCTGAGGGTCCGTCTGTGCTCCTGCCAAGACCCCTCTTCATGCATCTCCTCTACACAGAACAGCAACGCCTCACTCTGTACTCCCTAGAGCTTACCTTATTTTTCTTCTCAGCACGACAGTGGTGCCTACCACAGAGCCAGCACTCCATGCACATGGCCAGTGAGTTAACCCCTGACCTTTCCCTTACCCAGTCCTGTCTGTCCCACCTTCCAACTGGCGTTCAAGTCCACCCACCTCCCTACCCCAGCTATCACCACCTCGGACAGACGCTCAGCATCTTTCCTTTCTCTTCTCTTCTCTTCTCATCCCCTCCCCACCACTGTCCACACAGCTGCCAGGAGAACCATTTTAAACCATGAAACTGGAGGTTTCACATCTCCACTTACAGCACTCCAACCAGCACTTTCAGACTACGACCCAAAGGCCTTCACTGGCCTGCCAAGGCCCTTCCTCCTCTGTCTCTCCAGTCCTGTCTTTCACGCCTCCCTGGATGCTGCAGCTCGTTACTGAGTCACTTCCAATTTGGCCAATATGCTAGATGCTTCTCTTATTTCCTTTCCAGATCTTTGAAGAAGCTGCTGCTCTTTCCGCCTCAACAGCCCTCCCTTTTCTCCAGTCCCCTTCTCAACATCTGCTGGCTCCTCCTTTTCCATCAGGTCTTAGAGGAGAGATCCCTGCCTCTCGGAAGCCTCGTCTGCCCTCCCTGCACCCGTGGTGGCTTTGCTCTCACTGCTAGGGCCTCCCGTGGCATCCTGTACCTCTCCCACCATGGTGCTTAGCCAGGACTACCCATCCCATGAGTGTTCGCTACAGTGGGCCCTAGCTCCATCAGGGTGGACACCCCGACTTTCTTGCCCAAAAGGTACCATCTGCCCCTTGCACGGTGATGGGGCCATGGTCGAGCCCTAATATTTAATACGGGGTTTTTAAAAGTTGGCCTAAGGCATTTCAAACATCCAGATAAGTAGAAAAAAACCTGTAAAATAGCTTAACATACACTCATACTCACCAGGAAGATTTTTAAATTATTAATATTTAGCTGTATTTTCTTGAGTCATCTCTGTATTTGACATATTTTTGAGTAAATAGCAGAAAATTCCTAAGTCTTACCAACACATCCATAGACCATATGAAATAAGCTCCTGAAGGATAAAGACCCATGAACAAAAACCTCTAACATGCTACTTAAGCATTGTTAAGTGAAATTCAGAAATGAGAATATTAGGTTCTATACCAGATACTTTTATAAATGTATTCTCATTCCATCATTTAATTCCTAGGAGTTTTATAGGGTAACCTCCTTAACGAAAGGAACCTTGTAAAGAACCTGTAGCTCTAGGAGAGTAGGAGAAAGAAAAACACTTGCTGAGTGCCCATGATGTAGCCAACACTTATGTTACCTCCAGTTATTCTTACAACAAACTCAACACGTAAAAACTTAGCGTGGCCAAGTTATTTGCCCAGATCCCAAAGGAGGAAAATGGCAGATGTAGGAATTTGTTTGTCATTTCCCCTCTCTTTCTACTACTAATCTATTCATTACTATTGAACTTTTTAAATTTAAAATTAAAATTTGAAGTTTGTGGTGGTGTGAGCTGGGTAAAAATACATGTTACTTCTACATGCACACACACAAAAATGTGTAGGTTAAATTCTCTTTTTAGTTCTTATTACAGGGCAAATTACAGCACTGAGCACAGACCAAGCAGGAAGGGAGTCCGAGGCCAGGGTCTGGTGCCACGGCTTGTTTACCGAACAGCTGGCGGTTGGCTAGTCACGCAACTCTCCTCACCCAACAACGTTCATCTTTACAATGGGTCAGTTGTATTAGATTGAGGTTCCTTCCAGCGATTTGAAAAACAACATACAAATGAAACTCTAGAATTCTTGGTGATTTGCTTTAGTCATCAGGGGGTCAGGGCTAGGATGTAAGTCTTACTGATTCCAGGCCTGGCTCTGTACCTGCTCAATGAATATATCATTTGGGGCAGGGGAGGGGGAGCTGTAAATACAGGCCAGTTTTAATTGGAATGTTGGTCAGCCAAATAGAATAACCTTCAAACTTACAGAAACAGATCTCCCACAGATTCTGAAAGGACAACCAAAGAGCAAGACTGTGAAGAGCCATGAAAAAGCTCCATCTACAAAAGATGACCCTGGCTTCATTCCTACCCCTATGTGTCCTCTGCTAGACAAGCTATCCTAACTTAGCAGGCTTTTTTTGTTTTTAAAGCAGTAAATTCCATTAGATGCTAAGCTTTTTTTTTTTTTTTTTTT
>NW_027397073.1:37165190-37195018 GCF_003265705.2 Callorhinus ursinus
GGAGCCCAATGTGGGGCTCGATCCCAGGACCCTGGAATCATGACCCGGGCCGAAGGCAGACACTTAACTGACTGAGCCACCCAGGTGCCCCCAGATGCTAAGCTTTAAGAGCTCTGTCTTGTTTGCCTTTAAAACCCTAGCTTTTAGCATAGCACCCGGTACAAGAGTTAGCTGTCAATACATGTTTATGGAATGAACGGCAAATCTCACCACCTTCATGTTCCAATCCAACTCACCTCCAAGGTTCAGCTCAGATGCCATCTCTAACCGTTGCCCCCCAACCCTCTCAGACTCCCAATATATTTTTCTGTATCTCTCCTATGGTGTATCTCATTTTGTATACAGTTATAGATATTATATATACCTATCTTAGCTCCCCAGTAAGGTCGAACTCAGAAGCTATCTTCTGGCTCAGCATGGAAACCCTACAATACATAGTTCAGAGCAGGTACTCACTCAGGTTTGTGTGAAAAACCTACCCTTTATATATACACACACACACACCCCCAGAGCAATTACCACAGTTCTTTACATACAGGAGACACTCAGTAAATATTATTGAATTAAATGCTATTTCTGATTAAGTTGTGGTGAGGCTAGTCCTCTCAAATTGCAAATGTTTGTGAAAGGCTACAAACCATTTGGGAAGAAATTGGTAAACTAAATTAAAAGTTATAAGAATGGTCATATCTTTGAATAATCCACTTCTGGGATTTTGTACTAAGGAAATAGACAAAAAAAAAAATACAAATTAGACTGAACCAAACCAACAACAAAACTGGAGGATACTATGACACACTGATATAACATAATACTATTCTACTCTAACAATAATTCTGAAGATTCCTGAAAGAGGTTTGTGACTAATGCTAAGTAAAACACAAAGTTCACATCCAGTATAGGAAAATGGGAATACTTGTGAGAAAAGCAAATATACAAAAAAAAAAAAAAACAAACAAAACCAAACAGTTATTTTGGGATGGTATTTTGCGTCATTTTTTTCCTTTCCAAACTTTCCTTTAAATGTACCATTTTTATAACAAAAATTTGCTACTGTCAACGTTCATCTTTCCTTCATGTGGCTGTATTTTCCATAGACAGTTATTTAGTGAGGACCAATGCCTAAAATTAAATTGTCTACTACATAGCTATTGCTTTAGGATTTAACTTTAGGATTCAAGTGATCTCTCAAAAGGCAGGCTGTTCTAGGTCATGAGGTATAAGGTAGAGGCATAGTGTGCAGAGTGCAGAAACCAATTTGGATACGAAGCAAGCAGCTAGACTCAGTCAAGGACGCTCAGGAAGCACACAACTGAGATCAGTCACTCAAGCAACTATCAACCGTCTCAGAAACTGTTATTAAGTAAGGAGGCTGCAACCTAGAAGGCATAGGGAGACGAAGGAGAGGATTTAAGGAATGGCTGTCTCTTGGTAAGGGGATAGGAAGTGGTGGAGAATTAGCTCATGAGGGTCTGTAAACTATGGCCCGCCAGGCAAATGCTACCTACCTGCCAGTTTCTGTAAATAAAGCTTCATTGGAACACAGCCAAGCCCATGCATTTATGTATTGTTTACGGCGACTGTCACACTACAGTGAGATGAATAGTCGTGACAGACACTGTGTGGCCCACAAAGCAGAACATATTTATGACATGGCTCTTTACAGAAAAGGGAGCATTTGTCCTGCAGTCCTAGATATAAGGAAGTTTATAAACAGACACCCTACTTAGGTACTGGGCCACCTTTTTCTATTACTTTTTCTTCTAACGTACCAGCCTAGAAGGTAGGCAACCCTAGAATTTATCATCCAAATGGAGATACTTTTGAGGGTGAAAGGGAGTACTAATGAAACTATATTCCAAGACCGTGGAAGTAAACCAGGACCATCCCAGACATGTGGGTCCCCCACCAGAAGGGCTAGTAGCACAAAAGCAGGTTGCAAAGGGCGCTCAAGGTCAGCTTTTAGGTGTATGAAGCAAGCTTGGGTGACTCTCCTTGGTGCTTTCTATTTTAATTGCCCTTAGATGCCTTTCTGCATCCCTCTGTCCCAGCTCTGGTCCTTGAGAAGTCCAGCTGTTTGGACACCACTCAGGGGTCAGGCTCTCCCCTTTCATTAGAGCAAAAGGAGAGAAGTTTACTCATCCCATTTAAATAACTTATTCCAAATCAGTACAAGTATTTTATACCTGCAAATTTCACTTGGCTTAATATCAAGACAACTCCTTAAAATGCTATTGTTTTTTTAGAATTTTAGCTCTCTCAATTTAAAAATGACCATTAATCATTGTATTTATCACCATGAAATCCAAACCAAATATAGTATATTATCCATTGATTTGAGCTTTTAATATGGACACGGTGAAGAATGAAGAATGACGTTTCTAATTTTATCATTCCAGAATGAAAGACAAAAGAAAATACCAGATATACTCCCTATTTTTTTTTTTTTGTAAAAACTTTTGATGTTGTGGGGAAAGAAGTAAAACTAAAGATGTTTAGAATACCTTTGGTGAAGTCTAGGACATTTTACATTGAGACTTCTCTGAACAATAGTAGCTCTCAGCTTTGAAACCTCGGTGGATGGCTTTCCAAATATTGCCATCTGGTGGAATTTCAGTTAATTGTTCCTTTGTTCTAGGGAGCTACTGGAGGTGAAAGAACCTTGAAGCCATTAGAGAGAGAGACAGACTCAGAATACCAGTGGGAAATAAGTGAAGGTCAAAGGATTGTGTTTTCAAACACAAACCCCAAACGAGGGGGGGGCGGGGAGAGGGGCGGGGAGAGGGCTGCTGAGTCTTTGTCTCCTTCCCAAATATGCTCCACCCTCTTGTAAAGTCTGAGCAGTTGCCTTGATTTATTATAAATAAATGAAATAAAAAAATCACTTGTTCACAAATACCATGAGATGTCCTGAGGTTACTTGGCTACATCTTAATATTCTCTCCTTCCACTTATCACTAATAATACCTCCAAAATTAAACTTCAATTGGCTTGACGATTTTTAGAGGAATTGCTGATAGCAACTAGCCCTTCATACCTATGGGAAATGAAATAGCTTGAAAAATAATGTTTTAATGGAGCATGTTGACCAGAATACTTGCTTTAATTGTAGAATGGAATTTTGAAAATAAAATGTCACAGCGGCATTAATATGTCAATTTAATCTGTAGACAAGGAATTCTACACCATTTTAGATTTACGCCTTACCTCGAGCATCCAGGCTCTCTCCCTGGCTGACGAGATGAACTGTACCGCTGAGGAGTGGGATACTGGGACAGTGAAAAAAAGAGAAAGAATACTTAATAGGATGAAAACGTAGGAGCAAAGGGTTATAATGGAGTGCGTTAGGTGTAGTTAGCAATGGAAGCACACACTGTATCAAAGTTCAGCTGGTTTTACCATAGGAGGGAGGTTAAGTTAGCCAAGCCATTGGGCTCTCAGTCTATATTTTAGATCAATTTTGAGGTTGGTTATGGTTTCTGAATATTTAGTATAATGGCAGTTTTATGCAAATATTTTTCTTCTTACCTTTCTCCCTGATAGTCTGATGTGATGAGAATTCATGTATTAGCAGATAACCCTAGGAAGCAGTCCCTCTAAGTGGGATGTCAAAGGCCAACATTAAAGTACCAATTTCCTTAAACTTAGGTTTATTTGCAGGTTTTATATCTGGTATCAACACAGGCTTATTCTTCCAGTCAGAAGAATTTTTTTTTTTTCCCAGTTAAATCAAGTTTTAAGAGAATAGGCATTCTAAACAATGCCGGGATCAAACTTCAAACTCTACACACCAACAAATGATAATTCACTTTATGTGAATTGGCTCTTGCTCTTCAAAACGTGCTCTAAGTGATAAGACAAGTACACTGATGAAGGACAGATCCAATTCTCAAGGCTAAGAAACGTATCTGAGCTCCAGGTTTTGAGGGTCCAGTGTTAGGGTGGGAAGTGGATGGTTCCTGGGGAGGCTGCTTATGGCTCAAGCAGATGCTGCTAAAAAAGACCCAAGATGCCTATGTGCATGAGCCTTAACTGGTCTTCCTGCCACCCCAAGAAACAAATTAGAAATGACTGCTGCCTTCTACCTAGGTCCTCACCCTGCCCATTATTCTTCTAAAATGGTCCTAGAACAGAAAACACAAATGCCTTTGGTGCTTGTTTTTGTTTTTTGTTTTTAAAGTCAATTGCATAAAAATATTTGTGGCAGACACAATGCAAGGTGATCTCCAGAACTATGTCTGGAGATGTTGCTGGGTGAATTTTTTTTTTTTTTTTTAAAGAAAGGAGGGAGGCATTTTATATCTTTTTTATAAGGGGTGGTGAAAAAAATGGGAACAGCAAAATGGTAGGTATGGAGAGAATAAAAGTAAAGGTAGGAGCTGATTTTTCAATGTCTTACTGTTCAGTAAGAGAGCTCAAATGTCATTTGTAAAGTTGGCTTGTTTAAAAAAAAAAAATCAGAAAATTTAGTACAGATGGTCTTAAGGACCGAACTCGGTAAGCTAACAATGTTTTCTTCTGATAGAATTTCTTCACATAATTTAGAGAAGTTAATTTCATAGGTATTTCACATCTTTCCATAACTTAATGATAGTTGATAAAAAAAAAATCAGATAAAAAAGTCTTTTCCTACCCATGTCATTTTCCTAAGTCCTTCAGTCTTCTAGCAATTAACTGAATTACAGTACAATTTTCATTTGCCGTCTTTATGGAAGTAGTACTCAGTAGCTTTGTTACTGGGGAAAGTATTGGCCACCAAGCTAGAAGAGTACAGGTTCCTAGTTTACCTATCAACTAGATAATTCACCCTTAGAACTCAGGATTGGCTATATATATATAATTGGCCTTTTTCTGTTGTCTGACAATGGCCCATTGCTTATTTTTCAACAGCTGTAATGGATCAGTTTGAAGAATGGGACCATTTACTGAAAACCCAGTAATTTCACATATTGTATCTAATTTAATCTCCTAAATCTTAATACAAATGAAGAAACTGAGGCTCAGAGTAGTGGAGCAAGTGGCCCACGTCGTGCATCGAGAAAGTGACAGTTTCTGGGAGTCGGATGGACTCTAGTGTCTACTCCATCTTTCATCCACACCATCCCACTGTAAAAGCCAGGTCTTCGCTATAGATTTGAATCCCCCCGGGAAGTCTTTGCTCTGCTCCTGGCATCTAAGTGCTTGATAAGGCACAGCCTTGCAAGGGCAGAAGCATGGGCTCCCTACCAGTGGGAAGTGGGGGTGGGGGGCGCAGAAGGTAAGGTAGTTTTGTCTATGATGTTGGACAGTGGCAAAGCAGTTCTTCTCTGCAAGTCTCTTTATATGAAAATTAAAAATGGAGCATGGGGGACGCCTGGGTAGCACCGTCAGTTAAGTGGCCAACTCCTGGTTTCTGGCTCAGGTCATGATCCTCAGGGTGGTGAGACTGAGCCTACCTCTGGCTCCATGCTCAGCTCAGAGTCTGCTTGAGATTCCCTCTCGGGCTCCCTACTCCTCTTCCCCCTGCCCCGGCTCCCTCTCCCCCTCCCCCCTATGCTCCCCCCCCATGCTCTCTCTCCCCTCCCTTCGTGGTCTCTCTCTCAAATAAATAACTCTTCAAATAAAAAATGGAACATGGTATAAATATAAAATATAAAGCTGTGAAAAACATAGAAAATCTTTGAGACCTGGGGCCTGGCAAAGAGTTCCTAGCCTTGACACCAAAAACAATCCATAAAAGGAATAAGTAAATTAGACTTTATCAAAATTAAGAACTTTTGTCCCTGTGAAGTAGATGCAAATAATGAGGAACAAATTAGGAGAAAATATTTGCAAACCACATATCTGACAGAGGACTAGTTTCTAGAATATATAAAGAGCTCTGAAAACTCAACAGTAAAAAAAAATGAATTGGAAAATGGGCAAAAGACATGAATAGACATTTAGCTGAAGAGGATATATAGTCAATTAGCACATGAAATTATATTTAACATCATTAGACATTATGTAGGTGAAAATTAAAGACCATAATGAGATATCACTATACACTTAGCAGAATGGCTAAAAAAGAGACAACATGAAACACCCATGAGGAACTAGAGCCCTCACATTACTTGTGAGGATGTAAGATGGTTCTGCTACTCTGGCAAACTTTTTTTTTTCTTTTTTTTAACATGCAACTACCATACAACCCACCAATTGTACATCTTGGCATTTTTCCAGACAAATGGAAATTATGTTTATAGCAGTTTTTTTTTTTTTTTAACAGTAGCCAAAAATCAGAGACAACCCAGATGTCCTTCAATAGGTTAATGGTTAAGCCAACTGTGGCATATCCTTTTACCATGGAATGCTCCTTAGCAATAAAAAAGAACTCCCGAAACACACAACAACCTGGATCAACCTCCAGAGAATTATCCTGAGTGACAAAAGCCAGTCCCAAAAGATCATATACCACATGATTACATTTATCTAACAGTCTTGAAATGAGAAAACTGTAGAAATGGAGCACAGATTAATGGTTGCAGGAGTAGCGGGGAGCAAGGGAGGAGTGGTGGGAGGAGGGGGTGATCGTAAAAGGGCAACACTAGGCTTGAACATGTATCCATGTCAATATCCTGGTTGTGACAAATTCGTAAGATACTACCATGGGGGGGAGGGGAAGGGACTCAAGGGCATATGAGAAAGCTCCATATGGTTTCTTACAACTACATGTTCACGTACAATGATCTAAAAACATAGTTTAATTTAAAAAAAGACTGGACAGCAATTACAATTGAGCAAGAATCTCTTATTTTCTTACTTTTCCAGAGAGCAACAAAAGCCCCGAGACAGTGGGCAAGATGGGGTTGGGAATTTGCCCAACAAATTTGTACAGATCCAAGAAAAACTATTTCACCCAGTCTTGCCGATCTGAGAATTCTCTGCTGCTATCACCTTTCTTCCACATCAACCTTTCTAAACTTTTACTAAAAGTCAAAATAGATACAAATACACCAAAAACTAGAAGTAATTTCTAAGTAGCAGTTTGATAGGGATCCCTGGTACCTTCGAGTTGATGCTATGCAAGAATTTCCCCACATTTTCACCCTTATTGGTCCAGGACTAGCATTTCATCCCGCGTTGCTCTTGTGGATGACAAGGGAGGTGTTCTGTATTCTGAGCTGGGTCACACTAAGGAAGAGCATGACTGTCCCCACCTCCACACAAAGAGGAGCGTGCAGAGTCTTCTTTCACATTAGGAAAAACCATGTTGACTTTTACTCTTCCTGTTTTGAGCACTGGGCAGCTCCTCAGAAAGCCAGCCCCTTTCTCTGGTTTGCAGGCTTTAACTAAGACCACCAAGTATCTTTGTTAGCCAGAGTCATGACATGGCCACGCTCTTTAACAAAGCACATTCTCTGTTACTACAAAAGTCCATTTCCCCCTCGTCCTCTAGACATTTCAAATCCTCTTTCTTTGGACAAACTCGGAATCTGGCCTCCCACATGTGGAGCATAAAACATCTGTCCTAACTTGAGAGTCCCCCTCCTAAAGAGGCTGCTTCCATGTCTGGCCGTAAAGCCATAGGCGCATAAGAGATACCAGAATGAAGAAAGGGTTGTAGAGATTTTCCATTCAAGCCCACCACTGAAAAAAGATCTGGCTCTTTCTTCAGTGCTGTGTATTTAGCCAGCAACATTTCTGACTAATGCAAGGTGAAAGGGTCCTCCTCACAGAGAGCAGAACCCCTGTTTCTCCAGTTGCTCCCGGCTGCTTTTCGAAGAAGGGAACCCTGCTGGGATGTGAACTGAGGTTTTCCCCTCAGGAGATCACTGAGCGCTCTTTGGACCTTCAAAATGAGCTGTATCCTGAATTCCAAACTCCCTGTGGGTGCTTTCAGATACTGAATCACTCCAGTTACAGAAGACATTCTTTAGTATGGGAATGCCACAGCTTTCTAGGAAGAAAGCTGCTTATCAGCATGAACACAAGGTCACAGGCTATTAATCCTCAGGCTGATCCTACTCTATAGTAGTCTTCTGGAGAGCCCCCCTCCGCCGAGCACCACCTCAATTAGTGGCCTCGGTTGGGTGGGTTGGGCTCAGAGCCCTCCCCAGGGCAGCAGAGGGAGGCCAACAGCCTGCCTGGTTCAACTGCCCCAGGGGACTAGAGGGACGCCTGCCGGGAAGCAGAGAGCTGAGCACACACCAGGGAAACCAAAACCAAATGAGATTATCTGGCAAGTAAAGCAGGTCAAATTACACTGAATCTTGGGCACTGAGTATGGTACAATGCATTCCACTCCTTAAGCAAGCCAGACTACAAAATGACCCATACTGTATATTTAAGGGCTTTGAAAAATTACAGCCAGCTGATAAAGGGATTTTGATGGCATAAAGAATGGTAATGATGTTATAAACTTTTGGTCGTGTGATTTAGGCTTCTGTAAAAATAAAGTATAATCCCCCCAAACTGTCTAAAGTCATAGCTATAATAAAACAGAAATTCAGTTATTTTCATACAAACTGAGCCTCATCCCCCTCTTAGAATCCTCCTTTATCCATCTGTTACTTCCCATGCGAACCAGGATTAAAATAATTTGAGATTGCCCTTTCTATTCTAGAATATCCGCCGTGAGAAAGGCACAAAAGATTAAGAAGACAGACATGAGACAAACTATATGAGAAATACCATGTGCATTGTCTGCGAATGTTTTTAATGATTACTTATCCTTGTATCGGTTTTTAATCAGAGATCCCTGAAAATAGTTGGAATAGAAGAATGGCTTTCCTCACAAGTACGACTGATAATGAAATGTAGCAGAATGTTCATGAAGCAGGAAAGTAGCCCAGTAAATGGGATCAGATTCCCTTTAAGAGCCCAGTGTCCAAATTTAGCGTTCAGGTTATAGTGGAAACGAAATCCTTGCTTTACATGTGGCCTATCTTTATCGTCTTATTCCTTTGACCATCCAAAGAAGAAACACAGGAATAGAGTAGAATTGTTGAAAGGGTAATGGGAGATTTCAATAAGACTTTGGCTGTGGCAGGAGGATTCTTAGGACGCTGGGTAACCAGGGTTGCTAAGACCTCCCTCAAAAGATGGATAACCACTGTCCAAATGTAGTGTTGTGTGGGAAGGTTTTCAGACTCACATTTTCAGTAGTCCGTTAAAAGTGTTAAGGGGATGGAATTTATTGAGATATTCAGGATTATCTACATAGCTTCTACCCCTGAGTTTTCTGTTGGGGCTAGTGTGCATCCTAAAAATGCTCATGTGATAACCACCCACATTATTTTTGGGGGGCCTGCTGTGGGGTCTTACAGAAGAGTCCCACTTACAAAATGTTCGGGGGCTGGATCAGTAACTATTTGATGGGGAAATTTATGCTGAATTCCACTCACCTGGGAAATAATCTAGTGCTGCTTCAGAGCAGAAGCATCAATTATATTGTCATGGATAAAACTTGAGTGGGAGGTGGGAACAAAACCCCAATCTATTATGGGAAATAAATCCAGGCAAAATACCTGTTTTTTTTTAAAAGATTTTATTTATTTGACAGAGAGAGCACAAACACGGGGAGCGGCAGGCAGAGGGAGAAGTAGACTCCCTGAGAGCAGGGAGCCCGATGTGGGGCTCGATCCCAGAACCCAGAGATCGTGATCTGAACCAAACACAGCCGCTTAACTGACTGAGCCACCCAGGCACCCCCCCCCCCAAAACTTGAAATGTTCGGTAAAACCTTCTCTTTCCAGGGCGCCTGGGTGGCTCAGTCGGTTAAGTGTCTACTTTTGGCTCAGGTCATGATCCCAGGGTCCTCCCGCTGAGCAGGGAGCCTGTTTCTCCCTCTCCTTCTCCCCCCCCCCCCCCCCTCATGTTTACTCGCACTCTCCCTCAAATAAGTAAAATCTTAAAAAAAAAACCAAAACACCCTTCTCTTTCCATAATTATACAGGTCTATAGCTTTTTTCTTTGTAGTTTTATGGGTTATTAACAAATATGACATGCACATACACCATCTATTCATTTTCTTCACTGCACAGCCTGGCATTGGGATTGGCGACTGATGACCAGCTGGGCTGATCTTTCCACACTGGCTTTGTGGTTTTTGGGGAGACACTGTAAGCAATCTCTGCACAGTAAGATTTGTTGCAGATCAGCAGCACTCCAAGCTCCTTCGTGTTGTGGACTAGAAACTTCCGGAAGCCCCTGGGCAGGATGTGCTTTGTCCTGTTGCTCCATCCAACAATGTTGGATGTCATTGGATCTCCTTGGTACCCTATTATCAGTACCTCTGAGATTCCCCCCAGTTGTGCTCAATTTTTACATATAGGTCTGATTTCATCTGCCAGATGAAATTCTTGGTCCTCTTTTTAATGTTGGGCTTCACCAGAGACCTGAGGGCAGCCATGACGCTGAATAGGAGATGGCGGCCTCCTCTGCAGGCAGCTCCAAGGTGGAGTATAGCACTTCATTTTGTAAAATTGTTTCACATAGATCATCTCACCCAATCTTAATTCTTTCTCCACGGGTTTACTGTGTTTGCCTTTTGGCTAGCTGCCTTTTGCTCCTTTCTCTTCCTTAGGAGCTCTCATCTGATACAGATGGAGTTAGAGCCATCTAATTTTTTCCCCGATGATCCCTCTCATTCTCTGCCTCCCAAGGAGCCCTTTTAGACATTGCCTCCTGGTCAGCTCACTCCCCACTGCAAAGAAATTAAATAATAATGGGATGCCTGGGGGGGCTCAGTTGGTTAAGTGTCTGCCTTTGGCTTGTGTCATGATCCCAGGGTCCTGGGATGGAGTTCCACATCAGGCTCCCTGCTCAGCAGGTAGTCTGCTTCTCCCTCTGCCTTCCCCCCCACCACCCCACTGGCGCTCTTGTGCTCGCTCGCATGTTTCCTCTCAAATGAATAAAATCTTCAAAAAAAAATTTAAATACTAAGGGATAGATTTTGTCTGTTAGGGTTGAGATTTAGAGGGCCACAAACCAATACAATTTCTAAGTTTTGTCCCCATTGAGAGTGCATGCTCCAATCAATTGAACAACACATCACAGAGTATCTCTGGGCTGAGATGTAGGAATACAATAATGAGCAAGGTGGGCCTTACCCTCCTACTTGGTCAGTTACAAATCCTTTTTTTGCATAACCCCAGGAAATAAAGAGTAATCATGGGAGCTTGTTCATTGTAGGAGATCACATAGCTGATAAAGGACAGAGCTGGGATCCAAACTGTGGTCTTCTGAGTCCACATGCTTTTCCTAAAGGTTCATTTTGACCCATTTTCCCTTTTTCTTCCCTTATGTCAGGCTTTCTTTGCATATTAAAATTTCGTATTTTTGAAGCAACAGAACACCAAATTTCGATCTTCATAAAGTGTTTTTTATATGAAGTTCCTAACCATTCATTTGTTCAGCATTGGTTGAGCACCTAAGAACAAGTTACCACTTTGGTGCAGCTAGTATGTGTCAGGTGCTGTCTTAAGTATGTTACCTGTATCAGCTCATTTACTTCCCACAGTAACCCTCTGACGGAGGAGATTTCTTATCTTACAGATACATGAACAGAGGCTTGTGGCAGGGCTGGGAATTTGGACTGCAGAGCTGGAGCTCATGAACACCGTGTTATGCATCGAGTATATCCTAGATGCCCTAAATGCTGGGTGTCTAAAGTGTGAGCAATATGCAGTGCACCAGCGAGGAGCTCAGAGACGCACTAGTAACTATACCATGAGGCCGTGAAGGCAAACACATGGACAGGAAAGTGAAGAACAAAAGGGAAAAACTTAGGACTGCTGTTCCTTTGGAAGATATGTAGGATTTGAATGCCATTTGTTTTCTCCTCATTCTGAAAATTAGAGGAAAATAAGTATTTTCTCTCTCAGGTTCCTTCATGGCAGTGCTTTTCAGATTTTGAGTCAGCAGAGAATCTTAAAATTCATATTATTCAATAAGCCAGGGTGGGGTCTGAGATTCTGCCTTTCTAGAAATTTCTACATGCTGCTGGTCTGGGGACCACACCGAGTTGCAAGGCACACGATCTGCTCTTCCCACAGTCTGCTATGTGGTACTTGGTCCTGCACTTAGTCAGAAGGGCCGGCCACTCAGATGATCCCAAATGAAATAAAGTCTTTTATAGCTCACACTCTGCTACCAGGGACGGACCAAAGCAAAATTAAGGAGCTAAAGTCCATTCTTGGAGCACATTTTCCCTTGCTTCTCCTCTCTCCCCCACATCCCTAGCCCGTCAGTGATCATGTACTCATCCAGAGTTTCAGGTCCTTAGGGAAAGTTCTCTGCTTTCCAAGATGTTAGGTACTTAATTAACCCACCTGCGTAAATGCGTTAGGGAGTGTTCATCACAAACATGTTATTTCTTCTCTGCTGCCCTAAATGGCTGGTTCTGGGTCTTGTTACTCTGGCACCCTCAGTGAAGCCACTTACCCTCCCTTGCATAGAGAACAGACTCAGCTGAGTTTACCACACATACATCCAGGGTGTTTGAGAGATAGGAGGATGCTCAGATGAACTACCAAGTAGTCTCTCTAAAGCAAAAAAGGAGCAAAAAAACTTAAGAAATTTGCAAAAGCGGGGCGCCCAGGTGGCTCAGTCAAGTGTCTGCCTTTGGCTCAGGTCACAATCCCAGGGTCCTGGGATCGAGTCCCGCATCAGGCTCCCTGCTCAGCGGGGAGCCTGCAGCTCCCCCTGCTTGTGCTGACAAAAATTTTTTTAAAAATAAGTTTGCAAAAGCTAAATATTTCAGTAAACCCTAGTACACCTGAACTATCATTCTGCCTACAAGTAGCAGGTTAGGCTTTTGAGATTGCCAGTGCTTTCCAACATCACTCCCGGACAAGTCCTAGAGGACCTCTTGAGGTGCACTTGCATTTTCAAACTGGGGGAAACCAAGGGACCATCAATGCCAGAATATTAAGAGTCCTCATCTGTGGTGGGATGTGTACCCAAAATGGATTTAATCAACCAATTTTTTGAAACCCCATACATCTTTCCACGGGAAATAGGAGGCTGTTACAATTTAATGGCTTTAGGAGTTAAAGGGACCTTTGAGGGCTGCTTGGGGGAATCCAACTATCATTTGTAAACCTGCCTGCAGTAAAGAGCATTGCACCTGGAGTAAAATTCCCTGGGGCTGAGGTTTTCCCCCTTATGTGACCGTGGGTATACCATTTAAACTCTGGGCTCCAGTTCTTAGTTTTCTGTCAAGTACAGTTAAGAGTGTTGCTGCTGTGTGTAAGAATTCTTTAGCTATTGCAGATTTCTGTGTAAATGGAAAATACTTTATGTTCATCACTATTGGAACACATCTTGTCAATTGGATCGGAGTATTAGTTATGGGATGAGGAAACGTCAAAGTAGAATCAACCCTAGGGAAAACCAATGGCTTAGAAAGAATGGGAGAGAATGCCCGTCTGAAGGGATCTTGTGGACCTGGCCTTGAGCATGACCCTCACTGGCCCTTGTGAAGCCTATTTGTTGCCTCTTCTGTAGTCTGTGACCTCAGCAAACCCCATGGCTTGACCACCATGTCTAAAGGTTGGCAGTGGAAGGGATGGGGGGGGCAGAGAAGAAAAGGATAAAACTATCTTTTGATGAAAATAGAACCTTTCCTGTTAGCTTTAAGGTTGAATGCTAGTGAGCTCAGATTGTTGCAGGGATTTCATGCTTTATAGACATTGTACATAATGCAGGGTTTTAAGATTCTTTTTTAAAAAGGTTTTATTTGACAGGGAGAGACACAGTGAGAGAGAGAGAACACAAGCAGGGGGAGTGGGAGAGGGAGGCGCAGGCTCCCCGCGGAGCAGGGAGCCCGATGTGGGGCTCGATCCCAGGATCATAACCTGAGCCAAAGGCAGACGCTTAATGACTGAGCCGCCCAGGTGCCCTTGGTTTTAAGATTTTTATTTCTTTCAAATCTTCTGGGTCTTCCCTAGAGAAGCGAGTTTTTGTGCCTTCTTGTTCCTCCCCATCCCACAAGGTGCTTCCTTTTTTGCTCCCCATGGGGAGCGCTAATGCATCCCCTAGCCTTCCCAGGAGCACCATGTGCCTGAGTGCCAGGAAAATGCAGGGCTCTTGTTTCTGCCTGTATTTGGGGGCAGCTCAATACAAGGCACTGCTGGACTGGGTCAGTAGGCCCGCTTTTTCCACATCTTCCCTTCTCTCTAACAGGGTAAGATATAGGATCTCTCTACAGCCCAGGCCGATGGATAGGGAGAGGATGGAACGCTAACAACTACATACATGGGGAAAAGTGAACTCAGCAGCGTATCCGAGCGGATGCTCTTTAAAATGGGCTTGCTCTGCCAAAACTCACACTACGTGCATACTTTGAGCTACAGGTGCATTCTTCCTATGTGAAACGCAAGTTTGAATCTTACCGCTACTTCCGCCTACTGCAATTCAAATAATTCAATGTGCTAACGTACTATCAAAATGATGTGTTTTCCTCGTGTGTTGAAAACCTTACGGATTCTCTCAAGAAAAAGCCCAGTTCCCAATACGTTTCCTATTAGATTTTATTCTAAGAAAGACGGATTTACAACTGCCTTTTGGAGTGCTGAGATTTCTCGTGGGGAAATCTTAGGTAAAAGGTAAGATACCCTCCCGGTTGAGGCGGCTAGCAGTCACAGGTGGATTGAGCAGTTTTGGACTGCACTTTAAGCAGAGCTGGGACAAGACCCAGGTCCTCCTACAATCGATTTAAGTTGGCTTATTAATAAGAATAGCGGGAATGGTGTCGTGCCTAACTTGCAAAGATTTTAAAAGAAGATCATTGTTTAAGGGGGTAAAGACAAGCATTCTTTGTCTTAACTTCTAAATCATGCTTTTTTTTTTTCCTTTTGAATGTTTTGGTAGATGTTGCTGCTTCCTCTTGGTTTGACTAGCATTTCTCTAATACTTTAAATCTTTGCAAATGGAATTTTAACTTCCTCTTCGTTTTTTAATCTCTAGAGCCTCTATTCATGATCGTTACTAGACAATTTGCAGAGTTTTTTCAGATAGGGAGATCAAAGTATAGAAGTCTCCCAAAGGCACACGAAATTAATAAAAAGTTATTAACTACTTAACATTTAAAAACAAACTCCCCCAAATGTGAAAAACCAAAAAATGCCCATGGCTTTCAGATTCCAAGAGCAAGGTTTACAACACTAAACTTCACAAGAATAGGGTGTTAAAAAATCTCGTTCCTTTGGGATGGGCCACAAACCCTGTGGGAAAATATGACTCAAATGGACTTAGGCTTGAGGTCACGGTGTATAGAACACAATTGTTCTTCCCATCCTGCATGGCTCACCTGCATCAGATTGCTCAACAAGGTATACTCTGAAGAGGTCAAAGGACTCCTAAAAGCCCCACCCAAGGTCCCTGTCTGGGCAAATTACTGTGAATAGCATCATCACTGACACTCACATAAGCTGCTTAGGAGAGGAAAACAACTTAATACACTCTTCCGCAAGAGAAACCCAACTCAGATTCACAATTCAACTCAAGCTGGTGTCCATGGTGAGGGATCGGCACAGCGACAGGCTCCCAAGGGGGAAAAGAAGCCACACATTCTTGAATGTAGTTATACTCTGTGCTCTAGGAGGCTGATTGTGAGAGCCATTGGTAAGCAGTACCAGGAGCCTCTTGTTCTTTTCACATAAAACAATAGCCCTGCAGGACAGACATGTCTTGTTTCTGGGTACAACTTGATTCCCAAGCCCTAATCAGTCTTCTGCTAATTCAAAACAGCAGCCTCCTGGGCTGAGCCTCCCCCTATCAGATTGTCCATCCTCAAGTTCACAAAACGTTCCTTCCACGATGAAAGGACAAAGCGGTTGCTGAACACAAAGAAAGCTCCCCATAGTTTAGCTGTTTAATTTTAGTAGGAGTTCAGAAACCTCATTGTAGAAGGACTTGCACTTTGTCTACAGTTAAAACCAGTATCTGGGGAGAAACAAACAAACAAAACCAACCCAGGGTATCAGTGGTTCGCTTTGAAAGGAGGACTGGATGAAAGGCAGGATGGGGGGGTGGGGTGGGGCGGGAAATGTCCTAACCTGAGATTTTTATAGAGAACACATTTTCTTTTTTTAATGGAAAAGAAATCTACGATAGGATTCAAGATAAAACCTATTGTAACATCTGTCAGGATTAGAAGTTGTTTCGCAGTATTCCACCATTTAACTTCCTTCACACCTACTAGAAGGCCCTACCTTCTCGGGTCAGAGAATCATTATCTCTAGGTCTTATAAAATGCTTACCAAAATCTGCTAGCTGCTCACCGGAGAGGTTGAGTGTAAAGTGCAGGTTCTCCCAGAGATTCTGGTAACAGATATTAAATACCTTAAGCAAAAATGGTCAAGTTCCAATAGTGGACTTTCAGAAATTATTCGCAGAGAAGCATTTCTTTCCCCCCAACTCCCAGTATGTTTTCTACAGTAAAGACTGCAATTATAGGGGACTCTCAAACTGCGGACCAGTGACCCAGAAAGTCCTACCTGACTCCCCACTTTCCCAGCAGGAAAGAAATTTTCACCTGTGTTTTTTCATCTACAAAGCCACGGTGTCGGAAAGTGATAAAACAACTCCAAATATTGAAGCTTACGTGCCAAGCGCCGCACTCGAACCTGGGGATGTGAAGAGCAAAACAAGTCCATCCCCATCTCCAACCAATTTATGTGCTGGGGAGGCCCATGTGTGGGGAATTAAAAGCAGACCGCAATGAGTCACCGGACCTATCCTGGCTGGGTGGGCAGGCCTGTGGAGGGCGGGGGGGGGGGGGGGGGGGGATGGTTAGGTGGTTCACAAAGGCTTTCCAGAACAACCTTTCTCAAATGTTAATCCATAACACCTGAGAACCTTACTACAGTACGGACTCTGATTGGGAATGTCTGGG
Organism: Callorhinus ursinus; assembly: GCF_003265705.2. Lineage (NCBI taxonomy): Eukaryota > Metazoa > Chordata > Mammalia > Carnivora > Otariidae > Callorhinus > Callorhinus ursinus. The sequence continues at coordinate 37,182,052 of NW_027397073.1, forward strand.
ATGGAAGCGTAGCTTCAGCATTTATAGGATGCTCCCAGGTGATGCAGATGCCACTGGTCTGTGGAGCACACTGCGCAGCAAGGACTCCCAGGAACTCACACCTGAGCTAAGACAAAGGCTGAGCCTGACTTCACTAGGGAAAGACATCGCAGGCAGAAAAACGTGCAAAGACACAGAAGCTAGAAACATTGTGCTGGATGTGGGAAATAACATTCAACATGCTAAGGAAAATGTTTATGTGAAATATTGTTGAATGTGAATACAGTCAGTAAGAGCTTTACACAAAAAGGGAAATTCTTTTTTTTTGTAATAGTTGCACAGAGGTGGAAAGATTAGAAGCGGCTCCCCTCATGCCCCTCCCTCATCTTTTTCAAACTCTCGCTAATGTGTCTTATGTTGTATTTTTTAAATTTAGCTTTATTAAGATATGATTTATTTTATTTTATTCATTTATTTTTTTAGAGAGAGAGTGTGCACCCATGCAAGGTGGGGCAGAAAGGAAGAGAAAGAATCTTAAGCAGGCTCCATGCCCAGTGCAGAGCCTGACGCAGGGCTCCTTCTCACAACCCTGAGATCATGACCTGAGCCTAAATCAAGAGTTCGACGCTCAAGCAACTGAGCCACCCAGGCGCCCCTTATGTTGTATTTATTAAAACAACAGCAAAAAGATAAATTAGTTTCTCCTCCATTTGCTGGTGGGGGGAATTCTGTACTGGGGTGTCTTTTGACAAAATGACCACATAACTTCCTCCAATTTGGGATTATGTGATTGGATGGGAGACAGACCTACTTAGTAACTGATTGCAACAATTACGTAGTGACTCGGTTATGATCACTACATAAAGATGTGTGTTTTTGAACGAATAATATTTTAGAAAAAGAGGTGAGTAATTAAAAATACCAAAGCATGTTTTTATAATCTATTAGTAAATTTTGCCTAGGAAAAAAATGGAGGAATTATATGGAATTCTGACAGAAGAAAAAACACCAAACGTTGTGTCTTTTGACTTCACAGAGTGAAGAGTAGCACCCTGATGAGGAATTCATTGCTTGGTGTCCCAGAACATGTCAGTGTCCCAGGCAAGGGGGAGAACTTTACGTTTCTGAGGAGCAGAAGGGAAGGTTGTGGTTGCTCAGGACATAGAGCCATAAGCTGTAAGTCTATAAGATACAGGCTCTATGGTTCCCGGTGCATAAATGGAACTCTTAAAATTAAGATCACCTTTCTTCCAAATTAGGTGTGTTGCAGGAAAATACACATATAATATTTAGTCCACTCCCAGCCCTAACTGAAAACCATTAAACAAATCTTATGACTATGTGACTATACATAATACAGTCCTCATAAAGACTCACACGTTATCTGAGTTTTACAAGAATCCTATGAGACAATGCCAGACTCCACTGTCTCTATTTGACAGATGAGAGAACTTAATTTGAGGCATGTTGATTAAAGATGTTGGGTAACATCTCCAAAGACACCCAGTTAGCAGCAGAACTAGTTTTAAGCATCAGGTTTTTCTGATGTCCTTGCTCCAGTTCCAGACTTTTTTTTCTGTGATACAACACTAACTTCTTTTTTTTTTTTTTTTTTAAGATTTTTGTGTTTTTTTTTGGGGGGGGAGGGGCAGAGAGAGAGGGAGAGAGAGTCTTAAGCAGACACTGCGCTGAGTGAGGGGCCTTTCTCAGGGCTCCATCTCACAACCTTGAGATCACGACCCGGAGATTACGACCCGAGATCACGACCTGAGCTGAAACCAAGAGTCGGTTTGCTTAACTGAGTGCCAGCCCAGTGCCCCACAAGACTGTAACTTCTAAAAAACAGGTGGGCAGGCATAAAGAAGTGAGGATTTCAAAATCAAAAGGAATTAAAATCTATGGTAACTTTTCTATGACTTTTTAAAACTCAGAATTTCACAAGAGCAGTTTGGAATTTGCCATAGGCTCAAACTATATGCCCTCTGTTCAGTTTTAAAGGAACCTAGATACAAATAGGTACAGGTGTGGTGTTGGCATATAAATATTCTTATGAAACTCACAATACACCAAATGAAGAAACACAAGAGATTTACTGGTGATTTGAGGGCCAGGAAGTATGTGCCACCTAATTTATGGGTTATTAATGAAGGACAAACCAGAATGTTATTTATAATAGGCTGTCCAGTTAGTCCCTATTAGTCTTTTTCAAAATTACATTTGTCTTATCTTATTAAATATGTTCATTATAAAACAATATTAGAAATTGTCATTTAGGATCCTCATAAGAAGAAAATAGAAATAGTTGCATATCAAAGATATTTGATCAAAAGAAATGATTTCTTCTTAGGTGTTAAAGAGAGTTTTGTTAAGAATTATTTCAACATGGTATTAAACCAAAAGGTCAATTTATGTGTGAACATGTCAATCCTCTGCTTCAGGGTTTCTCCAACTTCCCTGTGCATGTGAATCACCTACAGATGTTGTTGAAGTGAGGACTAATCCAGAGGGTCTGGGGTGGAGCCTGAATTCTGCATTTTAAGATGTTCCTAGGGGATGCTGAGCTGCAGGTTCCGGAAGCTCACATGACTAGACTAGCGAGGCATCACTGGAATCCCTTGCGAATGAACTTCCTTGGAATCACTCGAGATCATGGGACTTTGATTAGCAATGTCATGTGGACGTGGCTGATGCTTTCTCAAGTACTCCACTTGCTAATAATTTACCCATTGATGTATCTATTCTATTAGAAGGTCTGTGAAAGAATAGGAAGTACCTTACAATATCTTACAAAATAAGATTGCTAATTTTCTAGCTCTGGGTTTACTTTTCATGTCCTCCTCTTAATTAGGTAAGTTGTGCAGAAAACTTCAGATAATGGCTTGATTTTTTCTTTAGTGGGTGAAGACAGCTCAGACATTCTACTTTATTATCTTGGACATATAGTCTCAGATCAGATACTTTACAGACCGGGAAAGCGAGGCATTTTGAGATTTATTTTGGGATAAAAGTAGGGTTGCAAATTAAGCAAAAACAAAAAAGAGAAAAGAAAAATAAAACCAAACTTCAAACAACCAAAATGATGAGACACCCAGTTAAGTTTTAATGTTAAATAAAAGATTCATTTTTTTAGTATGAGTGTACTCCCATGTAATACATATATGTAATATATACTTATACTAAAAAAATCATTGTTGATCTAAAATTCAGATTTCACTGGTCATCCTATATTTCACCTCGCAAGCCGAGGTAAACGCACACCCTTTCAGATCCTAACTAACGCTGAAGGGCAGAGAGAACAGACGCTGACGTGGAGAATGAACAGACCCACTAACAGGGTTGTTTAAACATTCCAACTGCACAGAGAACGGCTTTCTGGATTTGCCAATAACACATACAGCACGCGGTTATTACTGCTGTTGATGTGTGGAAACTCCTTTTAGAAGATTTGTGCCCAGAAGACCACACTTAAGAAAAAAAATTATGGTAGAAGTCAAGCCGGAAGTGAAACTAACAGAAGTCTTCAATCAACAGTTTCCTTTGGGCGGGGCGGGGTGGGGGCGGGGGGAGAGGAAGGACCAGTGGGAACAAAGCAGGAAAGTTTTCCGTCTAGCTCCCTCTTTCTCTTTTCCACTTTGTAAGACTGAAGAAGATCAGTGGGAAAATGGAGATAGTGGTTTCTTGGTTAGAATCAAGAAAGGTGCTTCTTAATAGATCCAGTTTTGACAAGCTGTTTGGATTGAAGATCATCTTCGAAAGAAGGAAGGAAAGTGTAAGGTGGTTGCAGGCACACTCTCACCTCTTGCTTATCAGTTGTTGACAACAGCCTTTACTTAAAGAGGGTAATCTGGTCCTCTGGTTTTGCTTTTATGTATGACATTGAATAAAAAGCTTCAGATACTTTAGCAAAACTAAAAGAAACTGCCTCATTTTCCCCCTGCCTTTTCTGGCTTATTTTCCCTTCTCTTACTAACTCCAAATACTAATAGTCATTCTTGCCATGTTGTTTATAATTAATTCTAAGTTAATACCAAGGATGACCCGTTAGCAAAATGCTTGAGTGTTCTGCCCCTGTTTAAGCAATTAAAAATTATGAATTTCTTCCACTGGTAAAAATGTAGTAAAATCCAATTAGTTTAAGAAGGTTGTTAATTTAGGAACTTTTTAAAATTCAAGTTATTTTAATTCCAGTTAGTTATGGGGAGAGTGGGTGGCTCAGTTAGTTGACCATCTGACTCTTGAGTTCTGCTCAGATCACAATCTCACAGTCATGACATCGAACGGTGGGGCTCAGCCCTGAGTGTGGAGCCTGCTTAGGATTCTCTCTCTCCCTCTCCTCCTGCCCTTTTCCACCCCCAAACTCCCCCCTCAAATGCTCGCTCTCTCTCAAATCAATCAATCAAAAAATTCATTCCAATTAGTTAACATACAGCATTATAATACTTTCAGGTGTACAATATAGTGATTCAACACTTCTATACATCACCCTGTGCTCATCGCAACAAGTACTTGCCTTAATCCCCATCATATATTTAATCCATTCCTCTACCCACCTCCCCTCTGGTAACCATCAGATTATTCTCTATAATAGTCTGTTTCTTGGTTTGTCCCTCTCTCTCTTATTTTTTTCCCCTTTGCTTGTTTGTTCTGTTTCTTAAATTTCCATATGAGTGAAGTCATATGGTATTTGTCTTCCTCTGACTTATTCTGCTTAGCATTATACTTTCTAGAGCCATCCATGTCACTGCAAATGACAAGATTTCATTCTTTTTCACAACTGAAGAGTACTTCTGTGTGTGTGTGTGTGTGTGTATGGGTGTGTACCACATCTTCTTTATCCATTCATCAATCCATGGACACTTGGGCTGTTTCCATATCTTAACCATTATAAATAATGCTGCTATAAACATAGGGGTGCACATATCCCTTTGAATTAGTGTTCTTAGATTCTTCAGGTAAATACTCAGTAGTGTGATTGCTGGATCATAAGGTAGTTCTATTTTTAACTTTTTGAGGACCCTCCATACCATTTAATTTTGGAACTACTTTGGAGAGAGATATACGTATATATATATATGGCACAAGCTATATTAAATGAAATGTAATTAATAAAATATGAAATCTAATTTATGGTAAGGGAGGAAAGTTACTTTTCACTTGAACTGGTTCTACAATCTGTCTTCAGTTGTCTCCCTTCATCCTTCTTCCCCATTACTCCATCAGGAGCAAGAGGGGGTTATGTCACCTTGGTAGTTAGATATCTACATGCCATTGCTACCAATGGTCCCAGGATGGGGTTAGATACCCTTATATATATATTTTTGGTTTTGTTTTAGAAATTATTTAGCTGATCTCAGGTACCTCAAACTTTACATTATTTATAATGCATTGTTTGATCTAGTGAAAAAGGAACCCCAACCACCATTTTTGGTTTCTAAATTGTAGGTGTGCTGATTTTGGAAGGGATGAAGAGGACCAGTTATATATAATCCTTAAAATTGCTCTATTAATCTAAGTGAAACTCATTTGCAGTCGGTGGCATTAACAAGTCATCGAAAAGAGGAAATTCTCTTAACTTAAGGAAACTTTATGAGGCCACACTTAAAAAGGTAAGACAAGTTCCTATCAATGTAGTTATTGTTCTTTCAAATATTCTTTCTAGAATCTTAATAGTAATCTGTCCAGCCTTGGGCAGAAGGCAAATAATTTGAATTTCTGGATCATAATCTGATCTGTTTTTGAATTTGGAAATTGCAGACTAAATTGTCCATGGCATATTGCCAGCCTCTAGTCATGTAAGTGACTATGTGAAAATCTGCTTATTATTTAATGAGCACTCCCTTTATTAAGTAGTGAGCAATTGATATTAAATGTATACTTTAGAAGAGTAGTGCTATTTTCAAAAACAGCAAGTTTCCACATCATGTTTTAAGTGTATAAAGTGAGAGTCAATGGAAAATCTCAAATCTGGGGCACCTGGGTGGCTCAGTCGGTTAAGCAGCTGCCTTTGGCTCAGGTCATGGTCCCAGGGGGCCAGGGATGGAGCCCCCTCCCTCCAGCTCCCTGCTCAGCAGGGAGTCTGCTTCCCCCTCTCCCTCTGACCCTCTTGCTTGCTTGTGCTCTCGCCCTGTTGCTCTCAAATAAATCATCTTAAAAAAAAATCTCAAATCTGAATAAATCCTCAAATTACATATTCATATACTAAATCAAATAAGCAACAACCAACAACAACAACAAACCTGCCCTCACAGGTTAGGAAAGAGAAAAAGGAAGTTCCTACTGCTAAAGAGTTAAGGCAAGTGTCCCTCTGGGCTTGCTGACAAGGCTGTGTTTTCGCATTTTCTGGGGCACTGGAAACAGTGACATAGCTCCACGTAAGTTAGCACTGCATTGTTTGGGCCTGTTAAGGTTCAGAAGTTTTACAGTTTACCGTATCACAAAAATTCATGTATTATTTAGAAAAGTACTGCTTTTGCAAAGTACATACACACCAAAGGGAATTATTAAACTAAACTATCTTGAGCGATTAGTTTACCTATGTTTGGAAACAAATTATTTTCCCTTTCCTTAAGGGAAAAAAACAAAAAAAGACGAGGGCTTTAAGTGAGCAAATTCTCATTTATAACTGAAGTATATTGAATGGGAACAAATCAAGGGTGTGCAAACATTGTAAGTAAATATTTTAGGCTTTGTGTAGCACACAAGTAGCCATAGACAAGAACCAAGTAAATAAGTATGGGTGCAGTGCAATTACACCATTGTGAACGCTGCAGTTGGCATTTTGTACAATTTCTAAGGATCCCAAAATATTGTTCTTCTTTGGATATGTTTTCCACCATTAAAAAAAGACAAAAACCAGTTTTGGTTCACAGGACAGACAACAACAGACAGTGGGCCATAGTTTGCTGATCTCCAAAACAGATGGAGCCATGGGCTCCAACACAAGCCTAGTGTCAGTAGTCATTTTTGAACTATGTAGATGATGAGATTTGCTGGGAGGAAATTGACCAATAGTCATATTCTAGAACTCTGGTGTAACAAATCACAATTTTGAAGACTCCTCTTGAAATTTAGGGTTGCAAATTTGGAGCAAAAAAATTTGTGCGATGAATAGATTTGAAATACCAGAGCCAGATTTTCCTGATTCAGGAGAATAAATTCACTTTAAGTGTTTAAGAGGGTTGCAGGTAAATATATAAGAGTGTAGGATTTTATTCTCTGTGGTCTTCAGTAGTGAAGGCTGCAAAGAATGCTCTGTGGATGGAATGTGAGGTGAGGGAGACCCCGAAGCAGAAACTGAAGGACTATTTAGTAAAGATGCTGTACAGGGCATTTACATTTTTGCTGGATGGTGGGATGAACCTGTGAGGGCTCTTCAAACAAGAGAGTTTATGCTTCTATGAGTTGGGCAAAGATTCTGAGACTTCCTACTTTGGTTATCTGGATAAGAAGCTAATGATGGCTAGATTCTTGGATGCTGGCCAAGTCCAAAGGTTGATTAACTTTGTGAGAGCATGATGTATGTAAATAGTTTCTCCTATTTTAAGGAGGGAGCAGAGAATTAGAACTGAACTTGTCCAGCCAAAACCTCCAAGCAAGATTATATCCAACCCTATTCAAGAAATACCTGCATGACATAATAGACACTGGACAAGGAGTCAGCACCCCAGGTTTCTCGCCACTTTGAAGTGTCATTTAATTTTTGGACTTGTGCTTTTTGGCACATGGTAATTCTATCCACCTAGTTCTGTTTGGGCCCTGATATGTTAATAAGACCAAAGGGCGGGGGTCTCCTTGGTGGTGTAGTCATTTAAGATTCCAACTCTTGGTTTCAGCTCAGGTCATGATCTCAGGGTCGTGAGATCGAGATGGAGCTCCACCTCGAGGTCTGCACTCAGCACAGAGTCTCAGATTCTCTCTCCCTCTCCCTCTGCTCCTCCCACTCATGCTTTCTCAAATAAATAAATAAATCTTAAAAAAATAAAAGACCAAAGGGCTGTATAAATTTAAGGTTAAAAAAAACCCGGATGATTCTCGTCTGTTCTCAAAAACTTAAAAGAGTTTCTAAAATCAAGATGACACGCCTTCTCTCTACCTTACTTCTCTTCGCCTACTTATAAATACTACAAAACTAGGTTTACACCATCCTCTGATGAACAGTTTCTGATTAATCTGGATTAGACCCAGTCTTCTAGACTACATTTCAGCCGTCAATAACTTACACCTTCCAAAAAAGGGAGGGGAATTTCAGAAGTGCATCCCCAGTGCCTCTTTGAAGCTACCCAGAACTGAGAATGGGTTCATTTACATCATTTTGGCCTTTGGAAATTCTTATTAACATTTATTTTTGGTGGCATCTGTCAAAGACCACAACCAACTTCTCATTTTTAAATATGCTGGCTACTTAAATATACTTGTGCTATTTTTAATGAAGGCCAATGACAATAAAAGCTGTTTAACTATTAACGTGTTATTTGTCCTGTGCTCTGAAATAACTCTCCTAGCTTCATGAATTCGTTTAGGCATCCATATAGGCGGATATTTGTTTTTTTTTCATAATAATTGGCAGAGAACAAATTTGTGAAGTGAATCTTCGATCCATGAGAGTGTAGTTATGTATAACAATTACTAGTTAAATTGATTGAACTGAATTATTTTATGCTAAAAACAATGCCAAACTGTTATATGTAAAACTGTAAATGAACAATGAGCTACCGTTTTATAGCACTTAAGAACTGAACCAGACCTTCGGCTCCTCCATATTCAGAATGTCTGTCTTGGAAAATAACAAAACTGAATGTACTCAGGGTGCTTTGCTTACCAATGTTCTCCCCACCTTTTCATAATGTTCAGTATAAACAAGTAGCATCCACACCATGAAAGGTCTTATGCTCTGTGCTATGGGAGCTGCAGACACAAAGGCCCCTAGGAGAGAAGACCAAGCAGGGTACACAGGGGCTATGAGAGATTCAAACAAAGTTCTGTAGCTGACCATATTGAAGGCTTGCTGTGTGCCAGGCACTGCTGTTCCCTCTTAAAGAAACCGAATGGGGAAGGAAGCATGCAGGCAATGGTAGAGAGAGTCGTGGTAATATAAAGAATACTGAAGAGAGGAGAGGTATAAAAATTGAAGTTAATAGTAATAAAAATAAGAAAAGTTTATTTAATAATCTGTATTCATTTTAAAACAGGTTCTCTTATTAGGGTCATGTATACCTTAGGAAATGTTTTTTAAAGCAAGAAATTGTGGGTTAGTAGCAAACAAAATTGCTTGCAAAATGTTAGGTATAACCATTTCTATTTAAATGGATCCTTTAATCTACTACTGACTGTGTAATCAAGCAGTATTTGACTTTTCTGTGTTCAAAATTTATGTACTACAAATTCATCCTCTCTACTTCACATAATTGAAATAACCCAAACCAGTCTGCAGCACTCTCCAGCTGTTTTTTTTTTTCTTTTTAATATGCCTCCTACCAAGGAAATTACACGATGTCTAGCTGGCTTTGTGTTTCCCCTTCTAACAGGAGAGAGCATTATAATGCAGCTGGTAGAATAGTGTGATGGAAAGGGGATCGGCTTCTACAAGCAAACATATCCTGATCAGATATTCAAATATGCTTTCAAAGGAGTGGAAAAGTGCGCGTCAATAAGCTACTGGATGTAATTACTTCCTATTCCCGGGGCTCCGCCTTGGACTGCAGCCTGCTGACTCACCAGGCTGCTCCCAGTTAGTTTCTGCTGGGTTTCCCCACTGCCTGTGCACGTGAGTCATCATGGGAATGAAAGTTTCTACCCATCTCCTTAACAACCGTGCGGAAACCATGCATGACAGAGAACTTCGATCTCTCCAATAAGAACCGGACCTAAGGCAAGAGAGGGTGAAAGATGATGTGGCAGGTGTCACCGCCAGCCAAGCTGCCGCATGACAATCCCCCGCCCTAGGGCGTCAGCAACACTCCAGTTTCAGTGTCTTTTTCCCTACCCGCCCAAGTAGTTAAACTGGCATCTTGTCTAGCATCTCTTGCAGCTGCTGGCCACTGAACTTTTTTTTCTTTTTTTTCTTTCTTCTTCTTCTTTTTTTTTTTTTTTGCGTCAGCGGTGCTCAAACTTTGCTGCACAGCAAAATTACCTGCAGATTCATAAAACAAATGACAAACCCGATGCTTGGCTCTCATCTCCAAACAGTTGGATTCAAATGAGTTGGGATGACATGTGGACATCAGGATTTTCCAAAGCTCCCCAGGTAATTCTAATAGGCAGCAAAGCTTGGGAAGGTTCGTATTGGAGAAGCGTCTACTCTTCCCATGCAAGCGAAACCTACTAGTTACGCCTAACTAATGACTACCTGGTGGCCTCCCAACCTGTCTTGGAGATCTACCGACACATGGCCCCTGATAACTTAGTTTGGCAGCCACAAAGAAGGCTAGCGAAGCAAAGCAAGGGGACATTTTTAGAAGGGACACTGTCTAGACAAGGACCATCTCCCCTCTTAGCTTACTAAAAACAGCTAAGTTTAGTGCTCAAGAGAAGCATCTCAAACGTTGCTATTCTCTGTTACCTTTTGATCTCTGTTCTGTTTCATTCCACAGAGTCTTGATCGGCAAAGCTGCAAGCCTTGGGTCCTCTCAGATTAGAAGCAGGTGCTGCGTCAAAGCACAGTCAAGATGCGACTGCACGCTTCACCTCTGCTGGGACCGAACCGCCGCCTCGCAGCGCGGCCCCAGGGTAGATACTATGCTAATCAAGAAAGTTCTTCCGTCTCCTCGCGGGAGGGCGGGTGCAGGTTTGAACACTTAACCCTTGATTTTACGTGACTGCATTATAGTTCGTTTAGTGACCTCCTTTTACTTAGCGGGTCTGGCCCACGTTCCACGATTTTGGAAGAGGGGACGTGAGCAAGTGATGGAGAAACCCGTAGGGAGGGGACAGCAGTGTTGGCTGGTGCCGAGGTGAAGGGACGGCTAATGTTCGGAATATTAATTAATCCACGCGCTACTGACCCGGCGAAGACTAGCAGAAGGGGACTGGGGGTTAAGACAAAGGCTCCTCCTGATCAAATGGCTACAGCGCCCCTTCCTCCGAGGTGATAGCTCTGCCTTCTGCGCTGGGCGGCACTTGGCACGGGACTCGCAGAGTGACTCAAGGCGTGACCAAATCCACTCGCCCTTTCGGGATTTGAAAGTCTGCATTACGGAGCACTCCAGATTTAGGGGGGAAGGTCTTTCTGTGCCCACCCCTCCGTCCAGCCTTTTGATTTCTGGGCTTTGGCGCAGCCCTTCTAAGGGTGGACTGAAGAATTTCCTACGGAAGCAGAGTGGGGAGTCACTGAGTAGCCCTCGCCCTGCGCCCAGGGAGCTCTCTGCAGAAGAGCCCCTTGGGTTCAGAATCACAACCCGCTCTTTTTTCCCCAGACCTGGCTCCCAGGTCCCGGGAGTCAGGAGCACCAGCTGGAGCCGGAGTCGGAATGGGGAGCAGTGGGCTTCGTCTCCGCCGGAGGGCGAGCACCCGGGGGGTCCAGGCTTTGATCCCCTGACGGCAAGCGCCAGCGCGCAGCACTTCCTGGTCTGCCCGAAGCGCGCGGCCGCTGCCAGAGCCCTCGGTTCTCAGTCCCAGCGCCCCAACTCCCGCGCCTCCAGGTCTGCGCGCGTCGGGCGCGCACCCCCAAACCCCCTCTGCACCAGCGCCAAGTGTCCCCGTCCTGGAGAGCCCTGGCCCTCACCCCAGAGCTAGTCCACTTTGCTTCTGCCAGCGTGGCAGTCCGACTCCCTCCCCTCTCCCCCCGTGCGCAGCGCTGGGGCTACTAAGGAGAGGTGAGGCCCGCGGGAACGCGGCGGGTGCGGAGCCCGGAGCCGCGGCGCCGACCCCTGCACAACTTCTTGCCGGGCACGGAGACCCGGGGTCCCGCCGGCTCCGCGACCCGCACACTGCAGTCCCCCGGCTGCGGGAGGAGGCGCGGCCAGTGCTCGGCCTGGGAGGGACTGCGCCAGGGCGGGAGGTGTCGGGGTGCGCCAGGGCGGTACCGCTTTAAATGCACTTGACTCACCTGCTCCGGCGCTGTCGCCTCCTTCCTCTACTGACAGCTGGGGGCTTTGTTTTCTCCACCCACCCGGCCGGCTGCGCTCCGCCCCCACTGCCACACGTGACTCGCCGTCTGCCACCAACGCGGCTCCGCTAGTCCACCCGGGAGAGCGGGGCCAGCACCACCCTTTCCCCAGGGTGCGGAGGGCAGGTGGAGACCCCAGCCCAGGACACGTCCGGGCTGGTCCGAGGTGACCTGTTGGCGGGATGGTCGGAAGGTGGCACGTGGGTTAGGGCCCTTGGAAGCCAGAGTGAGTTGGTGACATGGAATAAAGTGCCAGCCAAAAGGAGCTGGGCTGTTGGGCCCCACCCAAGAGAGAGGAGGCCGGCGCCGCTCCGAAGAGGGGTCTTGAAAAGGCGACGTCACAGCCAGAATTAAGTACCTGTAGCTGGGAGCCCGCTCACCAACCCGCGTGCTTCCGCTTTTCAGACCAAGTGTTTGTACTCATACCTAGGGAACAACTGATAATGAGGGGCAAACTGATTTTGTCATGAACATTATTAATCAAACCAGGCAATTCCAAACCGAATAATACGGTTAATAATGTAATCATAGCAAGTTTTATTGAGGTTTCAAATCTGCTTTTTGGTGCTGTTGATATTTGGATTCTATTTGGAAAAGGGAATCCAGGCTGGAGAAGCTAAGTCCAGCTTATTGATGTGGGCACTGGTCCATTTGGAATAGTACCTATTTTTAATGAAATGACTTGAGAAAATGTTCTGGCTTCAAGACCCAGCTCAGTATCTGCTGCTTTTGGAAGTGTTCCTGACCCTTGCTGATCCCCAGTGTTTGAAACTGAAAGAACCTGTTGTCTGAATCCTTCCTTTTGCCCTTGGAGAACACAAGCATTACCTCCTCCCCCTGCCGGGTGTCGTCCCCCCCCCCCCCCCCCCCCCCCCCCCCCCCCCC